>NC_079191.1:329518026-329828526 GCF_029499605.1 Hyla sarda
TATATATAAAATAAATAAAAAATTAAGGAGCGAATATAGACAGACAGGTGTCACATAACCTTGGATGGCCATCTAAGCAGGATACAAATATCCTTTGGTTATTTACTGTGTTTTGCCTATTTTCTTTATTGACTGCCAGTAATTTGTAGTATACTCGAATATAAGCCGACCCGAATATAAGCAGAGGCCCGTAATTTCACCCCAAAAACCCAGGAAAAGTTATTGACTTGAGTAAAAGCCTAGGGTGGGAAATACATCATCCCCCCCATGTCATCATCCAGACCCCCGTCATTAACACCCTCATCATCATCACCCTGTCATCATCCCCCCTTCATCATCATCACCTGTCATCATCCCCCCTTCAACATTACCCTGTCATCATCCCCCCTTCATCATCCCCCCTTCATCATTACTCTGTCATCATCCCCCCTTCATCATTACCCTGACATCATCCCCCCCTTCATCATTACCCTGTCATCATTACCCTGTCATCATCCCCCCTTCATCATCCCCCCCCTTAATCATTACCCTGTCATCATCCCACACCACCCCCTTCATCATCACGGCTTGTCAATGTCTGATTTAACAGTGGTCTTCAACCTGCGGACCTCCAGATGTTCCAAAACTACAACTCCCAGCATGCTGGGAGTTGTAGTTTTGAAACATCTAGAGGTCCGCAGGTTGAAGACCACTGCCCGGGCCTTCGTCATCATCCAGCCCCCCATCCCCCCTTTAGTTTTGTACTCACCTCTGCTAGGAGGGACGTAAGGGTGAGCTGGTCCGGGCCATCTGTGCTGCAGGGACCTTCCGGTGGGGAGGGATAGTCGTTCCGGACTGTCCATCTTCACTGGGGGGGCCTCTTCTTCGCGCCCGGCCCCGTAATAATGTTGTTGCCTTTACGACGACGTTGCGTCCCTGTGCGTCGTCGTCAAGGCAACGTCATTATTACGGGCGCGGAGAAGAGGACCCCCCCGGTGAAGATGGACAGCCCGGAACGACTATCCCTCCCCACCAGTCCTGCAGCACAGATGGCCCGGACCAACTCAGCCGAACGTCCCGCCGATGGATGTCCGGGCATGCTGGGAGTTGTAGTTGCTGGGAGTTGTAGTTTTGAAACATCTGGAGGTCAGCAGGTTGAAGACCACTGAGGGCAGAGAGTTCACTTGAGTGTAAGCCGAGGGGGGTGTTTTCAGCACGAAAAATCGTGCTGAAAAACTCTGCTTATACTCGAGTATATACGGTACATTTTCCAGTGCATCTCTTCTTTTTACCCTTTATACTGTTTCTTTTATGACACTATATCATTCTCTGTGAATACTAAATGCACCTCACTAAAGTGCCCTTAGCCCATGTCTCTATTAACTGAAGAGAAATATCCTCTTCATGGTTCTGTATATATTTGATTATGTACACTGTAGATGTTTTTTGGTCTCAGAGCTTTAAAGGGGTTATTTATATATATATATATATATATATATATATATATATATATATATATATATATATATACATATATCAATTGGCTCCAGAGAGTTAAACAGATTTGTAAATTACTTCTATTAAAAAAATCTTAATTCTTTCAGTACTTCAGATCTGCTGAAATTGAGTTGTTCTTTTCTGTCTAAGTGCTCTCTGATGACACGTGTCTTGGGAACTGTCCAGAGTAGAAGCAAATCCCCATAGCAAACCTCTTCTACTCTGTGCAGTTCCTGAGACAAGCAGAGGTGTCAGCAGAGAGCACTGTTGCCAGACAGAAAAGAACAACTCAACTTCAGCAGCTGATAATTATTGGAAGGAGTAATATTTTTTAATAGAAGTAATTTACAAATCTGTTTAACTTTCTGGAGCCCGTTGATACATAACAATTTACTGTATGCCTCTGTATACTGTGGGAAACTATTTTAAACATATTTAGGCCATTTGCATGCTTAATATTTTGCTTCTGTATTGTTTTGCAGACTTTTATTGATGGAAATAGGTTCTTTGAGCAATATGAATTTACCAGTCAGTCACTAAAGCAAGCTGCTGAGATGTATGTAAAAGCTGATGGATCAGGTAAGAACCTGCACGTGTTTTTTTAAATTTTATTTAGTGACTACAAAGATGTATTTCTTAACATCTTTAATTTTAGATTTCTATAGTGAAAATCATTTTATAACATGTTGGAAGCAGAACATAAATGCTTGAATTTCATAATTAAAAAAATAATGTGTTTTCATGTATAGCTGAAGAGGCTGAGATTGTGACTAAGTTTCTGAATGAGACTACTATTCAGTGGAGAAACCTATCGGTGGAGGTGAGGAGCGTCAGAAGCATGCTTGAGGAAGTCATTAACAACTGGGATAAATACAGCAGTACAGTAGCCAGTTTACAAGCATGGCTAGAAGATGCTGAAAAGATGCTGGATCAGCCAGAACATGCCAAAAAGGTAGGGGTGGGGGAAACATTTTGTCTTTTTCTTTTCTTCAGTTTGAAAAAAAAGCAAAGTTATTAGATCACAAAAGGTAATTGATGTTACTTAATACATCTTTTCCATGATTTTCTAAATCTTTTTATTTCCTGGATTGATATATGTGGGATAGGAGATAAGTGTCTTATCATGTGTGTGTGTGGTGGCTTCTAACCACTGAGATCCCCCAGCGATCTCCAGAATGGGGCCCCCAGTTCTCCCTGTTCATGGAGTGTTGGGGGTCAGCACCTGCTCTATGCACTGTTCATGGGAGCCCTGGAGATTTTCAGGTTAGTACGATTACCAATACCCATAAAAAATGTATATTGTTTTTGTTATATTTTTCTACCTTATATTATTTTGCAAACAAAATTCCTAACCCTTGCTATAATCTGACCCCGATAATTTTATCATTTAGGGAGCTGTTTGAAATCATTTTTGATGTTTTTTGGGAGGCCAGGTGACAAAAACACAGCTATTTTGGCATTGGGAATTATTCTTATTTTAGAACACTCACATTATGGGATAAATTGCTTTATTTTGATTACAGTTAGGGCATTCCTACACAGGGCAATACCAGGTATATAAAAAAAAAATTTGTATATAAAAATATATATTATTGTTAAATGGGGTTTTTAAAGCGTACATCCAGTGATGGCTTGGCCATAGGATATATCCATAAATTTTCGTGCTGCACCCCGAAGCCTTGCTTGAGACTCACGCATCCATCACTTGATGTAGGCTTTAATATTTGTGTTTTTAAAAATATATTAGCACAGTATTTTATTTTAATATTTAGTCCCCATGTGTGTACTGCCATTTTGAGGTCACAATTCTCTCATTAATTGCTGCCTCTGCCTTCACTAGACTCCCGGTTGCCATGACCACCCAAGGTCACCCTGTGATTGCTGCAGAATTTTGAGGGTTAAACAGCTGGCATAGAAGTTACTGCTATTGCTGGTGGTTGTCAGTTGTGCTACACAGCCGACACCCGCCACATAGGAGTCCACTCCATGTTTCCGTAACAAACTTCCACTGTACATGTATGGTTGCTTTAATAGGATAAGGTATTTTCATTGTTTAGTAATGTCTATGCTGATAGCTGGAAACTTTCTTTTGGCTACTAGTATATCATTTTATTTAGAAGAAAATTGCTCAGTAATTGCACTTATTTATTTGCAAAGATTAAATATAATCTCATTGAGAGAGACTAAGGGGTTTAAGACTAACTTCCCCAGAGAAGGGGGGTGGGAGGCAGTGAAGTGACAAAGAAATTAGCCCTACAAGATCCAATATGCCTGGGAGTGGTCTTTGTCAGGAAGCTACTGTCTATCCCAGACTGTATTGATTCACTACATTACTTTAATAAACCCTTTTCCAGTGCCTGGTTGAGAAGCTGTAACAATATAGCCAACTAACATCACTACAAAGTACATAAGTCTATTATTAGTAGTTAGTCGTCATGGAAACACTGACTTTCTGCCTATTGTAAAGAGCAATGTATAAAAAAAAATATATATATTGTTTGGCTTATTGTTGTAAGATTGCAATGTACCATTCTGTGAGTCTAAATTATATGGAAGAAAACTTAAAGTGAATGTGTCTTCTAGTTTTTTTTCCCCCTGATTAGAGACAGATGCTAAAACATGTTCTTTCTGTACACTGCTCAAAAAAATAAAGGGAACACTTAAACAACACAATGTAACTCCAAGTCAATCGCACTTCTGTGAAATCACACTGTCCACTCAGGAAGCAACACTGATTGACAATCAATTTCACATGCTGTTGTGCATATGGAACAGACAACAGGCAGGAATTATAGGCAATTATCAAGACACCCCCAATATAGAAGTGGTTCTGCAGGTGGGGACCACAGACCACTTCTCAGTTTCTATGCTTCCAGGCTGATGTTTTGGTCACTTTTTAATGCTGGCGGTGCTTTCACTCTAGTGGTAGCATGAGACGGAGTCTTCAACCCACACACGTGGCTCAAATAGTGCAGCTCATCCAGGATCGCACATCAATGCGAGCTGTGGCAAGAAGGTTTGCTGTGTCTGTCAGCGTAGTGTCCAGAGCATGGAGGCGCTACCAGGAGACAGGCCAGTACATCAGGAGACGTGGAGAAGCCGTAGGAGGGCAACAACAACCCAGCAGCAGGACCGCTACCTCCACCTTTGTGCAAGGCGGAAAACTACCAGAGCCCTGCAAAATGACGTCCAGTAGGCCACAAATATGCATGTGTCCACTCAAACGGTCAGAAACAGACTCCATGAGGGTGGTATGAGTGCCCGACATCCACAGGTGGGGGTTGTGCTTACAGCCCAACACCGTGCAGGATGTTTGGCATTTGCCAGAGAACACCAATATTGGCAAATTCGCCACTGTCACCCTGTGCTCTTCACAGAAGAAAGCAGGTTCACTCTGAGCACATGTGACAGATGTAACAGAATCTAGAGACACCGTGGAGAACATTCTGCTGCCTGCAACATCCTCCAGCATGAAAGGGTTGGCGGTGGGTCAGTAATGGTGTGGGGTGGCATTTCTTTGGGGGACTGGCCAGAGGTAGCCTGACTGCCATTAGGTACCGAGATGAGATCCTTAGACCTCTTGTGAGACCATATGCTGGTGCGGTTGGCCCTGGGTTCCTCCTAATGCAAGACAATGCTAGACCTCATGTGACTGGAATGTGTGAGCAGTTCCTGCAAGAGGAAGGCATTGATGCTATGGACTGGCCCGCCCATTCCTCAGACCTGAATCCGATTGAGCACATCTGGGACATCATGTCTCTCTCCATCCACCAACACCACATTGCACCACAGACTGTCCAGGAGTTGGCGGATGCTTTAGTCCAGGTCTGGAAGGACATCCCTCAGGAGACCATCCGTCACCTTATCAGGAGCATGCCCAGGTATTGTAGGGAGGTCATACGGGCACATGGAGGTCACACACACACTACTGAGCCTCATTTTGACTTGTTTTAAGGACATTACATCAAAGTTGGATCAGCCTGTAGTGTGGTTTTCCACTTTGATTTTGAGTGGGACTCCATATCCAAACCTCCATGGGTTGATAAATTTGATTTCCATTGATCATTTTTGTGTGATTTTGTTGTCCTCACATTCAACTATGTAAAGACGAAAGTATTTCATACTATTAGTTCATTCATTCAGATCTAGGATGTGTTATCTTAGTGTTCCCTTTATTTTTTTGAGTAGTGTATAATTTATTTCTATTTTCTGATTGTCATTTTTTATGTATTTAATTTTTAGTACATTATTATGGGGGCTGCTTACCTGAGCTACTTTTAATAGTATTTAGTGAAATGCCTTACTGCCTCTTTTGAAACACAGGGCAGGGTAATAGTAAGCTAGAGAGATTCAGGTTTAATGACTCTGCAGCAGCAAATGGGGTTCACCCAGATCTGTCTCTTATTTGATTTTAAAGGGGTATTCCAGGAATTTTTTAAATTTTTTTATTTATTAACTGGCTCCAGAAAGTTAAACAGATTTGTAAATTACTTCTATTAAAAATTCTTAATCCTTTCAATAATTATCAGCTGCTGAAGTTGAGTTGTTGTTTTCTGTCTGGCGACAGTGCTCTCTGTTGACATCTCTGCTTGTCTCGGGAACTGCACAGAGTAGAAACGGTTTGTTATGGGGATTTGCTTCTAAACTGGGTGGTTCCCGAGACACGTGTCATCAGAGAGCACTTAGACAGAAAAGAACAACTCAACTTCAGCAGCTCATAAGTACTGAAAGGATTAAGATTTTTTTAATAGAAGTAATTTACAAATCTGTTTAACTTTCTGTAGCCAGTTGAGATATATATATATATATATATATATATATATATATATATATATAACATTTTTTTTTTCCCTGGATAACCCCTTTAAGCATTTCTAGGGAAGGCATTTCTAGAAGTTCACAATTTACCATTTTTTTTTTTACAGTGCCTCGTCTGTCCCCCTAATAATTAAGTCACCCATTACCAACACCTGTCTGGTCTGCCCTTCATTCCTACTCCCCTCCTTATTGGAGCAGACACCCCCTGGCTATCAAAAGCAGTGTCCTGCTGCAGCAAGGCTAGCCCTGACCTAACATCCTCTTCATCTGCCAACTTATAAATTAGTTGGGGTGTGTCAGTTCAGGGCTAGCCACCCTGGCACGTTTCCCCTGTTCTGTATTCTTACTGTAACCAAGCTAACTGCCTCTGTGTTCTGCACGTTCATACTACCATCCTCCTTCACTTCAGACGCAGGAACTTCTTGTCAGTAGACTCCTTACCATGTAATTAATGGATCTCAGTGTTGCAAATTGTTTCTTTAGATCCAGGATCTGGGCACAATATGCACACATCCTGAAAAACAATGTGCCCCCTTAAACGCCTGTTCAAGGACTGCATACATAGCACTGCTATTCTAGATATATGTGGAGTAAGGGAATGCATTCTTTCCAGGAGATCACAGATGACATGGAACTGAGCGGACCAGTTCCCGTGTAGGCATCCAAAAATAGAGGGTTGAGTCCAGTCACCAGCTACTCATAAAAATAGCTTTTATTAGGCTTCCACTTTTTTTTCTTTTTTTTTAAACTCCAGAAAAACTGCCAAAGCTTTTTCCTGCATTTTGGCGTTTTTATTGGCATTTTTGTGAAGAAAAAAACCAGTGGAAACCTAGTCTCATGGATATTAAATATTAAATGGATATTAAGTCACCTTCCTAATACCCCCTTTTTTTTTTTCCCTGTTTAGGAGTTCTTTCGTCACTTGCCTCACATGATCCAGCAGCACACGACAATGAACGACTCTGGTAATTTCCTGATTGAGACATCTGATGACACTGTCTCTAAGGACATCAAACAGCAGCTTCTGCTTCTTAATGGTAGATGGAGAGAACTTTTCATGGAAGTCAAACATGTATGTTATTTACCTTGTGTACAACTTATTTTATAATGTTCATTAATAAGTTCAAATTTCAAGGATCACATACTATTAATATTCTAAATTTACTTGAAAATTATTTTGTTCATTTTCCAAAAGGTTTTAGTAAAATGACAATGATTTCTTATGATGTAAATCCAATATAATTCAGGGGGGAGAGAAAAAAAATATCAATTAAAGATATTATTTTTTCCTGTTGGTGAATAATATAGCAGGTTTTTGATTGATTTATGATAATTGTTTCATGTTGGATAATAGCATTATATTATGCACCCTTGTAATGATGTTTGTTTGCTTGCGTTACTGTATGAAACTGGGAAAACATTACATAAAAAGAAGAATTTATAGAATATATCACCCAAACATGAATCTACTTGTCTGTGTACAATGCACCAAGAAAAGATTCAGACCCTTCCCCTTCAAGGACTTGTGCTTAAAAAAAAATAATATATATATATATATATATATATATATATATATATTTCAAGTTTTCCCCCATCAATCTTCACTCAATAATGAGATTGAAAAGGAAAAGCTAAAGTTTGGCACAAACTTAAAGGGGTACTCTGCCCTTAGACATTTTATAAGTTGTCTGATCGTGGGGGTCTGGCTGCTGGACCCCCACGATCTTCAGGCCCGCACAGCGGCATTCTGAACGCGAAAGCTTGGAGCTTCCGTGTTCTTGACGTCACTCCATCTCCTTACAATATCCTTACAATATCCAGTGTGGCTATGGGAGAAACTTCCAGAAGGTCACCAATCTGGGCTTTATGGTAGAGAGATATTCTTAATGAAACCTTGATTCAGAGTGCTCTGGACCTCAGACAATCACCGTAAGCACACAGCCGAGACAACTGTGAATGTCCTTGGCCTAGCAAGAGCCTTGACTTGAACCTAATTAAGCATCTCTTGAGAGACCTGAAAATGGCTTCCATCAATGGTTTTTTATCCAACCTGACAGAGCACAAGAGTATCTCCAGTTTAGAACATCAGAAAATTCCCCAAATCAGGTGTCCAAACTTTGTGGCATCATATTCAGGAAGACGGGAGGCCGTAATGGCTGCCAAAGGGGCTTCAACTAAGTAGTGGTCTGAATACTTATGTCAATGCCATATTTTAGTTTTTCACAAGGGCGCAGTGGTCGGACACACCCACAATCAGACACTTATTCCCTATCCTGGCGATAGGGGATATGTTGTTTTTTACTGGACTACCCCTTTAAGACCAACGTAAAATATTTTTTTTTTCAGTTTTATCTGCTGTTAAAATTCAAGGACAATTAAAAAAGCATAAATCTTTTCATTTGAACATGTATATGTAATAGTTCTTGAAAATTGTGCCAATAATACTGCCAAGGACAGTCAGTAAACATTTGACTCTTCTGTTCTGATATTTTGCAGTATGCTCGAGCAGATGAATTTGAGCGTGCAAGAAAGGAGTATGCAGATGGCTTGATAGCACTCGCAGCATTCGCAGAAGGAGGCAACGAGAGAATCTCCATGCCGTTGGAAGTTTCCTTTCTAAATGTTAAGATGTTCGTCCAAGATTTAGAGGCATGTCTTTTAGAACTGTGAATACATTTTCGGGCATTTGTGTCTTGTCTGTGAGTTTGGATGAACACTAAACATATAAATATTCAGGCGTTGATGTGTGAAACTTAGTTCGGGGTAATGGACAACATGTTCAATGGAAACATCAAATTCAAAAAAAAAATTCTCTATTTATTTGAGAATGCATAAGTTAGTTTTTGCAAACCTATATCCCTTATGTATAGTGCCTTGTTAGAGGTTTCCTGGAAGACAGCAATAGCAAGTCCTGCCACTTTAACAGCAGGATTTGGGTACTTGTAGAGGTTCATCAGGGCATGGGGAAAAGGGAAAAACGTGGCTTTAAGGTTGGGAGATACCAACAGCTATTTGAAGAAGTAATTTGACCTATAATCAATATGGACAGCAACACCCCCCCCCCTCCCCCCCAAATCTGGAGTGCTTCTTTAAACATACAGTACATGTAGACCATAACCTGTGTTCTTTTTTCTATAATCCTGATAGTTATTGTACAAACTTGTTTTTATAGTGTATTGACAAAAATAAATAGGTTAAAGAAATAACAAACCTGTTGTGCTAAAAATTGTCTTTCACAGGATATCAAACAGAAAATGCCAATCATTGAAGCTCAGTATAAGTCAGTGACAAGAATGGCCCAGCTTCTCACTAAGGAATCTCCTCAGTCTGAATCCAATGAGATGTTGGCAGCAGTGTCCAGGATAAAAGACCAACTCAATAAAGTTAGTAGCCAATATTAAAATGAAACTTCAAACTTTTAAATATTCTTTGTGTTTCATGAATGGGAACATTCTTTACATTTGGAGCTGGAACTTTGCTTTCATTTAGGCCCCCTTCACATATGTCCATTGTCCAGAGGGAAACTGATTTTAGAACTGATCCTATTTGTTTGAATGAGACAGTTCACATTCATCTGGGATCTCATGTTGGATGCTGGAACATGTTGCATGGGCACTAGACAGAGGATCGCATCTTACTGTGCTCCCCTGTCCGACATGCACATGAGATGAACCCCCGATCCTTAAAGGGGTTATCCACCATAAGGTGATTTTAGTACGTACCTGCCAAGACAGTAGTGGACATGCTTAGGAAGGATCTGCACTTGTCTTGGGGCTAAATGGCTATGTTCTGAGATTACCATAACACTGTGGCTAGCTTTTTGTGAACTGGTATTTCCTGTATGACTTTTTCTTTTTTTGACTACAAATCCCACAATTCCATTTTCCTCCCTCCCACACATCAGCCTCCCCACCCATTGAAACATAAATGAGCTGCATCCATTCAAAAGACCTGTGGTTTTCAATCAGCATGTCTACAGCTGTTGCATTAGTTGCAGATTGATCTCTCTCCCACCAAGCTATCCCTCCACCCTTTGAAGCAGACAGGCTCCCTGTCATCAGCTGACCAGTGAGTCAGGTCTCTGCCGCATTGCAAGCTGGGAAAAATCCTAGACAACAGTCATTGTGTGCTGTTAAAAATAAATATTGGGGTGAAAATCACATAAAAATTGTGAGAAAACAGTCACATACAGGTACAGACACTATATTATGAACTACACTAACTTTACAGCCCCTGTAGCATAGTCAAATAAAAAAAAATCCTGGAATACCCTGTCATTGACTTAAACATTCTTCAGGTTTCCATCATGGTGCCCAGTATTGTACTGGAGCACTGTATACTGTGCTATTTTGTCCTGTGTTTTTGATGGAATCTGCAATGGAGGTTTCTCACTTTATCTCTGATGTAGATATTACAGTGTATGAGCATAAGACAAATGTCTTTCAGTTAAACAAAGCAGCAGCTCCATCATTTTCTTTTCTGGATTCGTATCTCATATTGTAAAAAATGTGGAAGTATGAGTAAAACTAAAAACTTGATGACTTTTTAGCCTCTGAATGTAGACTGTCAGTAAGTAGGGGGATGAAAATGGTAACAAATGAAACCATAAAAGAAAGTAGAGTTCCTTTTTAAATTCATCAGTATTTATTCCACGTGTAGTTAGATTTCTGATGCTTTTTTGTTTTACTCTTTCTCTATGAATTGCTGACTCACATGTATCTTTTCATGTCCTTAGATAAGAGAGAGGTATCCCCCCTTGCTTTATGAATCACAACAACTTCTTCCACCACTTGGGGAATTTGAGAATCAGATGACCAACTTTTATGATTGTCTTGAGAAACTGAGTGGAATTATTGCAATGTCAGACTTAGATTTGCAGTCTACTTCTGTCTTTAAACAAAAACAGCGGGTATGTACCAAGGGTCAGGAACAAAGCAATTTAGGAATGATCTGTGAGATGTATACAGCTCTTATACTGCTGGTCGTATTTTTGTACTATCCCTTTCATGTACTTAGCTCCTTTTATTGAGATTATTATTTGCCAAATGTCAACCTCTTTTATTTAGAACCCGATCATAATTCTTAAGCTTGTCCATATGTATTTAGTAAAAATATCAAAGACTAATTCTGCATGACTAAATGATTGTAAACAGGTAGATGGAGCAAGAATTTGGAGATTACATTTGACTGGCTCAGAATGTCATGTCGTAGTTTTACTTTTTTTTTTTTTATTACTTTACTAAGAATGCTCTTAACCCAAAACATGGTTGTCTTTGCACCAGAGATGCAAGTCTGTCTTCTGCAGGAGACAGCACAACCTCCAGCTAAACACTAGCTGCTTTTGTGAGTGTACTAAAAAAAAAAAAGAAGCTAAAACTGTTGTTACTGGGTTAGTAAATTGCCTTAGGTGTGTAGCAGTAAATGGCCAGTATCACACCAGAGAAAAACACTACCTCCGCAAAACTATATTAATTTTCTTTGCATAATTTCTAAGAGGCATGTACTATGGGAAAGTACAGAAAAAAGGCATAGACAGACAAGACACATTTTTTTTTTTGCTTCAGCTGTCTAATAAATTATTTTATTTATAGGTGCACTTGTTCAGCTTGTTCTGTATCTACTGTCTTAGGAAGTTGCTCAAACAGTTGACACTATAATGCTTGACAGCTCATGTTTTAACAGAACAACCTGTTGTTTTCATGTCATAGGAACTATTAACATATCAAGAGAGCTGTAAAAAGGCCCTGGTTGTAATTGAGAAGAATGGCCAAGCTGTCCACAAAGCATTGACAATCAGTAAATCATTGCACCATTTTGACCGATCTGGTCTTCAGAAGAAAATAACAGATGCTCAGTCGACATTTCAGGTGATTTGCAGCACATGGCTACAATTCTGACAATCTCAGCCCCCTCCTTTTGTAGATTTATTTCCTTCGAATGTTGATTTCCTAGGGTTTTTAACAACCCATAACCACTTCCTATATTACAGTCTACACCGGTTATAAGGAATTTCTGTGAGACACAATGCAGAACGCAAAGCAATAAGGGAATCTTCATAACACAATCATGGAAAACTGCCTTTAAAACATATTGTGCTTTGTATTAAAAAATTGTTTTTAAAAAACATTGTGTGCCTCCTGTCACTTGTCTCTTTTGCAGGTTTTGAAAAAACTTCCATAATTCTAACATTTTTATTCATGTTGCTTACCTTTTGTATGTTGTATACTTTACACATTTTTTTACACATCTAATAATAATCTAATGCAAATCCTAAACAATTAAGGAGAATATGCAAATTGCCCTAAGGTACAGTAAAGCAAATAAGTTGCATGATGTTTGCCAGAACATTTCTTGTCCTTTTTGAGTTAGGTTAAAACACTTTACTTGTTTGCCTTAAACAAGCTATAAGCTATACTTTTAGTGTAACAAAAACTGACAGGATCAATATGTGACCTTAGAAAAGTACGTTTTGCTTGGTGCAGGGCTAGTTCTGTAGGAACCTCTGGATAGAAAGATTTTGGTGAAGGTGTCAGTTTTGATACTTTTTATGGAACCAAGCAGCAGATTTTGGCATAAATAACAATTGACAATGCATTACATATGCTGAAATCTTTATTCTATTTTTCTACTCACCTCCACTCGGTGGGAAGGAAGGGTGAGCTGGTCCGGGCCATCTATGCTGCAGGGACTTTCCGCTGGGGAGGGTTAGTTGTTCCGGGCTGTCCATTTTCACCGGGGGGGGGGCCCTCTTCTCCGCTCCGGGCCCGGACTAGTGACATTGCCTTGACGACGACGCACAGGGACGTTCATGCGCGCCCATGTGCGTCATCATCAAGGCAACGTCACTAGTTTGGGGCAGGCGCGGAGAAGAGGGCCCCCCCGGTTGAAAATGGACAGCCCGGAACGATTAACCCTCCCGACCGAACGGTCCCTTCAGCGTAGATGGCCCGGACCAGCTCACCCTTCCTTCCCACCGAGGGGAGGTGAGTAAAAAACTAAAGGGGGTGTCTGGATGATGACGAAGGCCGCAGTGGTCATCAACCTGCGGACCTCCAAAGGTTTCAAAACTACAACTCCCAGCATGGCATTCTGGGAGTTGTAGTTTTGCAACATCTTGAGGTCCGCAGGTTGAAGACCACTGAGAAGGGATTGACAGGCGGAGAGTTCACTCGAGTATAAGCCAGGGGGGCCTTTTCAGCACGAAAGATTGTGCTGAAAAACTCGGCTTATACTCGAGTATATACGGTAAGTCCCTACGGCCACTCTGTAAGTATTCCCCTGGGCCTGAGGATGGTGAGGCTAAAGATTTTAGCATCTGTAACACATTGGGAAGCATTGTATATCCCAAAATCTGCTGCTTGTTTTTTTTTTTTTTTTTTTTTTTAAGTAGTCTTCAAGAAGAAATAGTAGTCTTCCATTAGGAACAACAACAGTTACAGACTTGGTCCCAGAATTCTTTGCTTTCCAACTAACATCAATTACTGCCATCCCTTGTAACATCCTTGAGGAGCCCTGCTGTATTTGGTTTAAATCAACTTTTACAAATCCTTTTTTGAGCCGCTTGTAATTTTGGTCAGTATTTTTCCTACTGACAAATATTAACAATAAGTGATCAGAGAATCTTTGGGCATGTCATTTACTGTCATCTGCAAAAGTGGCTGATAAGATATTCGGACTAAGAACCAGCCCATGCTTGGAGAACTTGGGATGATGTTGACAGCTTCCAGTGATCGGACTCACCTTTTACCATAAAACTGGAATTTGACAGCAGTATAGAGAGGAGTCTGAGAAGGAAAAGATATCTCACTGACTTTCGATGCCTGGGAGACTTTCATGCATGGCCATCTTAATGGTCTCTGTAAAGATCTACTGTGTTTTTTAATTATTATATTGAAAGAATATGGTTGTGTAAACAGTATAAACACACACTTTTTTGTAGAAACATTCATGCTTGGAAACACAAAATCAATCAGATTACTTGAAAGTTATTGATATAAAATACTTTTGACATGTCACAGAGACATTTCAAAAGCTTTACCAGTCAGGATCTCAGTGCCGATTTCCCCACTGATCAAGAGAACGAGTGGGGATAAGCACACAGTAGCGCTCTTTACTCCTTGACTTTCTGTGATCTTTGCCTTGCTGCTCAATTATAAGTCTATTGCTGAGATACAGAAAGTAATTCTTGTTGCGTTGCGCTTATTCCTGCAATTTAAATAATACTAAACACCCATTGAAAACTAAGTATATTGTTCGAAAATAACCACCTCTGACCTGCTTTCCTGATTGTAATCCAATAAATACTAAACATCTATTTGCAAGGGCTGGTAAATTATTAAAGGGGTGTTCCAGGCCAAAACTTTTTTTTATATATCAACTGGCTCCGGAAAGTTAAACAGATTTGTAAATTACTTCTATTAAAAAATCTAAATCCTTCCAATAGTTATTAGCTTCTGAAGTTGAGTTTTCTGTCTAACTGCTCTCTGATGACTCAGAATATTCTCCCATCATGCACAGCTCCCGGGACGTGACATCATCATTGAGCAGTTAGACAGAAAACTTCAGAAGCTAATAACTATTGAAAGGATTAATATTTTTTAATGTCGTCTAAAAGCAAGATTTTTAGTAGCAGTCAATGAGAAGTGTCTATGAATCATCTCATTCTGCATTTGAAAATAAAAACTATAGTCCCTGAAGACATGAAATATTAGACAATATGTTAGACCATAAAATACTTTTTAAAATACTTTTTTAATACATTAAACAAATTAAAAACTTTAAAGGAATTTAAACCTTTATATAAACAGGTTTTTCCAATAAGGAAACACAGAATTCCATGTCATGGTATAGTGTGATCACTTTGCTGCCATCATTTACAGAATTGCAGCGGTTATTGTCTATTTCTAGTGATTCATGAAGTATTACAAGTGCAGTAGTCAATCTTTTATGAAATGCAACATCAATATTATATATTATAATTTTTTTTGGGATCCATGGCAAAATTTTGAGAGGTCCTGACTTCTATAAACTGCTGAGAAAGCAACCTGCTATTCCATCTAACAGCTTGACAGCACATCAGGATTCTACCAGCAATGCACAAGTGCCTTCATTTTGGTCTGGGGTATTTTTACCTGTTTGTACCCATACTGTGTGTTATGTTGTTTATGGCGTTTGCACCTCTATGTCCTTAGATGGAAACATTCCTTGCTTTTGTTCTGCATTGTGTCTCATGTGTATGGTAATTGGTTTCTGTTATAACCTACTTAACTACTGAAATGTGTTCACCTCTAGTGTTTTATTTGATCATCATATTGTTGTTGTTTTTGTCTTGCACCATCATGCACTCATCAGCCATAACATTAAGACCACCTTTATAATATTATGTAGGTATCTCTTAATAGCTGTGACCTGTTGAGGCATGAACTCCAGAAGACCTCTAATGGTGTCCATAAGTATCTGATACCAAGATCTTAGGTGAACTTGGATAATCCACTGCACTTTTGTGTACATGTGACAAGAGTCCCTTTCCCTTAAGCATGTCCAGACTGTAGAATAAGATATTTTCTTACTTGCTTGACCAAGATTATATGCACAGATCCTTTAAAGGGGTACTCCTGTGGAAAACTTTTTTTAGATTTAGATTTTAGATTTAGATTTTTTGATTTTTTTTTTAAATCAACTGGTGCCAGAAAGTTAAACAGATTTGTAAATCACTTCTATTAAAAAATCTTAATCCTTCCAGTACTTTTTAGGGGCTGTATACTAAAGAGAAATCCAAAAAAGACCTGCATTTCCTCTGATGTTATGACAACAGTGCTCTCTGCTGACCTCTGCTGTCCATTTTAGGAACTGCCAGGAGCATGAGAAAATCCCCATAGAAAACATATGCTGCTCTGGACAGTTCCTAAAATGGACAGCAGAGGTCAGCAGAGAGCACTGTGGTCATAACATCAGAGGAAATGCATGTCTTTTTTGGATTTCTCTTTAGTATACAGCCCCTAAAAAGTACTAGAAGGATTAAGATTATTTAATAGAAGTGATTTACAAATCTGTTTAACTTTCTGGCACCAGTTGATTGAAAATAAAATAAAAAGTTTTCCACAGGAGTACCCCTTTAAGTCCTATAAGTTGTAAGATAGACAATTTGTCCATGCCCAGTATCACTCAGATCTTTTTGCTTCTTTTCTGTTTCTAACACATCAACCAGATATAACAATGACTGTTTATTTTGCTGCCTCATATTTCCCAACCCTTGACAGGTACCCTTGTCATGAGATAATTAATGTTATTCATTTAACGTTATGACTGTTGTATAATAGATATGTGTGCTAGAAAAGCCTGTGTCTTCCTATCACTTCATATGTTTTGTTCACAGCTTTGATGTAACCAGCTTGACACAAGATCCTTTTATTAATAGTGTTTAAAAATAGACATCCTTGTTACCTGTAACAATCAGTCCCATTGCAGCTTTAATTTCTCGACAGCAGATTAAGAAATAAAAGCTGCATATTAATTGGTTTCTAATTGTTTTAACAGCTGCCCCAAGAAAAACAAGTAGCCGGGTACTCCTTTACCCACTCAGCATTTTATAACCCCTCTCGAACCTGGAGTACTGCTAGAGAGTGGCAACAGTAGTCTAATAAGTACTCCACCAAGCAAGACATATACGTGACCTTACATCACCTTTTACGTCACCTCATGTGTCCAAGCAGGACATTAAATTAGCATATATGCCTTCTAGCAACATTACAAAGGAGAACTATACGGGCTGCTTGTTAAGTGTTAGGGTCCCTAATTTAAGAGGTCTGTCCAGGTGACAGATTCTTTTTTTAAATTCTTAAAGGTATTATGTCATTAAAAAAATAAACAAAAGTTTTTATGTTAAGTGTACCTGTCATCAACAAAAACTTTTTATTTAAAGTAGATAATTCCATTATATGTATATTTGTAATATACATTGGTTAAAAAATGTTTATATTTTTGTCCCTGCAGCTATTGTCTGTATGTCTCTGTGAGGAGTCCAAATACAGGAAGTGTATATGGACAAACAGGGCTCTGTGTATTGAGGACAAGCAGGGCTCTGTGCATTGAGGACAAGCAGGGTTCTGTGCATTGAGGACAAACAGGGCTCTGTACACTGAGGACAAGCAGGGCTCTGTACACTGAGGACAAGCAGGGCTCTGTGCATTGAGGACAAGCAGGGTTCTGTGCATTGAGGACAAGCAGGGCTCTGTGCATTGAGGACAAGCAGGGCTCTGTGCATTGAGGACAAGCAGGGCTCTGTGCATTGAGGACAAGCAGGGCTCTGTGCATTGAGGACAAGCAGGGCTCTGTGCATTGAGGACAAGCAGGGCTCTGTGCATTGAGGACAAGCAGGGCTCTGTGCATTGAGGACAAGCAGGGTTCTGTGCATTGAGGACAAGCAGGGCTCTGTGCACTGAGGCTCTGTGATATGCCTCACACAGCAGGATGATTGACAAACCAGGAACCTGCACAGAGCCCTCCTTGTCCCGCCCTCTCTTCCTGTATTTGGACTCCTCATAGAGACACACAGGCATTAGCTAAAGGGACAGCATTTTTTCACCCAAAAATATACACATTTTTTAACCAATATATAATACAAATATACATAAAATGGTATTATCTACATTATGTAAAAAAAAAAATAGTTTTTGTTTTTTGTTTTCTGATTTTGCATTTTACTATCTATATTTTAAAATAATCATGAAATCTTGCATTTTGTATTCTGCCCTCTAGGGCTTAAACTAAGCTAAGACCTGTTCTGTACATATTTTTTTTCCATTCATGCCTTTTATTCTCAGGAGTACAGTGAAATGTAGAGAGCTAACACTGGATCTCCCACCATTTAGAACATAGATTAGCGCCTCTCCCCCCCCCCCCCCCTGTAGAATGATCTCTGAAAAGGTCACATAGCATGCTTACTAACATTTTAAATGAATCTGAATCTGACTGGTCCAGTCTATTGTTGTGTATGCCCATGGGTCTTGCTGTGAAGCATATCACTTAAAGGGGTACTCCCATGGAAAACTTTTTTTTTTTTTAATTAACTGGTGCCAGAAAGTTAAACAGATTTGTAAATTACTTTGTTAAAAAATCTTAATCCTTTCAGTACTTTTTAGGTGATATATACTACAGAAGAAATTGTTTTCTTTTTGGATTTCTCTGATGTCATGACCACAGTGTTCTCTGCTGACCTCTGCTGTCCATTTTTGGAACTGTCCAGAGCAGGAGAAAATCCCCATAGCAAACATAAGCTGTTCTGGACAGTTCCTAAAATGGACAGCAGAGGTTAGCAGATAGCACTGTGGTCGTGACATCCGAGAAATCCAAAAAGAAAAGCATTTCCTCTGTAGTATACAGCCCATAAAATGTCTTGTAAGGATTAAGATTTTTTAATAGAAGTAATTTACAAATCTGTTTAACTTCCTGGCAGCAGCTGATTAAAAAAAAAAAAAAAAAAGTTTTCCGCAGGAGTACCCCTTTAATGCTATTAAAACAGCTCAGGCAAGATGGCAGCCCCCATAATAATGTACAAATAAGGAAATAAAAAAAAAAATTACAATCAGAAAATAGAACCAGTCCCCTCCCAATTCCTAAATTACCGCTGGGCTCTTGTAACCAGGAACAAAGGTTGAGTCTCTGTGTTCCGTTCACCCCATCGACTTTCTGGTAGCATGATTGCCAGGGACCTT
This sequence comes from Hyla sarda, assembly GCF_029499605.1. Taxonomy (NCBI): domain Eukaryota; kingdom Metazoa; phylum Chordata; class Amphibia; order Anura; family Hylidae; genus Hyla; species Hyla sarda. Next base: position 329,537,034 of record NC_079191.1, read on the forward strand.
GTGAAAGCTGGGTATGTTATGCTGACATGTACGATACACTTAGTAGTGTACTAGGGCAGTGTATTTACCAGCAATCTGCTGATCGCTGTCAAAGCCCTAATGTGGGACTGATAAAAAGCAAAATTACAAAGTTAATAAAATAAAAAGTACTTAAAATCCTATAAAAATAAAAAAATATATATTTTCCCTTTACAGGTAAAACAGTAAAAAAAATGTATTATTTAACCAGCACGTTGAACCCTGTAAAAAGAAAATTGAAGAAAAAAATGTTTTTGTATTGTTTCATTTTCCAAAACATGGAAAAGAAAATAAAGAGTCATATCTATTTTTAAATGGTATCAATAAAAAAACAAGTTTTCCTTTAATCAACTAGCCCTAACATAGTGCCATCATGTGAAAAATAAAATAGTTATGAGTTTTGTTAAGTAGGGACACAAATTATAATTTTTTTTATCTTTCTATTGCGCCATACTAGTAAAACAAAAAATAAAAAACTATATAAATTTGATATTGCTGTTATCATACTGACCCACAAAATACATTTTGATGTGCAAAAAAGTAATGTCCTTTCCCCAGTAAAAAGAGTTACAGCACTTGGAAGGCAGTAATGGAAAAACGGAAAAAATTGCCTGGGCATTAAAGGAGAAATCTGGCAAAAATAAACTTATCACCCATCCACAGGATAGGGGATTGCGGGGTGTCCGATCACCAGGACGGCACCTGACACTCAGTGAGGAGCTCATGCTGCAAGCGGAACGCACCCCATTAATTTATATGGGAGTGCTGAAAATACCCGAGTATAGCACTCCGGCATCATCCGCGTTCCCATAGAAGTCAATGAAGGGTGTGCTGTCAACTGGTATACGACACACACTCCTCACTGAGAGAGTTGGGGTTGTGTCCCAGAGATCGCGGGGGGTCCAAGTGGTCGAACCACCCAAGATCAGCTACTTATCCCATATAATGTGGATTGGGGATAAGTTTACTTTCGCCCTTTAAGAAGGAATGTCAGGGAAAAGGGTTAAAGGGGTTATCCAGGAAAAAACTTTATATATATATATATATATATATATATATATATATATATATATATATCTCAACTGGCTCCAGAAAGTTAAACAGATTTGTAAATTACCTCTATTAAAAAATCTTAATCTTTTCAGTACTTATGAGCTTCTGAAGTTGATTTGTTCTTTTCTGTCTAAGTGCTCTCTGATGACACCTGTCTCGGGAAACGCCCAGTTTAGAAGAAAATCCCCATGACAAACCTCTTCTTAATTGGGCGGTTCCCGAGACACGTGTCATCAGAGAGCACTTAGACAGAAAAGAACAACTCAACTTCAGAAGCTCGTAAGTATTGAAAGGATTAAGATTTTTTAATAGAAGTAATTTACAAATCTGTTTAACTTTCTGGAGCCAGTTGATATATGAAAAAAAGTTTTTTCCTGGATAACCCCTTTAATGAAGATCAAAAGTGTAGTGTCTGTGCAGAGATACTGCGGCTCAGCTTCCATATTTTAGTGGGAGCTGAACTGTAGTAACCCAGCATGACTCCACACAATGTACAGAGTTGTCTGTTCTGGCAAAGTTCACTGTGTTTTGGGTTCTAAGTGTCAGCCGAGTAACCGATAAGATATTGAAATCCCATTTGAAAAAAGATGTAAAACAAGCACGCTAGGTTTCCATTGTTAAATGAAAAGGGAAATTCACTTCAACAAATGCCCCAATATAATTGAAGAGCAATTGTTATTCTCTCTTAAATAATTTGATTACAGACACCTCAGTTATGTTGATCTGTTTTCCCAATTTATATTTTATATTCCTATATGTTTTGTATTTCTTTATTAGACCGCATTTCATTACACACAACTTGCCCAAGTTGCTGCCAAAATATGTTAGTTTAATGAATTATGGAATCGACAACCATTATTTCAACAACCATTGCTCCTTTTTTATTAATTAAAACAAAGATGTGCTTTATTGTAGTTCTGATGAGAAAAGAATGTGAATAGCCTACTTAAATTATGATGGTTGATGTATCTATTGTGAAACTTAGCATATCAAGGGTGATAAGATCGCTTGTATTCTTGTTTTATTCATCACAAATATAAACTGTAAATATACTGTTTTTGTTTAATTCAAGAGTGTGGCAAAGAAAATATCAGAATGGAGAAAGAAGGCAGAGGCCAATAATAGCACGATGAAGAAGTTTGAAGAGTCAAGAGCAGAACTTGAGAAAGTTCTCAAAACAGCAGAATCCTACTTTAGGGAGAAAGGAAACCTTGAAGAACTTCTGAAGAAGCACACAGTAAGTAGCCAACCTCACCGGTTGTTGTATTAATACATTTCATATAATTAGTCTGAAACCGTAGAACCTGGTTGTTTAGTTCAGATTATTCAGAGTCACGCCCCCTCCCATAGACTTGCATTGAGGGAGCGGGACGTGATGCCATGAGGGGGCGGGACTATGACGTCACAAGCACTCAGCACCGGCTCCAGCATTCGGAACAGTTTTTTCAAATGCTGAGCAGCAGAGTACCCCTTTAAATGATGTTCGAAGAACCTTAGAACTTTGCCAGGTTTGCTTTGCCCGAGCCTGGCAACGGTGCTATTATAGGAGTAGGGATGAGAAACACATGGCATTTTGGCACCTGAATGCATAAGATGAGGAAGTAGGAACACTGAAATGATGTCAGCCCAGGATACTTTGCAATTGTCAAAAATATCACATGACCGCTGATTAGCCAGTCATTGCTTGCACACAGCTGCGTGGTCAATTAGGATTGATAAAACCCAAGCACTGTGTTGCGGCTGCCATCTTGGACAGACAAGTTGAACAGTAAGAAAACACAGAACACTTGACAGTGGAACTACAGAGACCAGCAATAGAAAGCTTGCAAGCAATTTGAGCAAAGCATTGTGCAGTGGCCTGCATTGTTATTTTTTTTATTTTTATTTTTTTTGGGAGGGGATATGAATTTTTATCAGCTATTAAGGTGCCAGCCCAGCCCTGTTTTTTGGAAAACATAGGCAACATGGCGTACAAGGCCTAGTCAAGTTTCACTCTCACAGCTAGAAATGCTGTTTATTTTAATGTTAAAAAGCTTACAAAATCTGCTAGTGCAGGGTGTTTTTAAACCAGCTGTTTGTTACCATGGGTTATCGTATGTCAGCATAACTTTGACATTAACTTAGCCTTAAAACCACTTTAAAACTACTTGAGCACATTCCTACTTGACCTAGCTGTGTTATATAGGGCTTTAGAGCTCTTAGGCAGTGTTATACACTGTTTTCAGGGTTTTGGTTTATGTTTTGATATTTGATTGATTTTAGATTTTATTGCTCTTTATAATTGTTTGATGATATAATATTTATAAATGAAGTGAGATTGATCCTTACAGCCTGCATTTTAAAAGGTGTTAAGCCTGTATCTGACAAAACCCTAAATGTTTTGTTATTGCTTATTACAGGAGTTTTTTGGACAACTAGATCAGAAGGTGCTGAACGCTTTCCTGAAAGCTTGTGATGAGCTGACAGATTTTCTACCAGAGCAGGACCAGCAGCCATTACAAGAAACTGTCAGGAAGTTACATAAACAGTGGAAGGTTTGTAGATCTATTTCCTGAGATCATAGAACATATCATCATATTGTAATTTTAGGCATATTAAAGATACCGTATTTATCGGCGTATAACATGCACTTTTTAGTCTAAAATTTTTAGCCTAAAGTCTATGTGCGTGTTATACGCTGATAAGCTGCTGCAGTTCAATGATTTAAAGCGGGCGCTTTAAATCAATGAACTGCAGCGGCTTTGCAGGTGCAGAGACAGCCAGCGCTGCCGGCTTCTCTGTCCCTGCCTGCCCTGGGGTCTAGAGCCCTGCTGCCGGCCCTTCTCTCCCCCTGGCTATCGGCGCCGCTGCCCGTTCTCTCCCCCTGACTATCGGTGCCGGCGCCGATAGCCAGGGGGAGAGAAGCAGCTATGCGCTGCACGGCGCGGCGCATGACGTCAGTGCGCCGCGCCGTGCATAGCAACGACGCAGGGGACGCACACCGGAGGCCTGAAGCAGCGCGGACCCGACCCCGGCAACAGGTAATTATGCAACCGGGGATGGGGGGAGGCTACGGGGCAGCGGCGCCGGCAATGGGTGCCGCTGCCCCTTCTCTCCCCCTGTCTGTCGGCGCCGCTTCTCTCCCCCTGGCTATCGGCGCCGGCACTGATAGTCAAGGGGAGAGAATGGGCAGCGGTGCCGATAACCAGGGGGAGAGAAGGGCCGGCAGCACGGCTCTAGACCCCAGGAAAGGCAGGGGGAGAGAAGCGGGCAGCGACGGCCTCTCTCCCCCTGCCTTTCCTGGGGGTGTATCGGGGTATACACGCGCACACACGCACCCTCATTTTACCATGGATACTTGGGTAAAAAACTTTTTTTACCCAAATATCCTTGGTAAAATGAGGGTGCGTGGTATACCCCGATAAATACGGTAAATGTTTTATTTATAGACATTAATAAGGAAAATATGTTAGCTCTAGATTATCCAAATAGAGGCACTTAAAGGCACAGTAAAATAAAATCCATGAAAAACAAGGGATGCAGTGATACTTTAAATTAAAGTAGAAAATACTACTACAAAATTGTCCGTTTAAAGGAGATATATAAAATATTTCCCAACTACTTAATTTTAAGATTGTTAGATGTCCTCGTAAGTAATTATTAGAAATGAATGCTTTCAAGCTACTTTACTCCACCTGATTTTAGTTCAGTTATTTGTGTAATCCCTTCCTGGCTGTTGCAGTTTCTTTAGTTTCTCCTCACCTTGTACAGCCAGTGCATCAGTAACCCCTTTCCCCTCCACCTTCCCTCTATAGTATTCTGTAAATCATCCCCCAGCACAGTGCCAGTGCACTTTTACAGCACTATCTTTTGGCATGGCAGTGAGGAGTAGATGCTGTCTTGTAATTGGCCTGGACGGTAAGGGAAAGGAAGTGCTTGCATGTGTACTACTGGCAAACAGCTGAGCTTTGGTCCCACCTCCTGTTATGGAGATAATTAGAAGTAGTAATGGACTATGGAGGGGACTCTGAAGAGCTTAATAACACTTTCAGTATGAAAACAAGATGAAAAACAGGGCAGAGAATAAATGTGTAATATTTATATAAAGGTAGTGTTAATTATTGTCTTTAGGAATGAATGTAAGAATTCCATTGTTTTTGACTATTTGTAATGCAGGATTTTCAGGGTGAAGCTCCTTACCACTTACTACGATTGAAAATTCAACTGGAGAAGAATAGGATTCTAGGCACAATTGAAGAATGTCATGTGGAACTGACCAGAGAAAACAACGTTTTACCAGTAAATGGAAGTGAAAAAATCATTAAGGAACATCGGGTAAGTTAACTTATGAAATTCCTACTACTTGCTGATGAATGTAGCAATACAAGGTAATCAGTCAGCTAGCATGGGATTTAGGCTATGATCACATATCATTGATTGCTTCTGTTTAATGTCTATGCCCCATACGGTCCCATTGTAAAGAAACATTTACACTTTCTTATCCCATTATTTTTTGCATTGTGCTGTTGTTAGTTGGATTCAAAGTCTAATCCAAGGAGGGGCACTACCTGGCTATATTTGCACTGGGGAATGTCCATACTGAAAAACTCAGCACTTGGAATAATGGCAGGGAGGGCCCTTGAGGTGGCGTAATGGACCAAACGTCATCTCAGTGTTCCTACTTCCTCATCCTATGCATTTAGATGCCAAAATGCCATGTGTTTCTCATCCCTACTCCTATAATAGCACCTTTACCAGACTCTGGAGAAGCAAACCTGGCAAAGTTCTAATGTTCTTCGGACACCTGTTGCGCCCCCTCTGGATCCACCACCGCTAGCCAGAGGCCAAAATGACACTTTTGTTCAGAGTTTTGAACAAGTCAAATAGGTAACTATTGAAAACAGACATAGGGGGAGATTTATTAAAACCTGTTCAGAAGAAAAGTTGCTCAGTTGCCCATAGCAACCAATCAGATCACTGCTTTTATTTTTCAGAGGCCTTTTCAAAAATGAAAGAAGCGATCTGATTGGTTGCTATGGGCAACTCAGCAACTTTTCCTCTGGACAGGTTATGATAAATCTCCCACATAGTTACAACAATTATTGCTCTAACTGCTTGGTATCACTTAGCCAAGAACAGTTTAGGTCCCATTCACATTGGGGGAGATTTATCAAAACCTGTCCAGGGGTAAAGTTGCTGAGTTGCCCATAGCAACCAATCAGATCGCTTCTTTCATTTCTCAGAGGCCTTTTCAAAAATGAAAGAAGCGAGCTGATTGGTTGCTATGGGCAATTCAGCAACTTTTCCTCTGAACAGATTTTGATAAATCTCCCCCATTATGTTTTGAACTCATGTTGCCAGCAAGCTGTCATAAAGGTATGTTGACTTATACAGCAGCGTTTTCCTGAGTTAAATGGATAACATGGAGAGTAGTCTAATAGCGACTGTTTCTTCAATTGCTCAAGCATAGGCAGTTTCTGTGCAGATAAACAGTATACGCACGGAAAATGGACCAAACATAGTCACTGTTAGACTACGTTTTGTCCCTTAAATGGGGTACTCCGGTGGAAAACAATTTATTTGAAATAAATTGGGGACAGAAAGTTAAACAAATTTGTAAATTACTACTATTAAAAAAAAAATGTTAATCCTTCCAGTACTTATCAGCAGATGTATACTACAGAGGAAGTTCTTTTATTTTTGAATTACTTTTCTGTCTGTCCACAGTTCTCTCTGCTGACACCTCTGTCCATGTCAGGAACTGTCCAGGGCAGGATATGTTTGCTATGGGGATTTGTTCATGCTCTGGACAGTTCCTGGCATGGACAGAGGTATCAGCAGAGAACACTGTGGTCAGACAGAAAATAAATTAAAAAAGAAAATAACAGCAGCTAAGTACTGAAAGGATTAAGATTTTTTTTTACAAATCTGTTTAACTTTTTGGCACCAGTTGATTTAAAATAAATTGTTATCACTCCTTTAAACATAATGTGCATGCCAGTAGTGTTACTAACCAGTATTCTGCAAAAGCTACAGTATATAGAACACAAAGGACAAAAAATAGGGGGAAAAAACTGTACTATAGACCGATGGTGCTACACATAGTATCTGGTACTATCAGGTATTACCCCAATTTAAAGTATAGGCCATAAATGTAAGAACTCCAAACTATAATTTCAAAAACCGAAAGAGAACAACAAAGTCATTTATTTAAAACAAGTCTGTGCCCAAGGGACACCAATTTTATTATTTCTGTAGAAAAAAAGGCAATGATAAAAGACATATATATTAAAAAGAGGAATACAACAACAAAACGGTGATATCACCGGCTCTGCACAGGTGGTAGGTATAATACTGGTAGTTATATGTATAGGGTATATCCCAGGATAAATGTAAAAAACATGAAATATATAAAGGAGGTGGCAATCAGCACACCTACTGCACATAATCTGTTAGATCACACAAATTGCACATAAACAAATGTGGAGATTACAGTATTGCAAATAACCAAAGTGCAACGTGTATGTAGCATAAGAGTATATAAGGGAGGTGACAGTAGCACACCTATTGCACATTACATGCTATATCACACTATTTGCACATAAACAAGTGTAGAAGCTCAAATAAGATTACAGTACTGCAAGTAACCAAAGTGCAACGTGTATGTAGCAGCAAACCTGCTAAACAGGTATGGGGGGATACAGACCTAATACAATCGTAACAGAGGAATAGAAAACACTGGCAGAGGCCGGGATAGCACCACTCCAACGTACTTCACCTTCGTCTGGGTAAAAGCTACAGTAGCCAATGGTTAATTGCTTTACAATATTATTTTGTTATTCTGTTTTGGTATCCTATAAGTATCAATTGAGAAAAAGGTTTATTTTGGTTATGTGTGTTGAGTTGGCACATTTGTATTAGGAATTACTTAAAGGGGTATTCCAGGCAAAAACTTTTTTTTATATATCAACTGGCTCCGGAAAGTTAAACAGATTTGTAAATTACTTCTATTAAAAAAATCTTAATCCTTCCAATAGTTATTAGCTTCTGAAGTTTTCTGTCTAACTGCTCAATGATGATGTCATGTCCAGGGAGCTGTGCATGATGGGAAAATATTCCCATAGGAGCTGCACAGCTCCTGGGACGTGAGTCAGACAGACAAATCCACCAGCTCCAGTGGTCAACAGTATAAGGTATTTGACAGCCTCCCCACTTTCCACCAATAGATGATGTTAGGAATGCTTTATTTTTGCCACCCGAGCCTTTCATTTTTGGAGAGATATGCCAGAGCAGTCTGACCTCCGCCCTCCCCACAGTGAACACATGAATGTTCAGCCATTCGAACACTTATTGTAAATGTACGGCCATCTTTAATTTTCTTCACAATTGTATACTAGGCATTCTTTAGTGAAAAAGGCTGCTACCAGCTGTGTGAGAAGCGGTTACGCCTGATCGAGGAACTATGTTTAAAACTACAAGAAAGAGACCCTGTAAAAGGAGTGTATGAAAGCACCAGAGAGCTGCTGAAAGATCTAAAAGCTCAGATTGACAGTACACATCTAAAATTCATGGAACATCCCGACAAGTGGAAAGATTTCCGGATCAGGTAGCATATTCAAATTATTGAGTTTTCAATATGGAAATGTTTTTAGTTTTTAAAAAAATAAGGCTATGTTTACACGATTTTACTGCTCAAAAACAGGCTTCAATTCTAAATTCTTACAAAACTGGTGTTAGTGCACACACACATGAATTTTATGTCCATAGTTCTTAAAGGGTACCTCTCATCAAATAAACTTTTGATATATTTTAGATTAAGGAATGTTGAATAACTTTCCAATAGCATGTTAATGAAAAATATGCTTCTTTCTATTGTATTTTTCCCGATCAGTCCTGTCAGCAAGCATTTCTGACTCATGCTGAAGTCCTAAACACTCAGAGCTGCCAGCCTGCTTTGTTCACAGCCAAACAGGCTGTGAACAAAGCAGGCTGGCAGCTTTGAGTGTTCTCCTTTGTGAACAAAGCAGACTGGCAGCTCGTAGTGTTTAGGACTCCAGCATGAGTCTGAAATGCTTGCTGCCTGGACTGGTAGGGAGACCCCTAGTGGTCATTTCTTCAAAGTGGAAAATTAAATAGAAAGAAGCATATTTTTTTAATAACATGCAATTGTAAAGTTATTCTGCATACATTAATCTTTGATATATATAAAGTTTTTTTGATGAGACGTACCCTTTAAGGCTGTAAAATTAATTGACACGCTCTTTTATCATCCGATTATGATTGCAAATTGCAATACGGCTGTAAATATTAACATTGTATGAACATGGCCTTACGTGAATAAATGTTTTTATTTATTTATTGTCCAATAATTCTGAATATTTCATTAACCAAGGCCTATCATATGCAGTCATTTAGGGGGAGATTTCTCAAAACCTGTCCAGAGGAAAAGTTGCTGAGTTGGCCATAGCAACCAATCAGATTGCTTCTTAAATTTTTAACAAGGCCTCTGCAAAACAAAAGAAGCAATCTGATTGGTTGCTATGGGTTTTGATAAATCTTCCCCTTATAGTTTAAATGAGTTTTTGTGCATATTTTAATAGATACACTGATGTAGTTTCTTGGGTTAACTTGCTTGGGTTTTAATGTTTGTTGTTTTATGTCCAATATTATTACAATTAATAGTAACATATACTAAAATAGATTTTTTGTTCACATAAAACCAGCTGTCAATATGATCTTTCTTCTAGGTTATCAGGATTATCAGATTGGCTTGTGACAAAAGATAAGCAGTTGAAGCGAATTAAAAATGAAATAACAGAAGTGTCTAAATTTGAACAAATAAAAGCTTCAGTACAGGTGACACAAATTCTTCATGACTTATACTTCTTTTACTGTATATTTGTTGTCAAGTACAGAAAAGCACATTAAATGTAATGTAAGATGCCATCCTTAAAACATAAGGCTTGAACAAAGGAAGCATGTCACTTAACACAACAAAGGTACTGCATCTTACTTACATACATGCGGTTCAGCTTGTTGAAGCCCCAGTAAATAAGTGAAAAACTCTATCACAATGGGGAGAATTTACTAAAATTGTCTGATTTTTACTGTATCGTAGGTGGACAAACTTCAAATGTGATAGATTTATTTATTTATTTAGTTACTCTATACTTTATACTGTATGCGGACTGTCTAGTCTATGTTTGCACTGCTGTGTTTTAGTTTACAGCAGTGGTCTTTGACCTGCGGTCCTCCAGATGTTGCAAAACTACAACTCCCAGCATGCGTCACGCCCCCTGCCATAGACTTGCATTAAGGGGACGGGCCGTGATGTCACGAGGGGCTGAGCCATGACGTCTAGCTGCTCCGTCATTACGCACAGAGCGAACTTGCTCTGTGCAGTAATGATGGCGGGGTGCCGCAGCGGGGATTCCCGTGGTCCCCAGCAGCGGGACTGCGATAAGATGCCAGGGGCGGAGTACCCCTTTAAGACCATGCCCCCTTTCACATGTAAATCTCACCTTTCCCAGTTGGCACAATAATATCAGTCAGACTAAATAAGTGTGGTTCAGAAGGTTCAAGCCATAATTCAGTTTCCTACAGGTACTTGTTAAAGGGGTATTCCAGGCCAAAACTTTTTTTCATATATCAACTGGCTCCGGAAAGTTAAACAGATTTGTAAATTACCTCTATTAAAAAATCTTAATCCTTCCAATAGTTATTAGCTTCTGAAGTTGAGTTGTTGTTTTCTGTCTAACTGCTCTCTGATGACTCACGTCCCGGGAGCTGTGCAGTTCCTATGGGGATATTCTCCCATCATGCACAGCTCACGGGACGTGACATCATCATTGAGCAGTTAGACAGAAAACTTCAGAAGCTAATAACTATTGGAAGGATTAAGATTTTTTAATAGAAGTAATTTACAAATCTGTTTAACTTTCCGGAGCCAGTTGATATATAAAAAAAAAAGGTTTTGCCTGGAATACCCCTTTAACTAGTATCTTCTTTGAGGGTGCAAAGCCAGATTACTTTATTTGTGCTTGCCCCATGCAGACCATGATATAGGGGAGTATTGTAGTATCCAAAATAATGTATTCTCCCAGTGTTCAGAAGGCTGGGTTTGCATATGTCTGGTGATATGGAGACATCCCAGTTGGGAATGCCACATGCAGGAAGCTGATTTTTTTGCTTACGACTTTCCATCCATTGCCCTATAAGTGGAATTGGGCAAAGCAATTGATCCAGGGATCATTCAGCATATTTACCTGGCATTGTCTTCCCTATTTAAAAACGCTGCTTGCAAGGTTTTATTATCAGGCACCTGCACAGCGGATGACAACTATGCTGGATCGCTGGACATATGTGAACCCAGACTCAAATTAACATTATTGTCGAATGCTGTTTTTTCCCTAGGATTTAGTGTTTACCCTTGGTGAAGCATTGCACCCATATTTTTAGAATTGTTGTATTTGTTTGACATGCCGTGGTCCTTTCTGGTAAACTGTAACGGGAAAATATACTTAATATACAATGCCAAAGAAAATCTGGATCTGCGGCATGTGTGGATGACTGGAAGATCTGACCAATCAGCTTGTATTACTGAAGTGAATGAAGTGATTAGCTGTCTAGTAGCGCCTCCCTACAATATAGTGCAGTGCTGTACTGCTCTTTATCTGTGCCAGGATGAGCAGATCCTTTGGCCACCAAGTGAGGGCAGCTCCAAGTTATATTTCTGGCACTCTGTGTGTACTGTACAGGACCCTGAAGAAGCACCTTCTCTCCTTGTATAAAGAGATTTGTAGCTTCTAGCAAACTATTTCTGAAGTTTTGTTATATAAGGACTTGCTTTATCTGTATTAGTTATCTGGTGATTTCGTAATTTTCCTTTTAACCTTCGTTCTTAACAAAATATAATTTTGCAACCTAGTATGCTATCATGTTGTGTTGTACTGTAATTCTCATTGAGCTGCTGCTGGTAAGAGTATGATCACCAAAGTGTTTAAATTGTTAAAGCCATAAGGGCTGATCTATTAATATGGTCCAACAATGACACCATAAACTTAAAGGCAGAAGATGCACCAAATGTATCCTGCGGCCTGTGCTGTGTGGTTTATTCCACACATAATAAAAAATTTGTATCCATTTTTCTTTTACTTATGCTTCATTTTGGGTAACTTACTTTATTTTATGTGCCAAAATTGTGTTGAATTCTATTAAAAAAAAATAGTTGAATGTAAGGACTCCATTTAGCCATGCCCCCTTTTGAAAGTGTCTTGTGAGTTCCAAAATGAATATGTGGATTTATTATTTGTCTGAAAATGTTGGGAATCAGGTGAGTGTGAATGTAATTTTAATAATTGGAGTTAATATCTGGTGATGGACAGGATCATACAGTCAAGGGGGTGTGAATATTGTACAAAGAGTCTTACACATCCCGACTGTATAATCTCATGACCTGATATTCACTCCCCTTATAAAACTTACGGTCATTACCCATTTCGGGATTCCCTTAATGGTCAGACAAATTATAAGCCCACATATATCAAGAGTGGGAGGGTATATGAAGATTCTGTAAAATTGTGTTTGATCAGGGTACCCTAAGCTATTTAGGAATAGTAAAAAATCTCACTTTTATATGTTGGCCTAAGGTCCAATTCAAACAGGTTACAAAATTGGCTAACTCTGCCTACATAAGTTTTTACCATTATTCTAGATCATTTTCCATTGTAATTCGGCCTCATTAACTTACCTAGGTGACACTTTTAAATAATGTCATTTAAATTATTATAGGACATCAGACGTGATGCAATAACACAAAAAGATGAACTTGAATATCTGAAAGACAGGCTTATTACACTTATGGGGGTTTCAGTTGAGACAGAAGTGACAAAGCAAGAAATGAATCTATCCAAAGTGTCTAATGATCTGAAAATCCTGCTGGACTCTCTCAATGAGGTAGGTAATATATAGCACTAGTTATAGTGCCAATATAGTGAAATTGGTCTTATGAAATTAAAGTTGGCTTGCTTCCTTGGAGGACTAACTGATTCATCAGCATTTTAACAAGTTGCCTGGACATGTCATAAGTATAGACCGCAACAAGCTTTCCTCAGACCCCCTGCAATCACAAGTTATAGCCGGGTGAAATTCACAGAAGCGCGCTTTACTCCCTGACTGTCACTCAAACCCAGTTAATTTCCCATAGACTATAATGAAGTGAGTGAGTTGAATTTGGTGGCTGGCAAGTCAGTTAATAACTCGCAAATGCAGCATATCTCAGGACTAAACTTCTAACATGTCTAGCCATCTTGTCGAAAGTTGTGTTCAAATGACAGTGATGCTTTATCCCCTTAGGGCATATTATAGCTTCCTATTGGGACAAAAAAAAAATTTTAAGTGTAAAAAAAAAAAAAAAAAAAAACGTTAATACATGTGAGTTAACATCTTCTATAATAAAAGTTTTTGTTATTGGAGTTAGAACAGGATAATTTTAACCCCTTAACGACCACGGACGTAAAAGTTTTGGCGGTACGTCGCGCACCAGGACATACATTTACGTCCTGTGTATGACTGCGAGCATCGGAGCGGTGCTAGCGTCATACACGGCAGGTTCCGGCTGCTGAAAGGGGACCCACCTGTATTGGCCGACATCCATGATCGCGTGGATGTCCGCCATTAACCCCTCAGATGCCGTGATCAGTACAGGTCACGGCATCTGCGGCAATGCGCAAGTTAAAATAGATGATCGGATCGCCCGCAGCGCTGCCGCAGCGATCTGTTCATCTGTAATGGTGGACGGAGGTCCCCTCACCTGCCTCCTTCCGTCTCCCGGCGTCTCCTGCTCTGGTCTGAGATCGAGCAGACCAGAGCAGGAGATAGCCGAAAATACTGATCAGTGCTATTTCCTATACATAGCACTGAACAGTATTAGCAATCAAATGATTGCTATAGATAGTCCCCTATGGGGACATAAAAAGTGTAAAAAAACAAACAAAAAAAAAAAAAGTTGAAAAATGTAAAAATAAAATTCCCCTCCTCCAATAAAAATTAAAATTGTCAGTTTTTCCCATTTTACCCCCAAAAAGCGTAATTTTTTTTTTTATAAACATATTTGGTATTGCCACGTGCATTAATGTCCGAATTATCAAAATATAATGTTACTGATCCCGTACGGTGAATGGCGTAAACGTAAAGAATAAAAAAAATTGCCAAAATGGTGCTTTTTTTTGTCACATTTTATTTAAAAAAAAATAAAATAATAAAAAAATCATATAAAAGTTTAATATATGCAAATGTGGTATCGATAAAAAGTACAGATGATGGCGCAAAAAATGAGCCCTCATACCGCCCTATATACGAAAAAAGGAAAAAGTTATATAGGTGGTCAAATTAGAGCGATTTTAGATTACTGATTTTGTACAAAAAGTTTAAGATTTTTTTTTAAGCGGTACAAAAATATAAAAGCATCTAGCCATGGGTATCATTTTAATCGTATTGACCCTCGGAATAAAGAACACATGTCATTTTTACCGTAAATTGTACAGTGTGAAAGCAAAACCCTCCAAAATGTGCAAAATTGTTGTGTTCATTTTAATTTCCTCCCTAAAAAATATTTTCTGGGGTTCGCCGTACATTTTATGGTAAAATGAGAGGTTTCATTACAAAGTACAATTGGTCATGCAAAAAACAAGCCCTTATATGGGTCTGTAGATGGAAATATAAAAAAAGTTATGGATTTTAGAAGACGAGGAGGAAAAAACGAAAAGATAAAATTGGCCTGGTCCTTAAATAGGCACTGTCAGATGTAAAAACTTTTGATATGTTGTAAAGCATGCAAATAGGCTTTGCAATTGCTTTCATTAGAAAATTTGCAGTATTTCATACTGAAAAAGCAAGTCAAACAACTGCCCCCCTGCCTCCTGGGATGCATTTAGTGTTTCTGTCTACACCGCTTCGTCCTGGACTCCAGGACGTTTTGGAGGGGGGAGGGGCTGTACACACTGCAGAGACTCATGTGAAGAGAAGGGGAGGGGGAGGGGCAGGAAGACTGCTGCCGGCTCTCACACAGCAGACATCAGTGAGAGAGGCAGAAACATGCATTGCAGACGAAAAAGTAAGTGTCCAAGCATGTGTGTGTGTGTGTGTGTGTGTGTGGATATATGTGTATGTGGGTATATCAGTGTGTCTATCTAATGTGTATGTGTAAGAATATATGAAGCCAGTGTGTGTGTGTGTGTGTGTAAGTGTGTGTAATAAAGGGGGACTACAATCATATCCTCCAGCTGTTGCAATACTAAAACTCCCAGCATGCCTGCACAGCCAAATGATGTGTGGGCATGCTGGGAGCTGTAGTTTTGCAACAGCTGGAGGCACCCTGGTTGGGAAGCACTGGACTGAGGAGAGGGAGGGGGATGAAGGGAAGTGATTATCACAGTGAGTACCCGCCCCCCTGCTTCTAGTGGACAAAATTAAGGTATTTCAGAAATAAAGATAATTCTGAGAGAAATGTAGGTCATAGACACATAAAAAAGTACATGTACATGATCAGGATGAGATACTGAGCAACATATAAAAGTTTTGTTTTTTTGAGTGATCTGATGGGTACACTTTAAGGTGAAAATGGGCTTGGTCCTTAAGAGGTTAAGCATACTTATTTTGGTGCATGTAGTTATATATTTTTTTTTAAGTAGTAAAATAAAATAAAACCTATATGAATTGGGTATCCTTGTAATGGTATGGGCCTACAGAACAAAGATAAGGTCTAATTTTTACAGAAAAGTACACTGTGTTGACACAGAAGCTCCCAAAATTTCACCCCACAAATAATTGTTTTGTGTTTCACCGTAGATTTTGTTATAATATGATTGATGTATTTACAAAGTACTTTTTGTGGCGCAAAAAACAAGCCCCCATGTGGGTCTGTAGGTGGAAAAATGAATGAAATGTCATTTTTAGTAGGGTAGGAGGAAAACCCAAAGTGCAAAGTGAAAATTGTCCTAGTCCTCAAGGGGTTAGAGTGCACTTTCAGTCCACTTTGCAACCCTTTGTCTTGTTCCTCTTCTTAGGCCCCGTACTGGTTAGAAATAGATTGGGCAAAAGTGTTATTGGTCGGTCCACCCTTTTATATCTATCTCTTTGCAGAAGATTTGCAGCTAAGCATAAGAAAAATAGTGCTTTTGTTGCAATAAATATTTATAAAGAAACCAACAAGCTAAAAATGTTGAAGCTAAAAATAAAAATAGTATATAAAAGGTTAACATTCACTCTAAGCCTTACAATAGTAACACTATGTCAGTTTTACCTGTAGTCCTTATTTTATTTCTGCACAAACTTACTTAGCTCCTGTTTATTAACCCCTTAAGGACCAGGGGTTTTCCCGTTTTTGCATTTTCGTTTTTTTCCTCCTTGCCTCTAAAAAATCATAACTCTTTCAATTTTGCACCTAAAAATCCATATGATGGCTTATTTTTTGCGCCACCAATTCTACTTTGTAATGGCATCAGTCTTGCCCAAAAATCTATGGTGAAACGGAAGAAAAAATCATTGTGCGACAAAATTTAAAAAACAAAACGCCATTTTGGAAATTTGGGGGCTTCAGTTTCTACGCAGTACTTTTTTCGGTAAAAATTACACCTTATCTTTATTCTGTAGGTCCATACAGTTAAAATGATACCCTACTTATATAGGTTTGATTTTGTCGTACTTCTGGAAAAAATCATAACTATATGCAGGAAAATTAATACGTTTAAAATTGTCATCTTCTGACCCCTATAACTTTTTAATTTCCGCGTATTGGCCGGTATGAGGGCTCATTTTTTGCGCCGTGATCTGAAGTTTTTAGCGGTACAATTTTTGCATTGATAGGACTTATTGATCGCTTTTTATTCATTTTTTCATGATATAAAAAGTGACCAAAAATGCACTATTTTGGACTTTGAATTTTTTTTGCGCGTACGCCATTGACCGTGCGGTTTAATTAACGATATATTTTTATAATTCGGACATTTCCGCACGCGGTGATACCATATATGTTTATTTACACTGTGTTTTTTTTTTTTAGGGGAAAAGGGGGGTGATTCAAACTTTTATTAGGGAAGGGGTTAAATGATCTTTATTCACTTTTTTTCCACTTTTTTTTTTGCAGTGTTAAAGCTCCCATAGGGACCTATAACACTGCACACACTGATCTTTTACATTGATCACTGGTTTCTCATAGGAAACCAGTGATCGATGATTCTGCCGCTTGACTGCTCATGCCTGGATCTCAGGCACTGAGCAGTCATTCGACGATCGGACAGTGAGGCGGCAGGTAGGGATACTCCAGGTGTCTTGTAAGCTGTTCGGGTTGCCGCGATTTCGCCGCAGCTGTCCCGAACAGTTCCCTGAGCTAACCGGCATGCCGTGGCCCCGCGTTATAGATCGGGAGCGGACTCATGACGTAATGTTACGTCATGGGTCCTGAACAGGTTAAGGAGAATTCTGGTAATGCATGAGTCATGGACAAGAAATGACTCCTGGACAAGGCTGCATGAGCAGACACATCAATCACCTCACACCACAAGGCAGAGACACATTCCCCTTCCCTGAGAGGATTTCTAACACTGTGAGATAATGAAAAAAATTTTTTTTTATGTAACAGGCTGACAAAATCTTGAGTACTGTTGGAGATTGTGTACAGTGCAAGGCAGAAGTAAAACATGTCCTTAGTGAGATCCTCACTGATTCTAAAGAAGTGCAGTCAGAAGCTGAGAAGATACTGAACACAGAAAGCTTTGATGAGGCCCAGGAGCTACTTTTTCATTATGAGGTATAAACAAAATAAAAATGTTTACATTTAAATATCTGTTACAATTTATAGTGCCCCTAGTACATTTGCAGATAAAAGTTTTTAGCTTTCATCAGGTGGTCAAGGAAGTTAGATCACATGGATCCTGCTAGGTCACTCTCTCATTTAATTTTTTTTTGCATATTTTAGTTATACCTTTCAGATGCTTTTTAAGTCACAACTAACAACATGTTTATATTCTGATAGGAAAAGATAAAGAAAATACAGTCAAAGAAGCAGGATATCCAGGTCCAGATTGCTCAGGCAAAGCAGTTACAACTTAAGAAAGGTTTGCCCAAAGACATTCAGGAGGACTTTTCAAAAATGGAAACTGAATTGGACAAAGTGGCAACTGCAATGATAAAGCAAAAAGAAAGCTTAACAGTAAGTTGCAACATATAAACTTATTTTATTTATAATGAGGATATATGGGGAATGCATTAACATTCTTGAAGGGGTATTTCAGTCATAGCCAGTGATGGTAGATCGCCAGGAGATGTTGTCACTTTCTGATCAAGGAGTATCCCCACTGACCATGAGAACAAATAAACAGAGTTGTTTAATCATGGAGGTGCTCCTGTCCATGACACTGTGTAAAACATAAAGGCCCAGATTTATCAAACTGTGTGAGAGAAAAAGTGGAGGGATTTCCCACAGCAGCCAATCACAGCTCAACTTTCACTTTACCAGAGCTTGTTAGCTGAGCTGTGATTGGCTGCTGTGGAAAATCTCTCCACTATTTGTCTCACACAGTTTGATAAATCTGGGCCAAAGTGAGCAGAATCTCAATCATACAGCTCCTTTATTCTGGTAATTGGCAAGGTTACCATTATTAGGACACCTTTCAATTATTAAATGATGGCAAATACTCGTCTTACTGCCAGCTGAAGACACCTATACGTTTCCAAGACACCCTTGAGTTTTACTTTTGCCGCCTTTTCACTTAGTTTTTCTAAACTTTCTCCTTCTTTATTTTTGTTCAAAGGATACAATGCAAAACTGGGAACATATAGAAACTGGCAAAAAATCAATTTCCCAGAACCTGAAGCAAATAGAGCCTACGCTTGAACGACCTTTGAACTTTGGGACTTTGGAAACATTGTCATCTGAACTTGAGGAGGCAAAGGTTAGTAGACAATTACTGTACTGTAACTTCAAATATGAATATACATGTTCATAGTTGATTTAGGAAAGTTTTACATTGGATTTAGGAAACTTGACTGTTTGTTATTCTTTCAGGAGGTGTGTAAGCGAAGTGAAGATCTTTTGGTCCAAGCAGAAAACATTGTCAAGAAATCTACTGTTATTAAGCTTGGAGATAAGGGCAAGCGCCATCTGCAGGAAACAACCAAATCTATTCAAGACAACGTAAATCATGTTAAAGAGACCCTTGCTGAAAAGTATGTTTGTCTTAAAGGGATTGTAGTGTTTACCAAGTCTGTTACTCATAAGCTTTGCAAGAGAGATTTCTCGCATTGTAAGGTTGCTCTAACCAAAACTACTGCAGTCAGAGAAAGTGATGATTTAAAATGTTATATTTTATTAATACATCAAAAATTGATAAAAAAAAATACAAGTACTGAGGCAGAATACAGGATACACTGAAACATTAGGTTAGTCTTGAAATGGCAACGCAGCAAAATGTACTCCTCAAGCTCAGTGTATGTGCATTCCAAGAAGATAAAAATAAAGAGACTCTCACATAAGGGAAAAATTTAATACAAAAGTGCATAGAAGGAAAAGAATATTCGCAATGAGGAAAAAGTGTAGACTGCATGGCAAATGGCACAATATAACCCCTAAGGGACTCAGCCTATTTTCACCTTAAATGGGTACTCCGGGGAACTAAACCCATAGCCCATCCTTTCCCTCTCACCAACCTATGTATTTATCTAAATATCATTCATTAGCTATATTTCCCTCTTTCAACTGTCACTTACAGGCAGGAAATGAGAGAAAAATTTAATACTCAAATTCACCTTGTCTTGTTTTAAACCCCTCACTGAGACTAGCCCCCACCCTTCAGGACAACATCACCTGATTTCTGTCTGATTTCTGTTTGGTCTAGAGCCCTGGCTGTACAGCCACACCTCCCCTCCTCCTCCCCTCCCCGTATGAGAGCTTGTGAGCTGTGAGAGAAAAGCATTGAAGATTCTTAGTCACAACTGAGCACATAGCTGCTGTTTTTCTGCTGAATGTCTAATCACTGACTTTTGCTATTCAGAGCACAGCAATATTTATTGCTGGAGGAAGGATAGTCTGAAAGAAAAGACATGTGCAGTGTGTGTGTAAGCTGCAGTGTAAGCATGCACACAGATAGTGAAAGCTTTTGGCTGGGAGTTATAGTCTGTGCTGCTAACAAGGAAAAAGTATTTAGGAGACAAAATTATTTGTGGAAACCAAGCAAGAGAAAGTCCAGCTCACTCCCAAGCCCGTAGTGCCTTGACTGGCGTGGGCAGCGCTTGTAACACAGAAGTGAAAATTAGAAAGATGTCCAGCACAGGTAGAGGAACAAATTATTTATTTGATTAAAGCTTCAGCACACGGAAGACATGACAAAGTGACAAGTTTCTGCCCCAGCGTCGGGCCTTAGTCATACCGTATGACTAAGGCCTGAGGCTAGGGCCGAAACGCATCACTTTGTCATGTCTTCCGTGTGCTGAAGCTTTAATCAAATAAATAATTTGTTCCCCTACCTGCGCTGGACATCTTTCTCATTTTCAAAATTATTTGTGGGCTGAAATACAAAAAGAAATGCCATTTTGTAAATTTTGGGGGCTTCCGTTTCTACGCAGTGCACTTTTCGGTAAAAATGACACCTTATCTTTATTCTGTATGTCCATACAGTTACAAGGATACCCAACTGATATAGGTTTTATTTTAGTTTAATGCTTAAAATAAATTATACACTACATGCACCAAAATTATCATGTTTAAAATTGGCATTTTCTGACCCTTATAACTTTTTTATTTTTCCATGTACGGGGTGGTATGAGGGCTCATTTTTGCGCTGTCATCTGTAGTTTTTATCGGTACCATTTTTCTTTTGATGGGTCTGATTTAGGGGGGTGATTTTAGCTTTTTTTTTTTTTTTTTTTTTAAAGCATTTAGAGCTTTTGCAATTTTAAACAACAAGGAAATACTCACATGAGGCCGAGCACAAGGCCCCCAGCTCACCCTTGTGCATACAACATCGAAGGATCACGTCAGGACCAATTACACCTGACAGGGAATCCACACCCGGCCATCACTAAAACAGTAGACACTAGGACAGACAACAGATAAACACCCACACACACACTCACACACTCCCGGAGCACTCCTCCATTTCTTACGCCCAGTCACAGACAGCCACTCTATCCCCGAGAACCAATCATCTCTGGGGGAACCACTGACTCGCCTATTAATAGCTGGGGCATCCAAACCCTATGAAAATTCTTGGGGCATTTATGACTATAGTCCTATATAGTGGCACATATTTATTGACCAGATTAAACCATCTAGTTATGGGGGAGGTATCTTTCCAGGCCATTATCAATATTTTTCCAGCAAAAACCTAATAAGAAGGCGCCTATGGGAGCCTGTGGTCAGATCATCAATAACACCCAAGAGACAAACAACAGGGGAGAAAACATAGGGGAAGTCCAGATGATCAGCCATAAATTGCAGCACCTCTCTCCAGAATGGTTCCACACAAGGGCAACTCTACATTACATGTAGAAGGGAACCCATATCTGCATTTTATCGGAAGCAAGCATCCGAAGAGGAGACCCCAATACAAAGCAATTTAACCGGAGTGTAGTATAGACGGAAGATAAGCCGTACCTGAATAAGTAAATCCCTCGCACTAACCACCGTAGGGTAAAATGTCTTAGTAACTTCACGCCAATTATCTTCGGTCAAGTCAGGGATATCCACCCATTTCTCAAACAGATCAGGACCCACTGATTGCAACAAAGCATAAGCCTGAGTCAAAGGCTTAGCGAGGTCAGTGGTACCCAGAAGCAGCTCCACTTCAGAAAAAGCCGAGGTCACATCAAGAGAGCCAAATTGCGCCACCACCGCATGTCTCAGCTGGAAGTACCAAAATTGGGCACTCCGAGGGAGATGAAAGCAGTCACACATCTTCTGGAAGGAGGAAAACTCCTCAAACAAATGCATGGTGAACTTGACTCCATGATGTCTCCAGAAACGAGCAGCCTCCAACCCCTGTAGGTGCTCATAATGAGGATTCCACCACAATTGTGCCCTGGGGGACATTACCGGTATTGGGAAGCGCCGGAAAACTGCCAACCACACCTCATCCACTATTCTTATAGGAGTCAACTGTCTGGAAGAAGTGGTGTATCTATACAGGACATTAGTCAATGTTTCATATGAACCCATGAGAGCTCCAGCCAGAGCAGTGGAAATGTTTGGCAGATCCAGGTCGATCCACCAGGCAACCTACACCAATTGAGATGCTAGGAAGTAATTGTGCATATTAGGGGCAGCCAAACCACCCCGCTGTTTGGACGCCTGGAGCAGCGCATGACCCAATCGTGCAGGCTTGACTTGCCAATAGAAGGACCTCAAAACGCCACTCATTTTTACTGTTTAGGGGGAATCACTGGAGAAAGATGAAAGAGATACAGAAACTTAGGTAAATAAATAATCTTAAAAATGTTAATCCTGCCAGCCAAAGAGAGGGGCAAGGAAGACCAAGCCTGCAATTTAGCAGTCACCGATGACAACACCGGTTCCAAATTCAACCTTACATAGTCCATCACACAAGGAGAAACCTCCACACCCAAATATTGGAACTGAGTAACAACTTGTAGCCCATGGGGAAGAGGCGGTACAGGGTCTACCTTAATAGACAGGGGCATCAAGAAAGACTTTCCCCAATTAACCCTGAGGCCTGAAAAAGAACCAAAATCAGCTAAAAGGGAGAACAAGGCCCCCAGGGAACCCTGGAAGTCAGCCAAATAAACTAACGTATCATCCGCATACATGGACACCTTTTCCTCTAAGGAACCCCTACATACGTCATGAATAACAGTGAATGCTCAGATGGCAGTAGCCAGGGGACCTACTGCTAGGGCAAACAGAAAGGGAAACAGAGGACAACCCTGCCTTGTTCCCCTACCCAACCGAAAGGACTCAGAGATCTCCAGATTTGTTCGCACCCGGGCCCTAGGACAATCGTACAACAGCCTTACCCACGCCCGGAACCAAGGGGGGAACTTAGGGACTCCCAAAACACCCATCAGATACAGCCACTTCACAGAATCGAAGGCCTTATAAATGTCTAAGCTAACCACGTACCCCCCTGAGGCCTCTGTCCGCTGCAGCTATATTGAGTTGTAATCGCTGTACATTAATATTTGTAGCTCTCCCTGGCATAAAACTCGTCTGGTCAGGATGAACAGTAGACTTCCAAATGATGTTGGGTTACCCCAGCGCTGACCAGGGATAGGCACATCAGGTGAGTAGAAAGAAGGATTTAATTTAAAACAGTGTAACGCGTTTCACCGCGCTTGCGCGGCATCATCAGGCCTGATGAAGCCTCGCAAGCGCGGTGAAATGCTTTGCATTGTTTTAAATGAAATCTTTCTTTCTACTCACCTGACGTGCCTATCCCTGGTCAGCGCCATGGTAACCCGCTGTTCTTTGGAAGTCCACATCTACTACTGCTTGTTTGGTTGGGAGGCTGCAGACCAGGCCCTACTACTCATTCACGCTGACCTTTGTTGTGCGTGAGTTCACACAACCGCCTGCGGTATAGGGTCTTTTCCATTTAATCGTTACCCTCACCCGGTCGGTTTTATGCTCTCTTTTGAATGACAGCGGCCATAACCTTACGCAGCCAATTAGCCAACACTTTAGCCAGTAATATAATATCCACATTAAGGAGAGAAATAGGTCTATATGTATCCGGCAAAGTAGGATCCTTGCCCAGCTTAGGAAGGCCAACAATCAGAGCTTCCCTCATGGAGTCAGGGAGAGTCCCAGTCTCCAAAACCGCATTAAAGAGGCTCTGTAAAATAGTAATCGGCCTCTCCTCATTCATCCAGTACCAGTCCCCAATCATGCCATCTAACCCCGGGGTCTTTCCCGGCTGAAGGGAAGCAATAGCTACAGAGACCTCCTCATCCGAAAAGGGGGCATCTAAAGCGTCCGCATGGTCTGCAGTCAAGGGCTTAAGGGGGACACTCCTCAAAAAGAATACTAAGCCTTCAGAAACAGCTGGTAAATGGGAAGAATAAAGGTCCCGAAACACACTCTTAATGGCAACCGGGTCAGTTTCCAGTATCTCATATATCCCTCTAATACAGGGAATAGCGGTCACAGGTTTACTCTCTCTAGCCAGATATGCCAGCAACCTACCATTCTTATCCCCAAATTCAAATATGGCTGCTTCCCTATCCACCGATCGATTCTGTACCCTCTCCTTCTGAAGGATTACTAGAGCTCTCTGGGCCTTCAACCATTCCCGTTCAACAACACCACCACCTCCACCTCCAAAGCCCCAATCTTAACCTGCAATGCCCTCTCCCTAAGTACATACTCTCATCGCCGACCAGCCACCCCCGCCAAAAATCCTCCTCGAACATGAGCTTTATATGCATCCCATTGCACCAATATGTCAGGGTGGGACCTATTATGTTTCCAGTAACAATTATGAGCAGCCAGCAAGGAAGCCGTCACCACCTCCTCCTGCAACCAGCCCGTGTGCATCCGCCATACCTTGGAGGAGGGGCGAGGGCCCAGGCCAAGGGAAATTATGAGTTCTGAGTGGTCAGAGATCCCCCTAGTGGTGTACAATGAGTCACTTACCAATGGTAGAAGATCAGAGGAGGCGAAACCAAGTCTATCCTGGTGAACGACTTATGCACTACCTAGTAATAGGAGAACAATGGGTCAGACATATGTTTCCAGTGCCAAACCTAAGTAAGGGACAACACTGAACTCCAGGCATTCAGACCAGGAGAGACAGAATCTGCTGCACCAGTTCGATCAACACCCTGATCTGGGACCCCATTAAAGTCACCTAAAAGGAGAACAGGTAGAGAGGGAAACGTTAACAATTTTGAGGGAATACATTCTAAGACGTCAACATGAAATGGAGGAGGGAAATATAAAGACACCAAAAGCAGACTAAGGGCATGCAAGGAACATTGAATAATTACAAACCTCCCAAAATGATCACAAGACACTTGATCAATAACCAAGGGAAGGGATTTAGTAACCAAAATAGAAACACCCCTTGCAGAGGAAGTATAGGGGGAGTGGTAACCTGATGCTAATCCAAGCCCTCTTCAAGGCGAGAATCTTTTGAACCATTAAATGGGTTTCTTGCAAACCAGATGAGGGGACTGTTTTTTTTTTTTTTTTTTTAAATCCAAGCACAATGTCTGTTTAAATTTGGAGTTGAGACCTTTAACATTCCAGTTCAATATTCTAAGAGACCCCATTCTTGGCATACGGAAAACACCATCGGCAGAAGCTGTATATCGTGGCATAGCACCCGCACGCTGCACTACAAGAATAGCATGTACTTACCATCCTACTTGGGCAACCGCACCACCTCCTGGGAGACTCTGGGAACACACAGCAAGCATACCACAGATAAAGCACATGACCGGACAAACAGAAAAACATAAAAACAAACACGAAAACAAAAAGAAAAACATTTCATAACAAATGCATCCCCAACAAAACCCTGTCTAACACTAAACTTGTGTAGACCTAGACCTTGAAATACTAAACTCATGGAGGTAGCAAGAATTCTAGCGACCCAAGCAGTCCCACACCCTCCCACCAACCCAACCTCAACTAACTATATAAATAGGGCCAAGGTGTCAGGAGGTAATATTTCTTTCAGCCATTTCTCCAGGAAGGCCACAGGATCCGAGCCTTCTGCTCTTTCAGGGAGGCCCACCAGATGGATATTGTTGCGTCTGAGCCTATTTTCAAGATCATCAGCTCTGTCCAGCACAGTCCTGATTTGCCGTTGCATAGAGGACAGCTGTGCAGGAATAGGTTGCAGAATATCCTCAATAGTGGAGACCCGGCGTTCCACCTCCCCAGTGCGTTCAAGGCGCTTTAGAGTTCGTGGTGAAGTATCACAAAGTCCTGTCTGAGTTCATCAACTTGAAGGCCAGCGGGGTTGGCGCACAGGAGTCACCTCTAAGCAGAGCACCGACAGGCAGAGGTCCCTCATCAGAGGAAGCCACATCCCCCAGTAGATTGTCTTGCTGTCTCAGCCGCAGGTTTAGATTTCTTGTTGCACCCTTTCGGACCCCCCATATTGACTAACACTGTAAGCACCACTAAGTCCAGGAATACAGAAGCAAGAGCAAGATAGCGATGTGGAGTGCCCCACGGCACAGAGCAGCAGCAACACCGAAGCACTCCCAGGAGAGCAGAAGGGGGGGGGGACTGATCCCCGAAGAGTTGGGTTAGAGATCAGGGGGCAGGTACCTCAGAACCAGTCAGATGCCACACAGGGGACCCCACTTCACCCCCTCAATCAGCAGCAGAATCTACAGCAGCAGAATCACAGAGTGCACAAGGGGTTAATCAGCACTTAGCTCCCTCCTCAGCAGCCGCAGCTCTCCATCCCCTGCAGCACTGCCCGGGAGTCTCTAGGGCAACCAGAAGCCCCACCCACGAACGTCTTCTCAATGGCAGCTGCTCCCTCCAATCCTCCCGCACAGGGGACCCGATGGCCACCCCGCCAACAGCCCTCTGCGTCACCTTCAGGGGTTCGTAGCACGTCAGAGTCGCACAGCCAGCAGCTCCCGCCAGCGTCTGCTCACCAGCAGCGCCGGCACTCCTCCGTGCTCCTCACTCTTTTCACTCCTTCACCTCCAGTACCTGAGAGCAGCACCAGAGGAAACAGCAGGGTCACCGCAACTCCCTCCAGGCCACCAGGTGAGTCAAGACCCGTACAGAATCAAGTAAACATGGTTTTAAGAGCTGAGCCAGCGGGAGCACCGTAGCGTGCGAACGATCAACTCTCCATTCTGGCCACACCCCCCGGTGATTTAAACTTTTAATAGGGAAGGGGTTAATGAACTTCTATTACTTTTTTATTAATTTTTTTACACTTTTTTTTTTTTAAGCCCTCATAGGGGTCAAAACATGCAATATTCTGGTTACATACACTGGTCAATGCTATGCCATTGCATAGCATTGATCAGTGTAACCAGCGCTCTACTGCTCAAGCCTGCTGCGCAGGCATGGAGCAGTAGATTGCCGATTGAAGAGGCAGGTGAGGACCCTCCCTTCATCCGGTAAACTGATCGGGAAATCGCGATTTTGTCGCGATAGTCTTGATCAGCTCCGCTGGGCTGCCTGGATTCTTTTATTTTTGCTTTAGACGCGCAATCAACTTTGAACACGAGGTCTAAAGGGTTAATACCGGGCATCGGCCCGATCGGCTGTGCCCGGCATTAGCTGTGGGTCCTGGCTGCCCATAGCAACCGCAACCTACCGTGTTTAACCGGTTCTCTGCAGGTGAGAACGGTTTAAACCCGTTAAACTGGACCAGGGCGTACAGGTACACCCGGAGTCCTTAAGGATCAGGGATGCAGGGCGTATGCCCTGCGTCCCCAAGAGGTTAGAGTAACTGGCACCAAAATAAACTTTTAATATATTGTTCCTTGTGTAATTATAAGACACTTTGCTATTTACTTTCTGTTAAAATTCTCAACCTTTATATGTTTTTAATGTGATTTTAAAAAAAACGGCCACTAGGTGGCTCTGTTCTGCTCCCTGCCACAAGTCAAACAGTTTGGTCTCCTCCCAGCCTGGCAGGAGACCAGAATCAGGAAGTGCGTGTGGGGCATGGCGAGGCACAGCTCTTGCAGGCTTCAGTGACATTGCGTCTGCTGGGGAACGCCCACTTTCTCCTGCTGGGAGCTCACACAATATGAGCAAGGAGAAAAGTTTCATACAGGGAGTCTGAAGAAGGGGAAATATACCCCCATAACGTATCACTGATGTTATTGTATGCCTACTTTCAAAATTAAAGTAACTTCTGGTGAATTTACAAAGAGCCCATGGATGTTAGAGCACCTATTCAGAGTCTGTTTATAATCCACACTACTGATCTGACAAGCTACACAAGGTACAGCTGCCTATAACTTTATTAGGGATCATAGATAAGAGGGAAGTGTTGATTTTACCTTTTAGCATGGATCCTCTGTAGGAGGTAGATGGGCTTAGCTTTCTTGCGCCCAGCGGAGACTTTCTCTTTATAGCCATTTTAATTAATGAGTATAAAATATATTTGTTATCATTTGTTTGTATAAAACATGTTTTGTGTTTTTTTTGTTTTTTAAAGCATCAAGAAAATGGAGTTGGCTAAAGATAATTGGGAGAAGTTTGAACATTATTTTGAGGCCCATTCCACTTGGATGTCAGAAAGAGAAAAGGAACTTAATGATCTAGAACTGTCTGATATTTCACCAGAGCTTCAAGTCACACATATCCAGGTGAATGTTTATACCATTAGATGCTTGATTGGTTTTTGTTTTAAACAATAGGGGAATGTATTTCCTGTAACCGTTGTGCCCACTGCTTATTATCAAATCTCTATAACTTATAAGCGGATGTTGAATTTGTGCTGACATTTGAAGAAATTACAGTACCTGCATGAAACGTAAAATTAAAGAAAATCCAGAATTACTCATCTTTTAAATCCCCTGTCACCCCATGCTCCAGTGACCACCTCCAGACTTTGTTTATTTCCCTGGAATAATTATGTATATGCATGTGACCGCTGCAGCTCATTATTGGATCCAGTAGTCATGTGGTATATAACCCAACATTAAAACAAAGCCTTGTAATTGACTGCAGCGGTCACATGGCTATAAAGCATGCCATCACTGCAGAAAAATAATCAAAGACCAGAAGGGGGCACTTAGGCATCAACATTGGAGCGACGGGAGATTTAACAGGTAATGTTTCGTATTTTATAGCATTTCCTACAGCTACTGTATTGTATTCAACCCTTGGACATCCCCCTTATGGTTTATTCACACGTACAGTATTCTGCTCTGATTTGATGCGCAGGATTTTCTGCTTCAAATTTCAATGTAAACTGAATGACTGAACACAGCTTGAAATCCTGTGCATCAAATCTGCGCAGAATACTGTACATGTGAATAGACCCTTGATCAATAAAATGTCCCAATGTTGCAAAGTATGGCCTTGTTCAGGCTATAAAACCCCACAGAAAGATACTGTAACACTCACGTTTCAGAAGACAGGAACACCGGCGGATCCGCTGGACCTGTGGGGCAGATGACTCAGACCGTATCATGGAGCGGAGTCTAAGGACTTGCTGCGGCAGGCGGCACCCAGGTCGCTAACTCTAGGACGACTCAACCACACAGGCGGCTGAGGAGATGCGAGGCACAGGAGGGATAAGGCAGCTCATAGTCATGATAGCAGAAGGTCAAGGCAGGCGGCACAGTAGCGTATTCAGGACATAGCAGAGCAGAGGAGCAAGGTCAAGTCACAGAGCAAAGGATCAGATACACAGCAAGGCAACTCTCAGGAATGCTTTCTCTCAGGCACAAGGCAACAAAGATCTGGCACGGAAGTGAGGAGGGTGGAGGAATTTATCAATGAGCCACAGGTGAATTACATTAATGAGCGCACTGGCTCTTTAAAACTTAAAGCTCCGGCGTGCGCACCCTAGGGGACGAAGACACATGCGCCGGAGCAGAGAGGCAGAGGCGGGGGCAGGAGAAGCACCAGGTGAGTGACAGACTGGGGCTCCCAGCCCCACCGGCAGCAGCAGGTAGCGGGACCATGCGCTCATGGCCAGAGTGTGTGACCAAAGCGCATAACGTAACAGATACTACAAAGCTGTAAAGTGTTGAAAATCAGCAGCTTCTAATAAAACAATAGGGCAGACTTATTCATGTATTTATGCCACTATACAGTCAAACATCATAATTCCGAAAACTTTAAGGGAGAGATTTATCAAATCTTGTATAGAAGACAAGTGGTGCAGTAGCCCATAGCAAACAATTAGATTGCTTCTTTTGTTTTTTAGAAGCCTTTTTAAAATTATAGAAACAATCTGATTGGTTGCCATCTTCAACTGTTTAATTTTTGCTTGCCCAGGTTTTAATAAATTATAGTTTTGAAGTAGAGAAGAATCAGAAAACAAAACCAGGTTTAACATTATATCACTTTAGCTTATGTCAGATTTATCAACTGAATGTGCAGCCTGCTGATGCTTCTGGAACATGCTGCACTGCTGTACAAAGGAAACTATGCTGCAGATTGAGCTACAACTGCTAAACAAGATGTTTCACATGCTGTATGGTGCAATATGTAAAAGAACACCATTGGCAAAAACAAACTAAGCAGGAAAAATCCATTTGAAATGTTTGTCGTATTTTCCATGTTATTTTAAAACTGATCAAGTTCCCTTTAATATTATTTTTATAGGAAATTTTGAAGGATCTGCAGAATAAATCAAATGCAGTAAAAGATCTTGAGGCACAAAGCCAGACATTTGCTGAATTTCTTAGCTGTGCAGAGATGGCTCGGGTAAAAGCCAAGCTATCACAGATGGCCAAGTATTGGGATGGGCTGAAAGAACATACACATCGACTAGAACAAAGTATTTTGGGCATTGCGGAACAGCAACAGAAGTTTGATGACACAATTAGACAGGTAAATAAAAATTATGAATTAATGCTGTTTGGTAAAGCGCACAATACGAAGTCCATTTATCTAGAGTAAATTTATGCTTTCACCATCCATCCTCACCCTTGATGAATGGTACTACTTTTTAGTACCTATATTTTTGGAGAAAAATGTTGAATTGCAATGCTGTTGTCCCTTGATAATATGATACTTTACTCTAAAATTATAAAAACATTTCAGTAAAGGGATTAGATTTTCTATTGATTTTCTTAATGGGTTAGTTCAGGTATTTAGACTAGATAATAAGAAGTGTTAGACTATAACATGTTGGCCCTTTTTACAGATTCAGACTTCTTTAGAGACTATTGAGACGACTTTGACTCTTCCAGTTAACAACTGCTCCTCTGCAGCAGAAACATACAAGCTCCTTCACTCCCATCAGGTATCGTGGCTGAACAACTATTTGTTTTATTTAGATTTAGTTTCAAAGTAATGGTATGTGGAATTACAATATAACTTTTAGATGATAAAGACAAGTGGGTCTTAACAAAGAACATGTGGAGGTGGTTTGTAATTAATTAGACAGGTTGTATCATTTTAAAAGATTGTCCATTGTTTATTACATTTACAAATCACTGGCTTTTTCATTGGTCACGTGTTTTTCCCCCCCTTAGGATCTGTGCCATGATGTTGAAATGTTGAAGAACAGTATTCATTCTCTGAGTGCTGGCAATCGCAAACTCACAAACAAGAGTAAAGTAGTACAGGCCATTTCCAACCTTCAAACCCGGTTTGAGGTTGTGACTACACAGGCTAAAGAAAGACTCTCCTTGTTGGAGCAATTGTTAGTCCATTGGCAGAGGTAAGACTTTAGAAAACTATGCAATCAGTAAATTAACAACTAAGATACACATGTTTCACAGTTTCAGACATAAAGTTTCAGATATATAGTTTAAGAATTTTTCCTTATATACTAGCTATATATGTTAAACCTCATGCGTGCAAAGAGTATTCACAAGGCTACACAGAGGGCCACTGTGGCATAAGGATACAGTATTCTCTCCTAAAAGTAATGCTTCTAGGGCACACCAAAATATCTTCTTCTGTATAAAATTAAAGGTGTAAGAGGTGCAGTAGAATCCTTTGGATGCCTTATTATGGGTTCCATGCTACGTTATGGTTCCATACTACTTAGGTGTTGAACGAGTCGCAATATAGTAATGTGCATATTGACACAGTCAGGATTTACTGCAGCCTACTACTCTGTGAATTTTATCTAAAACCACTGCAGAGACTCCAGATTTCTGCTGTGGCCAAAAATTTGCTCCATAGACAATTAACAGAGCCAGTTGTGAACCCATGGTGCATTCATTAATCCACACGGATGTTTTTCAGTAGTTTGGGAAAAAAAAAACTTCCATTGTGTTGTCAATTAAATTGCGTTCAAGTCTGTATTAAATGAAATTGAGTTCAATTGAGTTCAAGTCTGTATTAAAGTCCGGATTTGCAATAACATATTAGGCTATGCTCACACATTCTAAAATGAATAGTAATATTTGTCCGTAAAAAAAATAGGAATAAAATACGACTGTATATTTAATGTAATAGTGTACACTTTAAAAGCACATTGAAGATTGGCTGTCACACACCATAATTCCGACTTTGAAATTACAGACGTTTTTTAAACAATGTGTGCACTGACTGACAATTTTCTATTGACTTTCATTGTGCACATTATTAGATAAAAAATATGGACGTATTTTGCTCTTCATTTTATGATAAGTGAACATAGCCTAACAATTTTATATTACAATTCTATAGCTTCAGGGCTGAAATCTCTTGTTGGATCAGTGACTAAATATGGTTAGCTCTGATAGTTTGCATCCTGGGAAGTGTAGTGCAATGTACAGTTATTTTATGTAGGATACACTAACTCCTTATTGCATTATAGGATTTATCTAGTACAAGATAAGTAATAAATGAACAACTTTATCTTGACTAAATCAGGGTATAAACTGTAAAATGGAGTTAAAAAATTAAAACATCCTTTAAAGTCTATGGGATAAAAAACTTGAATCCAAAATGAATTTCCTCTCCAAAATATCTGTGTGATTCCACCTACTGACCAAGCCAACATGTCCAGGTATTTATAAATACTTTCCTTTTCACTTTTAGGCAAGAAAAGGAATTTTCAACTTTTGTGACCTGGCTTGATGGTATTGAAGCTTTGGTCAGTCCACTGCAAGAACAGTTCTCTGCAGACAGAGCAAAACTGGAGACTGAAATGAAGTCCCTTCAGGTATGAATATTATATGTAATTCACCACAAAAGTATTATTATTGTAGATTCATGATTATGACTTTGAACACGTGCAGTGACCAAAATAAATGTGAAATACATAGCAAAAAAGTAGTAAAGTTGATTCTTCCCAGTAAATTACAGTTACAAAATTATAAAATTCTGGGTGCTGGACAACTGATAGGTTGAGCAGCTTTATATATTTTCCTTTTTTTTCCCCCCAGGATCTGAAAGAGGAGTTAACACAGTCTAAGCGATATACAGTTCTGGTCCAGTTGTGTGCATCTTTGTATGCAACATCTGATGAGAACAGTGTACAGCAACTTAGGGGCCACCTTGAAAACCTGTCCCTCAGATGGAATAGACTACCAGAAGCTGTTCTAAAACGGTATGTATTTCCTATATATATATATATTTAGGTAATTTTTGTGAACACAGAAATCTTATTAGCTTGCACATGTTCTCTTATCCAGCCTTTTATTAATCATAAAAGCCATGGAGGCATTTGAAAATAAAATTTGGGATTATATCAAAAATCTAAGTTGTAAAAATATATGTAACCTTTTGAAGTCCAAACTAATGGTAAATTGAAGTGAAGTGAAGTCAGCATACCTTAAGTGTTTTAAATTAAATGGTCACTCTCATTAAATTTTTTTTTGCTATGGCACTCCTTATGGTAAATAAAAAATCTTTCTAATGTACTTTGTTTAAAAAAATCAAGTTTTCTATGTTTTATTTGTGTTTAACCCCTTAAGGACATAGCGTTTTTCTGTTTTTGCACTTTCGTTTTTTCCTCCTTACATTTTAAAAATCATAACCCTTTCAATTTTGCACCTAAGAATCCATATGATGGCTTATGTTTTGCGCCACCAATTCTACTTTGTAATGACATCAGTCATTTTATCAGTCATCTATGGCTAAACGGAGAAAAAAATCATTGTGCGACCAAAAAAACACAATTTTGTAAATTTTGGGGGCTTACGTTTCTACGCAGCAAATTTTTTGGTAAAAATTTCACCTTCTCTTTATTCTGTAGGTCCATAGGATTAAAATGATACCCTACTTATATAGGTTTGATTTTGTATTACTTCTGAAAAAAATGTATACGTTTAAAATTGACCTTTTCTGACCCCTATAACTTTTGTATTTTTCCACGTACAGGGCGGTATGGGGGCTGTATGTATGTTTAAAAATTTCCTTTTTTTTTTTTACCTCTATAACTATATTTTTCAGTATTCTGGGTTATGTGAGGGCTAATTTTTTGCGCCATGATATGTGAGGTCAAACTTTATCCACAAAAAATGTCCCTGGAGGTTACAGGGTAAATCATAAATTCAACAACCTTTGAATCAATATCTCTCTCTCTCTCTCTCTCTCTCTCTCTCTCTCTCTCTCTCTCCCTCTCCCTCTCTCTCTCTCCCTCTCCCTCTCTCTCTCTCTCTCTCTCTCTCTCTCCCTCTCTCTCCCTCTCTCTCCCTCCCTCTCCCTCTCTCTCCCTCCCTCTCCCCCTCTCCCCCTCTCCCCCTCTCCCCCTCTCTCTCTCTCCCCCTGCCTATCTTCTATTACTTTGGCGCACAGTATTCTATGTGCTCTAAGCTCTTATTTGAGGGCTCTTTTTTAAGACTTTTTGATCGCTTTTTATTAGGGATCGACCGATTATCGGTTTGGCCCAAATTATCGGCCGATATTCACAATTTTTGACATTATCGGCAATTATCTTGCCGATATGCCAATAATGCTCCGCCCCCCCGGCCCGAGACTGCTGCCGCCGCTGCCCAATTGCCTCCCCCATCCCCGATTTTATAATTACCTGTTCCCAGGACCCAGGGTCTGCGCTACTTCAGGCTTCTGCGACGTCCTGCGCTAATGCTGTGCGCTTCGCAATGACGGGTGACGTCCTCAATGCGACGTCACAGTGACAGCTCACGACGCCCCTGGAGCTAGAAGTAGCGCGGATCCCGGGAACAGGTAATTATAAAACCGGCAATGGGGTAGCAGCAGTGGTTGGACTAAGGAGGACCCCAGGACAGGCAAGGGGAGAGTAGCGGGTGGCAACGGCGGTCTCTGGCCCCGCAAAAGCCGCTGCAGTTCATTGATTTAAAGCACCCGCTTTAAATCATTGTTCTGCAGCGGCCTCTATTGGGCCGGGGGGGGGGGGGGAGGGAATAGCTGATAACTTATACCGGAATATCGGTATAAATTATCGGCTATCGGCCTCAAAGTTAACATATTATCGGTATGGGCCCTAAAAAATCAATATCGGTCAATACCTACTTTTTATATATTTTTTTAAGGGAATACAAAGTGATCAAAAATACTCAAATTTGGACTTTGATATTTTTTTTTACGTATACGCCATTGACCGTGAGGTTTAATTAACATTATATTTTTATAGTTTGGACATTTACGTGCATGTGGATACCACATATATTTATGTTTTTTTGTTTTTTTTAAATGGGAATTAGGGAAGGGGTTAATTCACATTTATTAACTTTAAAAAAAAATATTTTAGACTCCGCAATCAACTTTGATTGCGGCATCTAAGGAGTTAGTGCCGGGCATCACTGCGATTGGGACCTCCCCGCTATGACACAGGGTAAGCTTCTGAGCCCCCGTCATAAAAGGGGAGTGGGACAAGGCCGAACAGGTACACCCTTTGTCCTTAAAGGGGTACTCTGCCCCTAGACATCTTATCCCCTATCCAAGGATAGGGGATAAGATGTCTAATCGCAGGGGTCCCACTGCTGAGGACTCCCGCAATCTCTCCTGCAGCCCCCCGAGTCATCAGCTCTCCAGAGCTACATTTGCTCCGTGGCTGATGCGCCCCTTCATGACATCACACACCACCCCTTAATGCAAGTCTATGGGAGGGGGCGTAACTGTAACCCCCCCCCTCCCATAGACTTGCATTAAGGGGACAGGGCGCGACATCACGAGGAGCGGAGCAATGACGTCACGAACCGCCGGCCCCTGTCATCAGCCACGGAGCAAACTTAGCTCCGGAGAGCTGATGACTCGAGGGGCTGCAGGAGAGATTGCGGGGGTCCCCAGTAGCAGGACCTCTGTGATCAGACATCTTATCCCCTATCCTTGGATAGGGAATAAGATGTCTAGGGGCGGAGTACCCCTTTAAGCTGTTAAAATGTGTTCATACCTAAGCCCTGCTAACAGCTACATAACCTGGATTTTAGACCGATACATTGTAGCAAAGCATCAGTGAGATTTGTTCAACTCCTGATGTATTTAACTAACATGACTCCGAATGCCTTTCCAGTTTTTGACTTGGACTTAAAGGGGTATTCCAGTATTTAAAAAAAGTTTTTTTTTAATATCAACTGGCTCCAGAAAATTAAAAAAATCGTAACCCTACCAGTACCAGTATCAGCTGCTGAAGTTGAGTTGTTATTTTCTTTCCTACAACAGTGCTCTCTGCTGACACCTCTGCTTGTCTCAGGAAGCATTAGAGGTTTGCTATGGGAATTTGCTCCTACACTGGATGGTTCCTGAGACAGATTCACAGACAGGGAAGGGGCATTCCCCAGCAGGTGTAACATCATCTGAAGCCATACAAGGGAGAACTTCCTCCCTCACTCTGCTACACATCCCATAGCAGTTCAGTGTGTGAGATGACCTATGATTGGCTAAGCCTGCACCATACCCCCTCCCCCCTCAGCACTCCAGACTGCATTTCCAAAGTCTGTGCAAGAGATAGGGGGACACCTAGTGGCAGCTTTTTTAAACACAAAAAGAAAACATAGAAAACGTAATTCGTTTTAAACAAAGTACATTAGAAAGATTGTTTATTTACCATAAGGAGTGCAATAGCTAAAATTTTTTAAATGAGATTGCCCATTTAAGTGTCAGATTTTTGATGGTTCAACTGCTGGGCCCCCTGCGATCTCCTGGAGGGAATCCCATTGTTTGTGGAGCTACTGAAGATAGCCAAGTACTGAGCTCTCTTCGACACTAATTCCCTAGCCTGTGTTTCTGAAATAAGTTATTTTAAATCTGAATACCGCTTTAAAAAAATTTTTAAACTATCTTGATATGGCCATTTTTTAGGATCGGTGTCGTGGAATCCATTGTAAGTGAACACCAGAAATTTGATGACTTGTTACTAGAATTTTCCCTCTGGATTAAGCAATTTCTTAAGGACCTTCAGGAAGCTGCTGAAATAAACACATCTGATCATGAATCTGCTATTCTTTTAAATAAGGTAACCTTATTGTATCTGCTTCTTCAGTTACCTCTGTTATACATATGATTTATTGCTCTTACACAAAAGACCGTTTTATCATATATATTGAATTTAGTCCTTTTAGAATTTGTCATAAGACATCAACTTCCCATAAAATGTCAGCCTGTCATAAAACCTCAGCTTGTAGAACAATTCTAATTCGTTTTGAGCAATAAGTGTCTCTTAATAGAGGCCTTAGCAAACCTCTATAGCTGGACCCATCACTAAGTGTATTTTATATACATTTTGCAATGCATCCAACTTTATTTTTTTTATTTCTTCTAGAACCATATAGCAAAAGTAAAAGCACAGCAGGCAGAAATAGATCATTTGAAGGATCAGCTCAGTAAGTTGTGCATTTTCACTATTCCCATTGATAATTTCGTGTTGGAAGGAAGGGTCACAGACTGTGTACAGCTGTATGAAGAAACAATTCAAATCACTGAGCGACGACAAGAATCCCTTGTCAAGTTAGGCTCCTTCTTACAAATGCACCAAGAAATTCTAAATGTCCTTTGTAACTTAAAAGAAACAGTAGAAGGAGAAAGCAGCCTAGATAAAGATCAATCTGAGTCTCTGGAGAAAGACATAAATAAAGTTGCTCAGGATATTGATGAATTGACAGCTCTGTCAGTAGGACTAGATACAGCTCTTACCAAAGCACAGTACCATCTAAAGTGCCCCACTTCTGAGCAGAGGACTTCTTGCAGAGCTCTGGCTGATAACCTTAATATGGAGCTGGAGAAAGTTCAGAAGTTTCTGGGAACAAAACGGAGTGAAGCAGAAGCTCTTGGCGCACTCTGGAAATCATTTATTGACTGCAGAGAGAAACTACTCAAGACAATTGAAGATATTGAAGAAAAGGCAGACAATGAAGAGATGAAAGAGTCAACATTACAGGCCCTTCAGCAAAGGTAAAATGTGAACGCAACATGTTTGTTCCTATTGTTACATTCATTATAACAGAATGTAGCGTATTTATCGTATAACACGCCCTGGTGTATAACAAGCACCCTCATTTTCACAAGAAAATGTGAAGGAAAAAATAAATAAATGTAAAATAAATGACTTGGAAGCTCTGAACTATATGCCTCATCATCCCCGCAACTTTGATTCCCCCTGTACCTTCTCAACCTTCCCCCCCCTTCCCCGTACCACATCATTCCTCCCGTTTTATCTGCACCTGTGTCACATTTACCCCCCCCCCCCCCCCGATCCCCTGTGTGAATCCTTTCCTCTGTGATTCCCCCTGCTCATCATTCTCCCCCGGCTCATCATTCTCCCCCGGCTCATCATTCTCCCCCGGCTCATCATTCTCCCCCGGCTCGGCTCATCATTCTCCCCCGGCTCATCATTCTCCCCCGGCTCATCTCATCATTCTCCCCCGGCTCATCTCATCATTCTCCCCCGGCTCATCTCATCATTCTCCCCCGGCTCATCTCATCATTCTCCCCCGGCTCATCTCATCATTCTCCCCCGGCTCATCTCATCATTCGCCCCCGGCTCATCATTCTCCCCCGGCTCATCATTCTCCCTCGGCTCATCATTCTCCCCCGGCTC
The DNA here is from genome assembly GCF_029499605.1 of Hyla sarda. Classification (NCBI taxonomy): domain Eukaryota; kingdom Metazoa; phylum Chordata; class Amphibia; order Anura; family Hylidae; genus Hyla; species Hyla sarda. Next base: position 329,575,661 of record NC_079191.1, read on the forward strand.
ATCATTCTCCCCCGGCTCATCATTCTCCCCCGGCTCATCATTCTCCCCCGGCTCATCATTCTCCCCCAGGTCATCATTCCCCCCCCCCCCCCCCCGCACATCATCTCCCCCCCCGTGCATCATTCCCCCCCCAGCGCATCATTCCCCCCCCCCCGCGCATCATTCCCCCTCTGACTCATCATCCCCCCCTCTTACTCATCATCCCTCCCCCTCTGACTCACCATCCCCCCCCCTGACTCACCATCCCCCCCGCTCATCATTACCCCCCCGCCTCATCATCACCCCCCTCTGCCTCAACATCCTCCCCCCCTACTCATCAGGCTCAGATAATGCAGCGGGTCTTGTGGGCTGTGTGGATAGTAAGGTATGATGAGTGACATCCGCTGCCGGCTCCTCTGCACAGCATCAGGGACGTCACTCAGATTTAGCAGACCGTCCGCGGCCACTCTAGAACAGTCACCCACAGCGGCTGCAGGAAATGAGTAGTGACAACCCTGATGCTGTGCAGAGGAGCCGGCAGGAGACGTCACTAGTCATACTATTCACACAGCCCATTACCTGAACCTGCCAGAGCGCGGCCAGGTAGGGTAATATTAAAATCAGGAGGAGAAGCGTCCGACTCGCAGGAGCCGCCGCTGGTCACTGCTTTAAAGTGGCCGCGGCCGGGCTGCTGATCTTCAACAGGGCTGCTGCGGCCACTTTAAATAAGTGAACAGAACATTTATCGGGGTTTAACACGCAGGCAGGCTTTTTGCCCTAAATTTAGGTTTTAAAAGTGCATGTTATATGCCGATAAATACGGTAATTTGTTTTGTGTAACATTAACTAAGGTATGGGGTCACCTGGTTTTCACCCTTCAACTTCTATACAGAACTCTGGACAGTAAACCCTCAAAGGGGTATTCCAGTGAAAAAGAATTTTCTCGGTCGCTCTTCATTGGGGGGACACCTGATGGGTACCATATTTTTCGCCTTATAGGACGCACCGGCATATAAAACGCACCCAATTTTAAAGGTGCAAAATCTAGAAAAAAATTATTCTGCACCCAACAGTGATCTTCAACCTTCGGACCTCCAGTTGTTGCAAAACTACAGCTCCCAGCATGCCCGGACAGCCATTGGCTGTCCGGGCATGCTGGGAGTAGTAGTTTTGCAACATCTGGAGGACCACAGGTTGAAGACCACTGGATAGGAGGTAATACTCACGTGTCCCCGCCGCTCCGAACCCGTCACCGCTGCCCTGGATGTCGCTCCATCACTGTCGCCGCATCCCCATGGTGTCCCCGACGCTCCGGACGTCTTCTTCCTCGGGATCCACGCTCTCGGTCGCCGTCCGCACGCCACTCCTATTGGATGTCGGGACGGCGTGATGACGTCGAAGGAGAGTGCCGCCATGCAGGGGATCCCGGCACGGAGCAGACACCGAGGAGGCAGGTAAGGTCCCTCCCGGTGTCCTGTAAGCTGTTCGGGACGCACAGCTGTTCCTGTAAGCTGTTCACCGCAGCGGTCCCGAACAGCCCGACTGAGCAGCCGGGTTACTGTCCCTTTCGCTTCAGACGCGGTGGTCAGCTTTGATGGCCGCGTCTGAAGGGTTAATACAGGGCATCACCGCGATTGGTGATGTCCTGTATTAGCCACGGGTCCCGGCCGTTGATGGCCACAGGGACCGACCCTATAGGTGTGTATTCGCCGTATAAGACGCACCAACTTCCCCCCCCCCCCCCCCCTAATTTTGGGGAAGAAAAAGTGCGTCTTATACGGTGAAAAATATGGTATATGCTCTTGTCACTAGGAGGCACTGACACTAGGAAAAAAAAAAGTCAGCTCCTCCCTGGCAGGATATACCCATCCACTTATCAGTTTTAGCTAGTATCAGTAGGAGGCAAGACACAGGTCTGGGAGCACCCCAGATCTCATATTTTTTTTTATATTTTCTAGTAAGGGCTGTTTAGTTAGGTTTTTATCTCCCTTTTGTTTTCCTTTTCAGTGGGGGTTCAGGAGCATGGTGCTACCTTTTCCCCAATATGCGACAAAGGGGCACAAAAGAGTATGGGCCATCAACCCCTTATCACAAAGTGCCAGTGCCTGGAGGTTGTACCCTGGGCCCGGGTCCCCCATTTGCCCCTGCTCTCCCCGCTATCTTAGCCTGGTATGTTGCAGCGTGGCCATAAGCTGGTTAAAGACTTCAGGGTAAGTATAAGAAGATGGAGCCGTGGGTGAGTATGTACTACAACCCCCCTTCCCCTTTGCCCTCCCTCTTGCTCATCCAGGGGTCCCCTTCCTCTCATGTGCCCAGCTCCTCAGCCGCCATTACCCCTCATGGCCTCTGGCGCCATTCTGGAGAGGACAGTCTGGTGAACCTTCCCTTCCCCCTCTGGGCCACGCATCTCTACACATGTATTGCAGCCAGGCACAGTGCCCTGGCCACGTTATCTTCACTACCGGCCGGAGACTCTATGCTGCTGCCCCAGTTTCTCCAGTGGGGGCGTTGTCTGACCACTTACTACCTTGTACGGCATTCTTTATTCGGCTGAGGGGGAAGACCTATAGCTACAGGCAGCAGGTCTCCGGTCCCACGCGGCTGACCGCATTCTCAGTGTGGGCACACCAGCCCACTTACTACTATCTGCTGTGGCCAGGCGCGATGTTCTGGCCGCGTTCTTACAGGCTGACCAGAGACTTATAGCTGCAGGCAGCGGGTCTTCGGTCCCAGGCTTACTCCTATTCTATGCGGCCATGTAAAGACAAAAAGGAAAAAAGGCACACACGCCCCTATTATGATACGTTATGATGATGGGTAAGTGCAATAAAGGTCACACTTACCAGAAGGTGTTGCGCTAAGGGCACAACACTGTACAAGGAATCAAGGAAGGTCCGTTAGCAGCCAGGATCCTCCGGTCGATCCTAGCTCACCGGTCCAAACAGCAGAAGCCAAAGGTATTGCAAAAACATGGATCTTAACAGGCGCATAAACGGCAATAAATTAGGTAGAATAGGTACTCAAGTTCATATAAATTATTGGCACTTCATCAGGCAAGTGTGCATGTGCTTGAAATTGCATACTTGCCTGATGAAGTGCCCGCTACGGGCAGGAAACGTGTTGCTTTTATGTGCTTTAAATAAATAATTAATATGAACTTGAGGACCTATTTTGCCGTTTATGCGCCTGTGAAGATCCATGTTTTTGCAATACCTTTGGCTTCTATTCTTTGCGGCCAGGCACAGTGTCCTGGCTGCATTCTTTATGGGCTGACCGGAGTCCTATAGCCACAGGCAGCGGGTCTCTGGTCCCACGTGGACTGCCCTCAGTGCTCTTCCCCAGTCGGGGAGGAACCGGCTGCGTCTTTCACCCAGTTCCCCAGCCTCCTTCCTGTAATGGCCACAGATCATGCGGCCGGGTGCTGCATCTTACCACAAGTACCCCCCTGTGCTTTTCCTAGTCTGAGGCTGGCTCCAAGGGTGATGTTCTTCTAGTGTGCCTTCCCTTCTCGGCGGGCTGCGCTGTCTGTTAAAGTTTAAACAATATATATATATATATTCACCACTGGTCACTCAGACCGTTTGGTGGTGTTTGGTGGCCTCTTGTGACCATCAATTGTATTACGTCCTGGATTTTTCATTACTTCTTGAGCTCCCCCTTGTGGCAACCAAACACTATTACAGCCTTGGCCTGTCACATCTGTTTTTTCTAGGCACTGAATCGAGGGACCACTTTATTCCTTCAGTCACCCTGTATGGTGGCCTGCCTTAGACTATTTACGTTGCCAGTTGAGGTATGCCTCTGGCGTATCTATTTTCTGCAGGCTTCTCACTCTGTTAGGGAACATATGCGCACCGACATGGCGGGTTACTGCCAGGGATTTCTCGATCACTTGGAAACAGTCGGGGATATATTAAGTGTCTACCACTGTCTTGCCATGTCATGCCCATCGTGCCCACAGCTGAATTCCAGTCCCTCCCTACTGAGGCAAGACACTGGTCGGGTGCCCTTGCAAGAGTTTTTTTTTTGCATTCCTGGCGGATGCTAAGGACACTATCAGGTCCGCCGGTCACCCGTCATGGGGGTGTCCTGGCGTGTCATACAATATGATTCCCTCCTCTACAGGCTGCCGCATCCGCTGCTAGGGTTCTGAATCCCCCCGTCTAGTGCGAGGTCTCCATGAAAGTGTCCCTGTGGGGGCATGGATTGGTCCTGATGTCGATATTCCAGACAGTAGTCTCCCCTGTCACTCATCTCTCAGCTGCCGCGTCCACAGCTGGCACTCCGGTACACCACTGCTAATGTAAGGTGTCCGACGGAGTGACCCGTTGTCTACTATGGACCCATACCAGTAAGCCAGACAGTGGTCTGCGTGGTCTCCTCAGCTGCCTGTCACTCATCACTCAGCTGATGTTCCAGTACTGGAGTTCCAGTACCCCACTACTGTGGAGGTGTACAAAGACGTGTCCCAGCGTGTCCTATGGACTCAAGATGGGGTACAGGGATACATTCCGTGGCTCCTCAGCCTCCCCCGATCTCCCAAGGTGACAGAGATACTATCTAAGGCTCCTAGGCCTCCCTTCCCTCCCACATGCGGCAGTGGGGCACAGTGATCGCCTATCTGGCTGTCCCCTTTTATCCAGCGCCTGGAAGTGTACTTGTTCAGCCAGACTGTTGTCTGCACGGTCTCCATCGCTGTCGGTCTCCCATCTCTGGGCTGCCGCGGGCTTGCTCAAATCTCCCATATCTCTCTGCTGGTATAAGGACTCTGCATGAGAGTCCCTGCAGGTACTCTTGACTGATGACAGTCAGCCAGACTTTCATCAGCTGGATCTCTCACACCGCCAGGTCGCTTGTTAGTTCGGTCGTACTCCAATACCCCATTTTCTGTAGGGGGGTTCGATGGAGTGTCCCTGAGCATTCAGGAATCCTATACCAGTCAGCCCGACGGTTGTCTGCATGGTCTACTACTACGTCGGTCCAACTACCATACACTTCCTACACCATGGAAGGTAGTTCAGGTTATCCACTGCCAAGGTGTAGTTACGCGTGAGTCTCCCCATGTTGCTCCATGGGCCCTATACAATACACCACATACTGGTTTGCGGGGTTCCTTCCTTTACCAGGTTCCTCCCTACATGCCTGCTGCTCTCTAGGCTGAAGGCTGGTAACCCACTTTGGTGTGATTCTGTCTACTGCACCCGGTGTGGCCATAGTCACTATGCTAGATAGCCAGACTGTGCCTGCATGGTTTTCTACTCTGCCAGGTAACCTTCCCCATTCTTGCCACTCCCACAGTTATAGTCCGGTGACTCATTTTCCTGGTGAAGTTCCAAAGAGTGTTTCATTGGATCTTTTATTCTTGCCGTTCAGACTGTTTCTGCATGTTTCCTGCTCCACATACATCCTTTATCCCTTGCGTCTGTGACAGCAGTCCTGGTGTGTGGCACCATTTGGTGCTGGGGTGTGGGCATTTCCTGCAGCTGCCATGGTCTTTCGCAGAAAGAGCAGCACTCTGTTCCTCTTTCTAAGGGGCAACGTTGGTCTGCTAGGGGCATGGTTGTGACACCATGCTGCCGGACTTTTGAATGTCTACGGTTTCTTTTGTGTCTGCAGTCTTGGTACCCCTCTACTATCGTGCGATAACCATGTCTGTGTCTCTACATATGCTAGGCCACTCTGCACGTGTAGAGTCCACTTACCCTTTTTTTCTGTGGGGTGTGCCTCGGGCCTTCCTGTGATCTTGTTTCCACAGGTTTAGGTGGTCGAACTCCTCTGCTCTGGTATCTGTCCTGGATTCCTCTCCAGGGTGGTTCAGACGCCAGCTCTGTTTCCTTAGGGAATGACCAGAATGGCTCCATTGATGCCCTTCTGGTCCAGGGTTACACCACGTTGAGGTGTTCCCCTCAACGCTTTGGGTGTGTTTGTGCTTCTTCCTTCCATTCGTAGTCAGGACTCAAATTAGCTCCTCCATTCCTTAATATGTTGTTGCAGTGTTCCTGGGGACTACGTCCACCTAGTACTTTTTGATCATCCCCTTCCACAGGGGGTACAGGGATCAGCAGCTTGGCATGGTCTCATAGCGCACACCCCTTGTTTTACCCTAATCCTCTATATTGGTGGGGTACATGGCTGGGCCCTTGTTTTATGCTGAGAGCAATCAGCTGAGCTACACACTTCTGCAGCCTGGCTCTCTTCCAGTTTCTTGGTTATATACTGCTGCTTTTACAGACTTGGCACACTCATCTGTTGGAAGAGTTTATGCACTCATGTATGGCTCAGCGACACTGTCTGTTGTTTTGGTCCTGCCATTGCTCTCCTCCTCCCTCGGTGCAATCTCCCTGGGGGGGGGGGAGGGGATTGTTCCTCCTTCCTTCTCGGTGTCAGTTGCGCTACACTGACACTACAGTCTTCTGAAGTAACCTTTCCTTTTGTTTTCCCCTCCGTCTCATCCTGACGGGATGTTGCTTCGGTCCGCTCAGACCGCTGGGGTTCTTGTCTGGTTAGTCTCCTTGTCTTGGACACTATCATAGTATGCTGTGGTGTGTCTTCTTTTCTAGGTTTGCCCTTCTTGTTCTTTGGGCCTTAGTGATGGTTGTGGTCTCGGGCAGGTTAGCTCTCCTGCCCTCACTTCTCCGCAGTCCCGTTTGTGGGGTGGCCTTTCTGTACCGCTTTCCTAAACGTAGAAGTTTGTCACCTGAAGCGTTTCGCGGACGTTGGGTTTACTTACTCTACAGGTGTACATCTTCCAGGCAATTCGGGAACCTTTGTTTCCCATGTCGGCTGCTCCAGTGTTCCGTGATGATCCTTTTGGCCATTTATTTTTACGTGTATGTCTTCCAGGTGACCCCGATACCTCCAGTTCCCATGTCAGATGCTCCGGTGTTCCGGGATGCCCCTTTTTCAGTGCATTCCGCTCCCTCCCTGATTCCCCTTTTGCTGTTGGTTGTTTTTCTCTTCCTAGGGGACAGCTTTGGTACGTCCCATCAGTATAGGTGTACCCCCAATGAAGAGCGACTGAGAAAAGGAGATTTTTTTTGTACTCACCGTAAAATCTCTTTCTCGTAGCCTTCATTGGGGACACCGCACCCACCCATTTCTTCTTTCTTGGTCCGGATTTTCTTTTCTTGTTCTTGTTTTTTTTTTTATCTGGGATTCCCTTCTGGGGTCCTTCGGACATATTTCTTTGTTGGCTTCTCTTACGGCTTGGTGACAACTGATTACCTCACTTCCAGTGGGCAGGTATATCTTGCCAGGAAGGGGCTGACTTTTTTTCCTAGTGTCAGCACCTCCTAGTGGCAAGAGCATATACCCATCAGTATAGGTGTCCCCCAATGAAGGCTACGAGAAAGAGATTTTTTTCATATCAACTGGCTGCAGAAAGTTAAACAGATTTGTAAATCACTTCTATCAAAAAAATCTTAATATTTCCAGGACTTATCAGATGCTGAAGTTGAGTTGTTCTTTTCTGTCTGACAACATTGCTCTTTGCTGACACCTCTGTCTGTCTCAGGAGCTGTCCAGAGTAGGAACAAATCCCCATAGCAAACCTCTCCTGCTCTGGACAGTTCATGAGACAGACAGAGGTGTCAGCAGAGAGCACTGTGGTCAGACAGAAAAGAACAACTAACTTCAGCAGCTGATAAGTACTGGAAGGATTAAGATTTTTTAATAGAATTAATTTACAGATCTGTTTAACTTTCTGGAGCCAGTTGATATGAAAAAAAAAATGTTTTTACTGGAATACCCCTTTAAGTCATTATTAATAGAGTAGTCTCTGAATAGCAAAAGTAGATGTATCTAAGCATGGTACAAATGGAAAAGACGACTAGTGTATCCAGACATGGATAAGGTAGGCAAAGTTCATTGTGTATATTGGATAGGCCAAGGTCAGGAGAGGCAGCATTCTTGCAATAGGTGAGACAATCAGAAAGTGAGGGCAGATAGCAAGCTATCTGATGAGGTCAGATACCCTATTGTTCAGACAGGGAGCATAGGGAGAAGAATCCTTAAATTGTCTAGGGAAAAAATGGATTGGTGGAGGAAAAGTTTTGGGTGCACTGACCATTTAAGAAGCTGGGGGCCCACGCTTGCATACTAGCAAATGTCCTAGGAGGAGTAGATCTTTAATGGACATGAGGCTTGTGGAGAAGACCAGGGAAGCATGAGGCTGCCATGGTGTGCAGCTATAAGGATTGAGAGAAAAGTGGTGGTGAAAATCATTTAAAAAATATTGCAATATTCTTTTTAATGCCACTGTATTTAGCATGCTATGTTAGTAGACTCTAGTAGATTCTCTACAAATTCCATTTAATCCTCTTCACGTCTTACAAACAACTGAATCTTGTTATATGTTTAAATACAGGTTAAAATTTTTCAATGAACTGGAGGAGGAAATTAACTCTTACCAGCATGAAAAACAGTGGCTTATGGATAAAGCAAAGCAGATTGCCCAGAAGGATTTATCTAAGGCTGCAGAAGCAGATAAAGAGCTGAATGGTCTGATCATGACGTGGGAAGACACAAACAAGCTCATAATTGAAAGGTAACATATAAATAGCCTTGGTGCTCCTACTAAACATCCACTATGTATTAAAGGGGTACTCCCACTGTTAATTTTTATTATTATTATTATTTTTTTTAAATCAACTGGTGCCGGAAAGTTAAACAGATTTGTAAATTACTTCTTTAAAAAATTCTTAATCCTTCCAGTACTTATCAGCTGCTGTATGAGCAATAGGAAGTTCTTTTCTTTTTTAATTTTCTTTCTGTCTGACCACAGTGCTCTCGGCTGACACCTCTGTCTATTTTAGGAACTGTCCAGAGTAGGAGAAATCCCCATAGAAAACCTATCCTGCTCTGGAGTTCCTAAAATGGACAGAGGTGTCAGCAGAGAACACTGTGGTCAGACAGAAAGGAAATTCAAAAAGAAAATAACTTTCTGTGGATCATACAGCAGCTGATAAGTACTGGAAGGATTAAGAATTTTTAATAGAAGTAATTTACAAATCTGTTTAACTTGCCGGCACCAGTGATAAAAAAAAAAAATAATAATAATAATTCCAGTGGAGTACCCCTTTAACGACACAGGGCATACATTTACGTCCTGCGCCAGCTTCCGCGATATAACACTGGGTCACGCGGTTACCCCGCGTCATATCGGGTCGGTCCCGGCAGCCATCAACGGCCAGAATCCGCGGCTCATACCGGACAAAACCGATCGTGGTGATGCCCGGTATTAACCCTTTTATTGTAGTCCATAAACATGCACAGCAGTGGAAAAGACGACTCTGTTTTGTGATACATTCACACATACAGGATCTGCTGCATATTTTCTTCAGCTGATTTTGCTACCCATTGAAGTTATAAATAGGTAGCAAAGTCAGCAGAACAAAATATGCAGCAGATCTTGTATGTATGAACTTACCCTTAGGCACAATAATAACACTTTACACCAAAAATCAGTATAACTGTTCCTAACAAAAAAAAAAAGTATGGGAGTAAAGCATGTAGGGGAGGATTATGACATGGCTTGATATGTCTACAGTCTAACAAAAAAGTTATATCTAAATACTGGTCTGGTTCAGTGGAGGATATGCCTTTCTTGATTAGTTTCTAAAAATCTGCAAGCTAGGACTCCCAATCACTAGAGTGAAGGAGCGGTGGGTGTGAAGTATAGAACCACCCCCAACCACAGCAGCACTATTTGGCTCTGCTCCATTTTTACCTTGCAAGGTTTGTAAGGGGTCACAGCTACTAGACCCCTCTGATCAGAAGGTAATGTCATAGCCTGTCATCACTTAATGGGAACCTGCCAGGTCTCTTGGGCCTCACACACCAGCTCTGGGACCTCACTGGTCTGGAAAACATCATTCCAGAGCTGTTCGCCTTAGCTTTCTGCAATTCTGCAGCGATCTGAAAACAAAGTTAAACTACCACCAGTGGAGGAAAAACTTTTAATTAATAAAACATAAGTCAGTAGTAATTAACTTTTCTTTGATTTATAATTATTTTTTGTAGTCAAGAACAGTGCTTGGTTCTTATCGATCTGATGAAAGAATATGAACATCTGAAGGCTTCTATTACTAGACTTATAGAGAATGCAGAAAACATGATAACAATTAAGTCAACTTTAAAAGATCAGGAAGACATCCGGCGTGCCATAGCAAAGGTGAGTATAGCAAAGATGGAACTATATTAGCTCTCTTAGGACATAATTCTAGGTTTTGCTATACCATTATGGTCTTTGTAGTCTGATCTCTGGGGTTCTCCGCTCTGATTGTGAAAAAGATGAAAACCAGCGCTGCATAGTCCTAAAATCTGTCCCTGCACAATGGTGATCCTCCTAAAGGTGGCACCAGAAAGCCATCTCTTTTTCCTCTGGATGAGAGCTACTATGCATTTTTTTTCCCAGGGAGCATTTCATTGCCCATAAGATCCTCTATTCCAGCTTGTCAGTCTTTTCAAGGAGATATAAATTACCCTCTCATTGAAAAATAGCCAAATTGACAATATTTGAAAACCTTCACGTATATAGTATATTATATCAGAGAGATGAGAGAAGGCGAAAATATGTAGTCATTCAGCTTCAGTGCTGTCTTTGTAATTTAGATCACTAATTAAATTTTACTGTTTTTCAAGCATGAATCAGCCAAGAATGAACTGAATGAAAACCAGAAAGAGCTGGATGAATTCACCAACAAAGGGAAACACGTATTAGTTGAGCTAAAACGAATCCATGGCTGCGATTCAAGACCAGTGAAAAAAGATATGGACTACTATGTGGATCAATGGCTTGACGTAAGAAGCATTTGTCATATGTTACCGTATATACTCGAGTATAAGCTGACCCGATTATAAGCCGAGGCCCCTAATTTCACCCCAAAAACCCAGGAAAATAGTTATTGACTCGACTATAAGCCTAGGGTGGGAAATACATCATGTCACCCCCCATGTCATCATCCAGACCCCCGTCATTAGCACCCTGTCATCATCCCCCCCTTCATCATTACCCTGTCATCATCCCCTCCTTCATCACCGCCTGTCATCATCCCCCCTTCATCATTACCCTGTCATCATCCTCCCCCCTTCATCATCACCACCTGTCATCATCCCCCTGTCATCATCCCACCCCCCCCCTTCATCATCACCGCCTGTCATCATCCCCCCCCCCCCCTTCATCATCACCGCCTGTCAATCCAGGGGTGGGGTCTTCAACCTGCGGACCTCCAGATGTTGCAAAACTACAACTCCCGGCATGTCTGGATGATGACGAAGGCCGCAGTGGTCTTCAACCTTCGGACCTCCAGGTGCCGATGGCTGTCCGGGCATGCTGGGAGTTGTAGTTTTGAAACATCTGGAGGTCCGCAGGTTGAAGACCACTGAACAGGCAGAGAGTTCACTCGAGTATAAGCCGAGGGGGGTGTTTTCAGCACGAAAAATCGTGCTGAAAAACTCGTCTTATACTCGAGTATATACGGTAAATTATTTATATTGCCGTCCCTTTCCAGTGGTAATACTGCTGGTGTTATTGATCTGTGTCGTATATTCTCTTGTTGTATATCCTATGTGTAGAAAAATCTAAATTCATATTTGTTTCAATTAATCACCATTAATCTGCTTTTGCTTTGCTTCCTGTTTTAGCATCAGCGAGCAAAACAAAGATATTCAGTAAAAATACTTGGCGGTGTAAGGCTGGAACCACATGTATTTTCCATGCAGTTTTTTGAGCCAAAGTCAGAAGTGGATCCAGTAGAAAGGGTATTATAGGTTCTTCCCTTTTATTTCTCAATACATTTTGAATCCACTTTTGACTTTGACTTGAAAACTGCATCCTAAAAGTTATACACCCAATTTCAGTTCTGAATGTGTTGAAAATGTGGAGCACAGCATTTGTTAAGTTGTGTGCTTCAAAAATCAGAGGAAAAATGTACGTTGTCTGACAATGGCTTGTGGCATAGGGTCCAGACATCCAAAGACTGTCCCTCTAAGCTTTCATTATCTATACAACAGTTTTAGTAAATTCTTTTCAATGTTCACATAGCAGGAAAATCTTCTGTTGTTAGTTCATAAAAAACCACAATCTGCATCTACATTTCTGATGTTTGACATGTAAATTCTAGTACATTAAGCTAAACTGCCTACTGTTTACTACGTATAATTCTTCTGTTAAAATTTGGACACCAAATATTATAACAGGGTACAGAAGAACATTCTAAATGTTTGATAGTGTTTTATTGTTGGGATGTGTATGTAGGCTGGATCCTACAAGTAAACACACATTGCTCTGCTGTGGATCAGCATTTGTAGGGTATCTGTCTCCACAACAGATGCTTTTAACTAAGAAAGTCATCAATAAGCTCTTTTAAAGTGTATCTGTCATCATACAAAACTTTTGACTTGTCCTAATGACATTTTAAAAGTTTTGATCGGTGGGGAGTGTACAGACTGATCAGGAGAACGAGCTGGGAGAAGAATGCACTGCCATGCGCTCCTCCCCCTGCCTCCCCTTTGCCTGTGTTAGGTGATCGAGACGCTCTCAAAGACATACATGTTGAGTTTCCATGGTTTAAACTATTGATGTCACTAGGGCATGTTAAAGGTTTTGCATAATGACAGTGGCCATTTTAGCGGACGCCATTGTACCTGTTAATTGATGTCCGAAGCCATATCAGCACAGAGGGCTTGTTTAAGCTGCCTGACAGTGAGTTGAAGTATCATTACCACTGATACCTTGTACAAAAAATAATTGCTGTCAATGGTTTTAACAGGTACTGGAGAGAGCAGATGAAAACCTGCAAAGACTAAGTGTGAGCTTATCCTTGTGGGAAAATGTTTTAAGCATAAATGATGAAATTGATGGATGGTCCATTAGTTCCATTTCACAGATGAGCGACAATATTACCAACCTAAACAGCAGTCAGCGAATGAAGGCTTGTCTTGAAGAATTTCAGGTATGTTGTAAATTATGAATGGCCAATGGTATTGTAAAAATTATGATCTTCTAATGCAAATGTAGCAGTGGGGTAGAGTTCCTGCGTCGCCAGTGGCTGAACAGCCAGATGAGACCAGATAGAAAGAGAGGAGAATTTGTTGTTGTTTTTTTACATTCTAAACTTATTGTTCCTTGAAAGTGCATGGCACTACGTAGTACAAGATGTATGATGCTGCAGATTTATTCAGATTGTAACTTGTCTACCTTTTTTTATATAAAGGCAACTTGACAGTGGATCCTATAATTTTTGTAACATTTATTTATTGACAGTACATGTGTACGGTTGAGTTCAGAATCACTCTAGTATCTTTGGTCCGAAGACCGTTGCTTGGTTACTAAGGATTTTTAAATAATATATGATGAACTGTACAGACAAGGAATAGGTTGTCTGTTGACCAGCAATAATCAAGGCAATGTGTTATCAATTTGTAAACTCGATTTGCTTAAAACTTAACATTTAATGATGATAATAATAAAATAAGGTGCCAAAGAATAAAAATATGGTACCCCAATCAGTACCTAGGTATTTGCAGTGAAGGGGGGGGGGGGGGGGAATCTTCCCACCGACTACTGTCACCGAGGAGGTGTCAAAGTTTATCAGAGTGCATTGTCACAAAAACGGTCAGTGTTCTTACATATAGAGTGCGACAATCTGACCATTAGCTCACAATAATGACCCCCAAACCACCCAACGTGTTTCTGACACCAGATAAATGGCAACTTCCTCAGGGGAGAAACCATTAGGGGAATGTGAGCACAGCAAAAGAGTAGGTGTGCTGTGGTAGTAGCCACTACCCAGTCACACAATGTGATAAACAGTAAAAAGTTTTTTAAAAAAAAACTCCTAAAGATCATGCATGCAGATGGTGTACTTATGCAACACACTTAACTCTCACAGTCTATGGCAAAATTGTAAGAAACAGTCTGACCCCTCCTGTTGTGGGGGTGCTAATTTCCAAGATGCTGGTGACCTGTGGATAAAGAGTGACCCCAATTGTGCCATGAATTCAATTGGTAACAACCTGTGGGTAAAATGTACATATATGTAATATACGCTGAGGCCGTAACCTGTAAATAGGATAAATTGCAAGTGCACAATCAATATAGGTCAGCAAGGTATGCCACAATTGATAATGGCTAGATCCCCTGCTGGAAGAAGAGAGTCATGGGGCAGGCAATTAAACACCCACCTGACAAGCAGTTGATACCGGCTACTCACGACTCCCAGGAGTTTGAGTTGGTGTCGTCCTCCTCGCTGCAGTGGCAGTCTGGAGAGATTAGAAATCCGGACGCTCTATAAGGGCGCTATGCCGGGTGGCATGTGAAGTCATCCAAATCCACTCATGCTGTATAAGCAGGGTGGCGTTCCGGAGCAGCGCAGGTACTGGGAGGACACTCCCCCTAGCCACCAGTGGCAGCGCCTCGGCTGCCATGGTAACCTGGCATGTCGAGAACATCCAGCACCTAAGATTGCGCTACTGGTAGGGATGCGTATTGCATGTAGGTGTTAGTATGGATGATAGAGGTTGCATAACAGTGTGGTAAGACCTGCAACAGATATTAGCACCTGCATGGGTACGGGAGCATCAACAGGCACCGCGAGCAGCAACAAACGGGCATCTGGATGCTACCACCATATAGGTGACAGTAGATCAAATGAGGACAATAAAAAAGTGGAAAAATATCCCTAAGTTAGGTACAAATATGTAGTGTCACAAATAAATATAACACTGATGTCCATTTTCATAGGCATCAGTAAGTATATCACCGTACTCAATAATGCCTTGACTGAGAGAGAAATAGGGGTATAGGGGTGCACTCAGCCCCTGATGGGGAATAATTCCCTGACCTACCTGTTGCAGGAGGCTGGGAGGCATGGGAAAGCTTGCTGTGGGCCTATCCTATGACTTGTCCTGGTAAACCCTGATCTAGGCCCTAGACCTAAGTGGAGGTCGCTGCACTAAAAAGTGCGGTCCCACGCCGGAACCTAACCTAATAACCAGCTACATTACCCTCATCTTACAGGCGGGTATGAACTAGCTCCTCAGTGGACCCCACGATCCTCCTTAAACTGCTTGTTTACCCACCACACGAGCCCTTGGTGCACCCCTTAGACAGATCCTGTGTCCTGGTGACACTGGTCTAGTCCAAAAAAACTGATAAAATGATACTGTTCACTAAGGCCCCTTGAGACACGGCTATCCAGATTAAAGATCCAGCGGCACTCTTTCTGGAGGAGGACTCTATCAAAGTCCCCCCCCTTCTAGGGGAGGAATGTGTACCCTCTCCAATCCACAGAAAATGAGGCTGCTGGTGCCCCCATGATGATGTACGTTCATGTGCCTGGTAAGGGGCTTGTCTCTGTCATGTCGGATATCACCCACGTGTTCAAAAAACTGTTTCTTAAGGTCCCTGATAGTCTTACCCACATAAAAGCGGGGGCAGTCACAGCGGGCCAAATAGATGACCACTTTGGTATTGCAATTAATGAAATTGGAGATGTGGTATGTTTTACCGGTCAACTCATTAGTAACTGATTTTGTGGTTCTCATGAAGCTACAGGCTTTGCAGCGGGTCCTTGAACACTTGGGTGATGTCTGACATGACAAAGACAAGCCCCTTGCCTGGCATATGAACATAAATCATCATGGGGACACCAGCGGCCTCACATTTGTGGATTGGAGAGGGTACACATTCCTCCCCTAGAGGGCGGGGGGGGGGGGGACGGGGGGACGACTTGAATAGAGTCCTCCTCCAGAAAGAGTGCCGCTGGATCTTTGACCTGGATAGCCGTGCCTCAAGGGGCCTTTATGAACAGTATAATTTTATCTGTTTTTTGGACAAGACTAGTGTCACCAGGACACAGGATCTGTCTAAGGGGTGCACCAAGGGCTCATGTGGTCGGTAGACAAGCAGTTTAGGGAGGATCGTGGGATCCACTGAGGAGCTAGTTCATACACGCCTGTAAGATGAGGATAATGTAGCTGGTTATTAGGTTAGGTTCCGGCGTGGGACCACACTTTTTAGTCCACACTTATAAGCCCACGGCCAGCTTACCCATCCCTCCCAGCCTCCTGCATCAGGTAGGTCAGGGAATTATTCCCCATCAGGGGCTGAGTGCACCCTTATACTTGCATTACTCTCTGTCATTATTGAGTGCAGTGATATACTTACTAATGCCTATAAAAATGGACATCAGTGTTATTTTTATTGGCGACACTACATATTTGTACCAAAATTAGGGATATTTTTTCGCTTTTTAATTGTCCTCATTTGACTTACTGTCACCTATATGGTGGGAGCGTCCAGATGCCCGTTTGTTGCTGCTCGCGGTGCCTGTTGATGCTCCCGTACCCATGCAGGTGCTAATATCTGTTGTAGGTCTTACCACACTGTTATGCAATCTCTAAGGTTATGTTCACACTACATATATGTCGCTGAATCTCCTCTTGCGGAATTGCCATCTCTAACTCCTGGGAGTCGTGAGTAGCCGGTCAGGTGGGTGTTTCATTGCCTGCCCCATGACTCTCTTCTTGCAGCAGGGGATTTAGCCATTTTCATTTGTGGCATAACTTGCTGACCTGTATTGATTGTGCACTTGTGATTTATTCTATCTACAGGTTACGGCCCTCAGCGTATATTATAAATATATGAATTTTACCCACAGGTTGTTACCAATTGAATTCCCGGCACAATTGGGGTCACTTTTTATCCACAGATCACCGGCATCTTGGAAATTAGAACCCCCACAACAGGTGGGGTCAGACTGTTGCTTACAATTTTGCCAAAGACTGTGAGAGTTAAATGTGTTGCATTAGTACACCATTTGCATGCATGATCTATAGGAGTTTTGTACTATGTACTATTTACTTTTTACTGTTTATCACATTGTGTGACTGGGTAGTGGCTACTACCATAGCACACATACCCTTTTGCTGTGCTCACATTCCCCTAACCGTTTCTCCCCTGAGGAAGTCACCATTTACCTGGCAACATAAACGCGTTAGGTGGTTTGGGGGTCATTGTTGTGAGCTAACAGTCAGATTGTCGCACTCTATATGTAAGAACACTGACCGTTTTTGTGATAATTCACTCTGATAAACTTTGACACCTCCTCGGTGACAGCAGTCAGTGGGACAATCCCCCCTTCCACTGCGCATACCTAGGTACTGATTGGGGTACCATGTTTGTATTCTTTGGTGCCTTGTTTTACAAATAATATATCAGAATCGTTCTTGTGAAAACATTTATTGCAGCAAATGAATTGTGATATAATAGGAATTTGCATTAAACAATAGTGGTTACATGTCTTTGTGGTACCGTAAATTGTATTTTCTTATTTGACTCAGAAAGCAATAGCCTGCGCTGGAAAAAATTCTTATTCATTTACTCACTGCTAGCTTGGGAGCGTGGTTTGGCCCTGAATCAAGGCATTTCTGGAAAACTGTTTAACTTATTTTTATTCTTTGTTCGCCATTTTCTCTCCCGGGAAAATTCAGACTGAAGTTACGAATAAAGGGCAGAAGTTGGAAGAATTTCACTCAAAGATTAATGAACTGAAAGACCTGACCCGGAGCCAGGAGCCCCCAGCAGAGTTGCAGGTAGGTAGCCGTTACATATCATATGCTGATATCATTACATAGTGGTTTAGATATTGTAAAAGAAAGTTGTATACTGCCTGGCACATCAAGGTCTAAGAATAGCGACATGACCTTATAACAACAGCAATCCCATACTGCAGACTTTGTACTGAAAAATGTTATTAAGTATAAGTTACATGTATTATATATATATATATATATTATTATTACATGTTTATAGTTCACTTGGTAGAATATTGATTATTTTAAGTATTTTTTAACAATTTATTGAAATCTAAAAACTTTATGGGGGACACTTATAAAAACTTGCTTATGTATGTTTTTTTTAGTTGTTTTATTTTGCTAAATGTTTTGCGTGCAATCACTCGGCCTTCATAAAAGTCACATGGCCTTTATAAATATGTCACACGTAAGCAAATCAGCTTTTTTCCTCCATTCTGTTTTCCATTTTGAGATTTTGCTCATGTAACCAAAATCTGTAAGTCAGGGTTGAGCTGGAGTAAATGTACGGCATTTTTTTAAAGCTGTGCGACTTTTTTGCGACCGTCGCATGTTATAAATCTCTGACCACTGCAATTCCATTTTCAAAACTTGGACGCATAAGCAAAGCTAAAAAACATGCTCTTCTCGCTCTGCAGGCAAAAAAATGTTGTACATAAAATTGCGTAGTCGCATATGTGACAATTGAGAGACAAATATAAGCAAGAAAAGGGGAGTAAATCCTTTTATAAATGTCCCCCTATATCTTTATTCATTCAGTGCAGTGGCACAGGCCATGTTGGTGTACTACAGGTTAGTGCTACATTGGGGACATTTTGGATTCTTGTTCTCTGGGTAAGGTAGGATGCCAGTATTTTGCATCACTGTTTGGAAGTCACACCCAGGAGTGGGTCTAAAACACAGAAAAGGTATACTTTCCATTGATTTTTTATTTTTTTTGTCTGTACATTATACATCTGATTTAGCTTATACATACTGGTGCAAAATACTGTGTGTAAAACCAACCTTTCATCATACTTAGGTAGGTGGGGATTCAGCTTGCTACGGTACATATATTTATTTATTTAACAGTCATGTCTGTGGCCATATGCTATTGTTTAGAAAACTGTGGATAGGAAATTTACTGAGCTGTCTAGTAGCTGTCTAGTGTGTTCTAACTTTTCCTTTCCTCAAAAGCAGGTTTTACTATTTAATTTTCATTTAATCACACAGGGACTAATAGTTATCATCATTCACTGGATCAGCATAAAGTGATATCATGTCTTCAAACCCATGACTCTAGGGCCTCTCTTATTTAACATTATTATTATAACCATATAATTGACAGCTACATGATAATCTTTATTCCTAGTGCTACATTGTATAGCATGGGGAGTAATAGAACATAAACCGGAAACTCTGATAAGACAGGGGGTTGATATTAGGTTGGCCTGACCTCCTCTGGCCACTACTCAGATTGTAGGCTTAGATTATAGCCTGGCCCAATCTGTATACAATAGGTCATAACTTTTGACCTATCTAAAAGGGAATTTAAGCTTTATAGTATTATAGAGGTGCTGTAGTGCTGCAGTATGCTTGCCCTCCTCACTTCCTCAACCCCCTTTTTGCCCAGCACAATTGATGAACAGGATTTGGCTTCCATAACTGAGCCATATCATCAATCATTGTATTGCAGAGAGGGGTGGGGGAGGGAGGAGGCTTGGAAGCTGCTCATCCTCTATGATTTTTGAACTTAGAAGAAAAACATGATTGAAAACTTAAAGGGGTACTCCACCCCTAAACATCTTATCTCCGTATGAGCTATCTGCTCTTGTCTGCAGCTCGGAGCATGATTTAAAGCTGACTGAAAACCTTTAAGGTTGCTACCGGATACTTTGGGTTCACATATTTACAGATATTGTTAAATCTGTGGTCAGAGTAAGATTTTATCAGAAAAACATTGGAGGAGATATGTGGAGGAGACATTGGAGGAGATTGGACAAATATGTGTGTACCAAAATGTTGGTGCAGTTTGCGCCACAAACTGGTGCATGAGATATTCAGCAGATTTTTATACCATATTAGAGAAAAAGAATTGTGTTGTGTGCCATGCTCAACAAGTAGGTGTCACTTAGTGCAAAGTGGATGTGGCTTTAACAGGCTTATCCAGTGGAATTGGGTAATTTCTTTTTGTCCCCAGGCGGCCTAAAAAAAATAACAAACACTTTAACTCGCCCTCCTCGCTCCCTTTATAACTACGGGATCTGGACACCCCATCTCTGGCTGGTCTCCGCTGACAGTCTGCTTCAGCAGAGCCGTCCGGAGCTCTAGATGTGTCGTCACAGCATCACTCTGCCAATTGCAGCAGTGTCCCGCCTTGAACAGTGATGGCGCTATGCCTTACAGCACAGGGGAAAGCAGAGACACCGGCTGTGGGCAGGGCTCCCCGATGTTGGAGCTACAAGGGAGCAGCAGAAGGTGAGTTACAGTATTTGTTATTTTATATGCAGCCTGGGGTCAGTAACAAATTACCTAATTCCACAGGATAATTCCTTTAATGACAAGGGAGCATGGCTTTAATGCATCACCATGGCCCAGATTTATCAAACTCTGTGAGTGAAAAAGTGAAGTGATTTTCCCACAGCAACCAATCACAGCTCAGCTTTCACTTTACCACAGCTCGTTAGCTGAGCTGTAATTGGGTTCTGTGGAAAAATCTCTCCACTTTTTCTCTCACACAGTTTGATAAATCTGGGCCAATATGCATTAGTAAGCTAATTTAAATAAATGAATAAACAAGACAGTTTTAGGGTAGGGTCACACCTGCCATATTTTGCTTCATATTTTGTTGGTGTGTATCTTTCTACCCACTGAAGTCAGTGGGTAGCAAAATCAGCTGCTACCTGTTGACTTCATTGGGCAGGAATATACGCAGCAGCAAATACACATCAAAATATGGCATGTGTGACCCTACCCTATAAATTGCTGACCTGAGTCACTGTTATAAATCTAATGCATTCTAAAACTGTCTAGTCTATGTGTATACTGTGTAGAACTAGACAGCTTTTATTTATCTCCCCCTTTTTTTTTTTTGCTTGGGGGAAAGTGATCATGGCTAAATGTTCACACTGGTTTCTCAACAATCCTGCTTCTTAAGTTTTAAAGAAGTTCTCCAATGATAAAACCTACTTCTGACTGTCTAATTAATGAATATATATATATATATATATATATATATATATATATATATATAAATATATATATACACACAGACACACACACACACAGTCATTGCCGTAAATGTTGTCATCCCTGAAATTTTTTAAGAAGATGAAGTATTTTTATTTTTTTTTGGTTTAGTTCCAATACACACAAAGGGAATAAACATGTGTATAGCAAAACGTGTTAGTGCAATCATTTTCTGTGAGAAATACTTAATTTTCTAGAAAAATTTCAGGGGTGCCAACATTTATGGCCGTGACTGTGTATGTGTATATATATATATATATATATGTGTATATATATATATATATATATATATATATATATATATATATACTTTCTTTTATTTTTGATGCAAACTGTCTGTCTGTACATCCTGTAAACATTGGCATGTTCCACTGTACTAGCTAGGAATTCAGAAAATGTCACCCTTCCACTATGCTTGAGGCTTCTGTGAGTGTAGCGGGCAGGGTTATAGTCAAGAAGTTGTAATGAGAGGAAGAGATGATTGGCTAAATTCCCAGATAGACTGTACAGCAAGTAGTCTGTTACACAGGATGTTCACTAGACAGGAAGTGGGGCAATAAGACAACAGGGCATACAGCTTCTATCAGAAGCAGAAGCATGAGAGATTGCAGAAATAGTAGTAAAATAACTTTATTGTTATATATGTTCATTTATTAGACAGTTGGAAGTAGATTCTATTATCGAATAACTCCTTTGAACTTTTGTACCACTTTGGTTGTGTTATAAAGTGCTATGATTATACCTGTAAGTAAATAAAATCAGAAACGTGTTTATGCATCCTGCTGATTCACCAACTAAAGATTACAGAGAACTGGCTTACTTTTATGACCTGATTTTCGTTACACATCAATGGTTGCAAAAATCCACACTACAATAACGTAACAGCATCCTTTGTCCTACCCCATCAGTGATCCAGTGGATACTCCATAATATTGTCATTTCTGCTTTATTCTAGTTCATTGCAGCAGATTTAAAGCAGAAATTGGAGCATGCTAAAGAAGTCTCTCAATTGGCCAAAATAACATTAGGTGACTTCAGTGCCCAAAAAATGCAATTGGAGACCTTCATTAAACAGATGACAGACTGGCTGAATAAAATGGAAGAATCAATTTTGAAATATGAAAATAGTCGGGAACCAGAAGATATGAAAAAACTGAAGGTAATACCAGTTAGCAGGTTTTTGCTATCTTTATACAATGTTAACCAATATGTGAATGGAGGATATGGGTTTTACATTTAACTACCTAGAAACCACTGTATTTAGAAAAGAATGAAGAGCTGCCACATCTTAATGGGAAAACGCCTACACATTTTTTAAGATTCAATGTGGAAAATTCACAATAATTTGCAAAAGGGACAAACACTGTAATCAGTTAATGACCCTAGAAGGAAAATCCAACTGAGTATTTCAGTATGCTCTGTTTTTAGTAGAATATATGAGGTACCTGGGAATTATCCTAATATTGTCTTATAGGTTTGTTGATATTTGTAAGGAACAGAGGCTATGGGCCCACTATGCACCCTATCCAGTTTGGCTTTAAGCCACTTCTTCAGTCACTACCTAAGTAGTCTCCTGGTTTTTAGCTCTTTACCCTTCTTCAGGGTGTAAACTTTGCTGCAGGGGGTCACCAGATATCTATCTCTAGTGTGGTCCCACTGTAGGTGACAGCTGGCCTTGTGGGCCTGGTGACACCAGTGCAACTCACTGAGGGGTCAGGCAAAAAGGAAGTCCAGGAACAGACCAAGGTCCAAGCTGGGAGAGGACGTTAAAAGTAAGCAGTTAGGAAATAGGTCAAGGTGGTGGCAGCACAGGTTCAATAGTTAGGGGCATATTAATTTCAGACACTAGTAATATACAGCATCTATCAGAATTCAGGGCAGAGATGGGAATCAGGAAACAAATTAGAATCATACACAATGATGGATAAACATACAGTAGACACCTGTATTGGGACACTAGCAATGTTGACCCTTTAAGAGGCAGGAATGGAGCACATGTGTACTCTATGGGCAGTGTATGCCCTCTTACAGGCTTGGACTTTCAAACCCATGAAAACATCAAACCCAAACATAAGTAATGGGGAGCGGCACTCACTTGTTTGGTGCCAATACAAAATTTAATCTAGACATGTGTGAATGACATGCACGTTGGCATGCATCATTTTCATTTTGTCAGTAGTTCTACATAAGCAAAAAAATCTGTAAAATATCAATTTAAAATATTATTTAAGTGAATGAGTTTTAATAAAGGATTCTTTTTATTTTTATTTCAATGCAGGAAATGCAAAAAGAACTCCAAACCCAACAATCCAGTATTGATACCACACAAGAAAACCTCAACACACTCTGTCGACAGTTTAGGTCTACAGAACTTGAGGTCATTGGGGAAGCTGTGACCGCTCTGGTGAAAAAGTATGAAGCCACAAACCAGCTCTGCTTCAAGACACAAGTTGCTCTGCAAGAGAAGTTGGAAAATCGATTTTTTGGTAAGTATTACTTATTTGTAGAGAAATGTTAAACAATAACTAGTCTATTTACATCATGTTCTAAATACTCACATATCATAGAAACATCTGACTAAAAAATCTAAAAAAACACAAAAACAGCAAACTTGTGGAAACCAGCTTTCATTGTGCTGGTTGTTGGATATTGAGGATAGGCCATCAGTTAAACAGTCCCAGAAAACCCCCTTATAGAAACATTACAAACAAGTAAATAACACCCGTTTTAGCATGCTCACAGCTTCACAATAAAGTAAACAGGTTAGTTAATGTTATCAATGAATGGTTCAAAAAATGTGACCTAAAACTCAACCTACAAAAAGTCCTTCCAAAGTAACAACTAAATAGTAATATATGTTTTATCTTAAAAAAAAAAATGTATATGTTATGCATTAGTAAAAAAATAATAATACAATAGTAAAATGTAAACTTTTCTACATGTTTGTTCCTGCAGTGTCTATGGGTAAATTTGACGAGTGGTTTGGAGAAATGAACATGGGAGTTAAAGGCTCTTCGGATTGGTCAGGTGACACCAAAACTTTAGAAGGAAAAATAAAACAGTTACAGGTAAAACAAAGAAATGTAACAGAGATAAAAATAAAATTCCAGTTCATTTGTGCTGATTACATGTAATAAAATAACATAATCTCTTATTCATTTAACATAGGAAATACTGGACGTTATTAGTGAAGGCCAGCACAAATTAGAAGATGCTGCGGAAGAAGGAGAGAAGCTTTATTTTTGTTTGCCAAAACCAGTTGTTCTCAGTATTCAGGAGAGGATCTCAAAAGCTGAGAAAGAATTCCAAAGCTTTAAGAAACAATGTCTTAAGGACAAGCAGGCTCTAGAAGACTGTATCTCTGAGCTTGGAAGGTGAGAACTACCTGTGTTTAATGTGTGTATTTGTTCTAGCACCTGCACTAAGATAGTTGTGATTGAGATAAAAATGCCTATGCTCAGCCCTTTAGTTCCCACCACATTCCATTATCTCTGATTCGATCCTTCCTGCCGTCTTTGTTACAGGGCTGAAACAGTTATGTGCCTTTATACGCATGTTACCACTGTAGCCAGTCATTGGACTTGTCCTGTATACCACTGAAGACAGTGATTAGCTGCAGTGGCAATGTGGATGTACAAGGACATCATTGTTGAAGCGGATGATTATAAGTTATTGTTTAGTTATCGCAATTATAGTCTGACAGACCCTTTTACCCTTTTTGTGCATTCAGATGTACACTTAGGTCAGAAGTGTGCTGCAAAGATATTGAGTGGGTTCAGAAGCTTAAAGGGTTACTCCACCACTAGACATCTTATCCCCTACCCAGCGGCAGGACCTCGCTCTAAACAAACGCTGGGTGCAGCAGGGAGTTCACATGGGTCCTCAGCGGCGGGACCCCCGTGATCAGACATGTTATCCCCTATCCTATAACCCACTCTATATGCGGCAGGTGGTGGTTGTATATTACAGCTGACACTTGCTGGCAACTTTTGGTTTTGGACTTAAGTCCATTTTGGCAGTTTAATTCCCTAGAT
This sequence comes from Hyla sarda, assembly GCF_029499605.1. Taxonomy (NCBI): domain Eukaryota; kingdom Metazoa; phylum Chordata; class Amphibia; order Anura; family Hylidae; genus Hyla; species Hyla sarda. The sequence goes on from NC_079191.1 coordinate 329,600,497, forward strand.
GTCATAACTAGTAGGTGTGGGTCCAGTGATGTCTCGGTTTAACAGTACACTGTAATAAATAAGTATTGCACTGTGTTATACAAATGATTAAGCAAATACATGTTCAAGTACTCACACTTCTTTTCCCTAATTCGCTCGAAAAACCAAAACCAAAAAAAAACATAATCAATATTGTGACGTGCATAAATGTTCAAGCTATTAAAATGTAATATTATTGATGAACATTACAAGGTGAGAAAAAATACAGTGAGTATATAAGTATCAGTAGTAAACTAATCTGCAAAATAAGACTTTTTGGCAAATCAGCCTGTATTCATACCATCAATCCAATAATAAGAAAGTCACTATAACTTATGATCATTTGATAATGTACACTGATAATTTCAGTTTTGAGGACCAACATAAAAAGTTAAGTATGTGGATCCATGAGCTTGAAGAGAGAATGAGGACAGAAACTCTTGGGGAGAGCAAACAACATATACCTGAGAAGAAAAGTGAAATGCATAAAGTGGAGATGTTCCTAGAGGAGCTACTCGCAGCACGGTGAGTAAATACAGAATTTATGAAATATACCTGAAAAAGTGTGGTTCACTATACCTTTATATAACTAAGGTTACTATAAATAGCTCCTATACCCAATTATTAGGAAAATAAATAGACAAAAGCAAGTAACAGTCCTCGAAGTTATAGGAAATATAGAATAGATGGAATGCTGCAGTATTATATTATGTTATGATTATTAAAACATTTATTTGTGTGAATAATACAATAATAATTGTAAGTAAAAGAGATTTAAATATAAAATCATGAATTAGTGACCCCCTGCAGCAAATCCAAAACACTAAATCACTAACACAAAACAATACCGTATATACTCGAGTATAAGCCGACCCGAGTATAAGCCGAGACCCCTAATTTCAACCCAAAATCCCAGGAAAAGTTATTGACTCGAGTATAAGCCTAGGGTGGGAAATACATCATCCCCCCCCTGTCATCATCCAGACCCGTCATTAACATCCTCATCATCATCACCGCCTGTCATCATCCAGACCCTCATCATCATCACCTGTCATCATCCCCTTGTCATCATCCCACCCCCCCCCTTCATCATCCCCTTGTCATCATCCCCACCCCCCTTCATCATCCCCTTGTCATCATCCCCACCCCCCTTCATCATCCCCTTGTCATCATCCCCACCCCCCTTCATCATCCCCTTGTCATCATCCCCACCCCCCTTCATCATCCCCTTGTAATCATCCCACACCCCCCCTTCATCATCCCCTTGTCATCATCCCCACCCCCCTTCATCATCCCACATCCCCCCTTCATCATCCTCTTGTCATCATCCCACACCCCCCCTTCATCATCCTCTTCTCATCATCCGCCCTCAGTGGTCTTCAACCTGCGGACCTCCAGAGGTTTCAAAACTACAACTCCCAGCAAGCCCGGGCAGCCATCGGCTGTCCGGGCTTGCTGGGAGTTGTAGTTTTGAAACCTCCGGAGGTCCGCAGGTTGAAGACCACTGCGGCCTTCGACATCATCCAGCCCCCTCTCACCCCCTTTAGTTCTGTACAGTACTCACCTCCGCTCGGTGCTGGTCCGGTGCTGCAGGGCTGTCCGGAGAGGAGGTGGTCCGGTGGGATAGTGGTTCCGGGCTGCTATCTTCACCGGGGGCGCCTCTTCTCCGCGCTTCCGGCCCGGAATAGAGGCGTTGCCTTGACAATGACGCAGAAGTATGTTGGCAATGAACGTACCTCTGCGTCGTTGTCAAGGCAACGTGACTAATCTGGGGCCGGGTCCGAAGCGCTTAGAAGAGGCCTCCCCAGTGAAGATAGCAGCCCGGAACCACTATCCCACCGGACGACCTCCTCTCCGGACAGTCCTGCAGCACCGGACCAGCGCAGAGCGGAGGTGAGTACTGTACAGAACTAAAGGGGGGTGAGAGGGGGCTGGATGATGTCGAAGGCCGCAGTGGTCTTCAACCTGCGGACCTCCGGAGGTTTCAAAACTATAACTCACAGCAAGCCCGGACAGCCGATGGCTGCCCGGGCTTGCTGGGAGTTGTAGTTTTGAAACCTCTGGAGGTCCGCAGGTTGAAGACCACTGCGGGTGGAGAGTTCACTCGAGTATAAGCCGAGGGGGGGTGTTTTCAGCACGAAAAATCGTGCTGAAAAACTCGGCTTATACTCGAGTATATATGATATTAAGTGCCTTGTAAAACTTTTTTATTTTATTTAAATATTTTACATACAATAATTATTGTTAATAAATGTTTTACTGATAATTGCATAATATTGCATCACTCCATCTATTCTATATTTCGTATAACTTTGAAGAATGTTACTGGCTTTTGTCTAAACACAGAATTTAGATACTGTTAAAGTAAAATGGTCTTTTGGGAAGGAATATCAAACCTTAAGATCTTTTCTTTGATTGGGGATTATTGGGAATCAATCCTTGGAATGGAACTAACTGGACATTGACTTTGTGCTTTAGAGATTCTTTTGAGAAACTTTGCCACCGAGCTCAAGCATTACATGAAGATGGATGTGGAGATGGACAGGAGGTCCGCCTGTCATCTCAGCTGAATACAAATTATCAAAACCTTGTTAAAATTCTAAAGGAGAAACTCCGTATTTGTCAGGTGGCTGTACAAGAACATCAGATTTTTGAAGAAGCTTTGCAGACTACCTGGTCATGGCTGAAAGATAAGCAGGACAAATTGTCTACTGCTGAAAGTACAGTGGGCAGTAAGAGTACACTTGAGAATCGTCTACAACAAGTCCAGGTGAAGATGTATTTAGATAATCAGATCATACAATGGCAGAATTGTGTATTTCTACTGTTTGTCTTATGACACAAATTTTTAAATATCTTTTTTTTTTTGTTAGGAAATCCTCCTAGTGAAAGGTGAAGGAGAGGTGAAGCTGAACTTGGCAATTGGTAAAGGTGAACAGGCTCTTAAGTGCAGCAACATGGAGGGACAGATGGTAATCCAGATGCAACTGCAGACATTGAAAGATGTCTGGGGTACTGTCCATAGTACAGCCGCAAGGTGTCTCAAGTAAGCTTTACTGGCCATTCTAACCCAAAAGTAACACTCTTCATGTGCACAAATGCACTTGTATATGAAAATGAACACTTTGTTATTTGAAAGGAGAAATCCCATGCTCAAATTGTTAGCGATATTATTCCCAGGCAGATTGCATGTAAATTAATAAACCACACTTCCCTTCTGCTGCTCCCGCGGTGTCCTCGTATTGCACCCTAGTCCTCCGCTGCCGCCTTCTCCTGGTTTGCCTGTAGTCAATGCGTCACACTGTGGCTCAGCAAATCGCCGTTCGGAGCAGTGTCCCGCTTTGGCGATAGGCTGGTCAGTAGTGTGATGCATTGAGCCACAGTGCTGTGGCTCAATATATTACACTTTGTGATAAATGCTATATTAGCAGTTATAATATATATATTTCCTAAAACCTGAATTTTCCTTTTAAATTGGGTTGTTTAACCACGAAGACGCTCACAGCAGTCTTCTCTATTGTGCCTTACAGAAGGCAAAGGAAAACTGATGGAGTTAAAGCGAATGCCAATGTGAACCGGCCCTAAAGTGTGCTGCTATTGGGGTTGTTAAGGATTAGAAAAATATGGCCACTACTTGCACTATTTTGCCACACCTGTCCATGGGTAGTATATGGTATGGCAGCTCTGCTCCACTGAAGTGAATGGAGCTGAGATCTAATACTCAATGACATAATAGGGCACAGACAGAGTTACTCTCCGATGAACTCAGACGTGAAGTGGTTACCCATCAGGGCATTAACTCATGATTTTGCAAATCCATTGTTTAATTATTCTCATATTTTCTCTGTTTAATCTTTTTTCCATGTTTTACAAAAAGTAGGAAGTTTAGAAGTACACAATATGTAGAGCTGCAGTCCTTGCACACAGTGACTCGTTTAACCTGGGCTGCGAAAACATTTGGGGGGGAATGGGGCCCCCTTAATAATGCCTGAGAGTGATGGGAAGGTTATGCGCTAGTAACATAGTCATTTAATTTCATACAAGTAGGTGCCTGTGCTTGAATGAAATCACATAACTATGTTACTAGCATATAACCTTTCTACTCCTCACCTGTTACACATGATTAAGGGGACTTTGTGGGCTTCCTCTGTAGTATACAGCAGCTGATAAGTGCTGGAAGGATTAAGATTTTTTAATAGAAGTAATTTACAAATCTGTTTAACTTTTATCTACTTCATGTCTGAGCTAATAAGTGGAAAATAACCCTGTCTGTGCCCTAGCTTGGTGAAGCTCAGAAATATAGGGAGACTTATGCATTTCCATTTAAAAGTGCAGGTGTTTGGTGAATGTACTTACTGAATGTCTGAGATCAAAGACCACACACAACTTATGGACAACTGTGACACTACACTATTTTTAATCACTACACATATATTTTAAACTTTTTGGACATTGGAAACTGTTTACATATTAGACCTCGCTAATGTTGGAATGTTCTTATTATAGTGGTTTAGAGTCTTTGCTCAGTCAGTGGAATGAATATATAGAGAGGAAAACCCAAATAGAACAGTGGCTTGAGTCTGTCGATCACAAGCTGGAGCAACCCATCCAGAACCAGAATGGTCTTCAAGAAAAGTTTACATTGCTAGATCACTTTCAAGCAGTCTTGTCAGACATAGAAGATCATGCCACTACTCTTCACCATCTTATAGAAAAGACAAAGGAATTGCACCAGAAGACTGAGGACATGACCTTTTCAGACAAGGCTCAGAATGAGCTGAAAATGCATTTCAACGACATCATGACTGTTGCAAAAGTAAGTTTTACATTTATCGCTCTAATATGACACCCTGTCTCTGTCAGGGGGTAATAGTAGTGCTAGCATGGCAGACCAGGTGGCCTTCATTAGGTCCAAGCTTTCCTTTCAACTGCTCAGAACACTGATTGCAATGTGGGATGGGCAATCGAGTGACAGAAAAGGGGTTCCTTGTATAATGGCTTAAGTAGTTAAACAGCTGAGATCAGAGTTATCTCTATCCTGGAGGTTGCATATGGTTGTTAACTGCAGTCAACTATGTATGGGGTGGGCTCGACCCCTAAGTCCTCTCTTTATTTCCATCCCTGATGTCTTCTAGGACAAGTATATAAAATGCCAGGAAAGAGGTTAAAGCTGCAAAAGCTTCATACGAAGTGATGGTAGATATTGACGTGTCAACAATATGTTATTTAAATAGGCATTGTCATTTGAACACACCTTGCATAGATCAATAGTACAAGCAAATATAATTTAGTTTGTTATAGGTCTTTTCAGACAAAAGTGCTTCTTTCTCCTATTATCAAACTCCCCCACTCTAAAAAATCAGCTCAGCTTTTCCTGTGTCTTCATTACAAGTCTATGGAGGAGGCATGTGGGAGGGGATGTGCCTGTGAACATACACAGGCTGCAGAGAGACAGAGTAAGGGTCTATTCACATGGCAGAATTTCCGCTTACGGAATTCTGCTCGCGGAATTCCACTTCAAATTAAAGCCCATAGACTTCTATGAGATACCGCACTCCCATTCACACTTCTGAATTTCTGTTCGCAGGGTGAATGGGAGTGCGGAATCCGATAGAAGTCTATGGACTTTAATTTGATATGGTGTTGTGCTAAATTATGTTCTGACCCAGTACACGGCCTCACTTGGGGATTACTCCCAAGTTACAACTCAATAGTGTTGTAGAATAGATCAAATTAGGCTGGTGTGGATAATGCAACACCAGTCTATCACATTATTAGGAAGCAACTGTTTAATTAATATTAAATGCAAGCCTCCTGCATTTCTAGTTTCCAAGTACCCAGGCTACCCTTATGTCAACATATCTCCCAATGCGTTTCTAGCGCACAAATGACGGTGGCACTGTCCTCAGGGGTGTATCAAGAGGGTATAAAGTCTGTGTGGGAGACACTAGGATAACCCCCTAAGTTGCATACAGGGTCCCAGTGTAAAGAAATTTGCTGCCAGGCTGAGTGTGCCGTCATCGCTGCCACTGCAGCAGCACGCCATCGATCTTCTTCGAGCGGATCAACTGAACTGTACCTGGCCATGGAGACATGCACCATATGACTCCACGGGGAAGCATGATCAGCTTCACATGATTCAGTTATGATTTATTAGTTATAATTGTGTGGGGGAATCTCTTTACACTGCAACACTGTATGCAAGTTAGGGGATTATCGTAGCGGCTCCCACACAGACTTTATACCCTCTTGATACTCCCCTTAGGATGATGCCACCTTCATTTGGGAGCTAGAAACACATTAGGAGATATGTTGACATAAGGGTAGCCTCCAGGGCACTTGGAAACTAGAAATGCCAGAGGCTTGTATTTAATATTAAATTTAACAATTGCTTCCTAATTTTGTGATAGACTGGTGTTGCATTATCCACACCAGCCTAATTTGATCCATTCTACAACACTATTGAGGGACTTTAATTTGAGGCAGAATTCTGCAAGCGGAAATTCTGCCGTGTAAATAGACCCAAAGATAGACAGTTCAATAAGCTTTGTAAGTAAGAGATCTCACCCTATAGAAGTGCAGGATCTCTTTCTTTGTGTGTACAGTGTAATGAGACACCATAGATGGTAGGCTTTTCCCATAGCTCTGGTAGGACTGCAAATTATAGATAAAGCCTGCAGGGCAGAAATCTGGTAAAAAAAAATCATTTTTTATATAATGGCCAAAAATAGTGCTGCTCTTCATGTACACACACAGGGAAGCCTATCCTTATAAAAAGCCACCTGGGGATCTTGCAGTCAGGTTATTTTGGGTTTAACCATTGGGACTCTCATTGACTATGAAAACAGAGGTCCTGTTTGAATGGAGCAGTGGTCAGACATGTGCATTGTCACTCTTGTTAACTGCATGGGCCTGGCAAAGGTAGCCAAGCATATTACAACACTTGTCTATCTTTATTGAGGCATACAGTTGAATTGAGCAGCAGCATGCATGTTCACCTGCCACTCCATCTTGGTCAGAAAACCCTTTAACTCATGTAAAACTTTATATTAACTCTGGGGAATAAGGTTGAATGAAGGTTACATGTGTAGCTAAAACATTTCATTACCAGACTGTTCTGGCAGTTATCATAACATTAAGATTTAGTATGGAATTTTATAAAAACAAAAAGTGTAGAATCTGAAAAGTGATATTTGTGACCAGGAGAAGATGAGGAATGTAGAAGACATTGTGAAAGATCACCTGCTGTACCTGGACGCTGTTCACGAATTCTCGGACTGGCTCCATTCAGCCAAAGAGGAGTTTCACCGGTGGTCTGATGCCTCAGGGGATGCTGCAGCCATCCAAAAGAAAATTGCAAAGATTAAGGTTAGTTCCTGGAGTTATACCTTATCAGTATTTTCTGTGGTTGAGTCTTCAGTGTCATTTTAATCAGGAACATGAAACATGGAAAATACACCAAAAAATTTAAAACATTCAACACTCCTACTATCTCAGCTTTCCTTTTGATTTTTTTGTTTATTATATTGCAATTTATAAATAAATGTTCTCTATGTGTCTCAAGATATAAGGGTGCATCACATAGCCTTCCTGCTGCATGAGATGAACAGTGAAATGCACACCACAACTTTACACCATTAACACTTCTTTTTTTTCATTTTTTGTTGCGGCCTTGTGGGCAAAGTGATAACTGAATTTTAGAAATAAGTGACAGAATAAGCCACTCCTGTGTGCCCAAGGTCATTATCTTATTGAAAGGAAATGGTCGAGATCACGCTGGATCAGGTTTTCATAAAGAAAATCCCTGTATCCTTGTACTTTGCTCGATTCAGCTTCCCCTAAACCCTGACCAGTCTCCCTGTCCACAGCATGATGCTGCTACCATGCTTCACTGTAGGAATGGTATTGGGCAAGTGTTGGGCAGTGCCTGGTTTCCTCCAAACATGGTGCTTAGAATTAAGGGCAAAAAGTTCAAACTTGGTCTTTTTTTTCCATAGTCTGAGTCCTTTAGGTGCTTTTTTGCAAACTTCTGACAGACTTCCATGTGTTTTAACTGAGTAGGGGCATCTTATGGCCACTCTGATATAAAGCCCAGATTGGTGGAGTGCTTCAGTAATGTTTGACCTTCTGGAAGTTTCTCCCATCTGCACACAGGCTCTTTGGAGCTCAGCCAGAGTGACCATTGGGCTCTTGGTCACCTCTCATACAAAGGCCCTTCTCTCCTGACCAGCTCTAGGAAGATTCCTTTTTACCTCATGGCTTGGTTTTTCCTCATGGTTCCATGATCATGCCTATTGTATTGTGTTACCATTTACTACCTCATGTACACGCAATTATAAGAGTGGCCAATCAAGCCCAGATCCCTGATTATGTCCATTTATTGATTTATGTCTGCTTTATTATGTCCATATGCCCCATTAATGCATTACCTAATAAAAATCATAATAGACACATATATATCAGTGTACATACATGCACAAAGACAGATGTACTATACATTTTAACTAAACATATACACTGACCAATTGTCTATGGCCAGATTAAATGAGCCATAACTTACAGTTCAACTGCATAAGAAGATGTACCTCAGCGGTGTATACTATTCTTAATTTGTCTGTGTACTGTTTGACTAAAAAAAAGAAACTTGGTCATTTTTGCTTTGCAGATAGTTGTAAACTTTGTCAGTGTTCCCTCCTGTTCAGACTGGAAACAACTCTGGTCGCTATAGTGATGATTTTTTTTTCCATTACAGGAGTTGATGGATTCCAGACAGACTGGAGCTGAACGTCTTAGCAGGGTAGAAGCTCTGGCTCCTGCAGTGAAGAAGAACACCACAGCTAGCGGATGTGAACTGATGGAGGCAGAGATTCAAGGCCTGCAGAATGACTGGAAGCAGTGGGAGGAAAGTGTCTGTCAAAGTCAGAACACTTTGGAAGCAGTTTTAAGTCAAATGGCAATTTCGGAACAAGAATTCACATCTGGGGTCTCCAGGCTGGAAGAAGAGGTGCAGGACTTCGGTGTATTCCTAGGAAAATGGACTCAGAAGCTAATGCAAGGGGAAGGCAAGAATACAGACAAAGAAATAGTAGACGCTTGGCACAGACAGAAGGTGACATACTCTTACTTCATACTTATTTACTAAAGCGTCTGCATGAAAACAGTATACACAGATATATAATCAGTTAACTGTAATGCAGGAAAAATGATTGTGTGAGCTATATATGTAAGTCCACATATAGTTTTATAGAGCTTCTGCCGAACTAAAGCATAGAAGGTTATTGCTGTATGCTGTTAAATATACACGTTACATGCTCCCGATTCTTATTTACCAAGAGATCATAATGTCAAGTTCTCTTTGTGAGCATGGCAAGCAATGGGTTTGCATGGTCTTGTTTGATGGTCACCCTTATGTAAGGCTGCTTTCACACTATGAGCATTCATCCGTTATTAAACGTCCGTTTTCTGTCTGAAAACGGATGTATAATAACGCATGAAATAACGGGTGCTAACGGATGAATAAATATTCATCCGTTAAGACCCGTTATAATTAGGGATGTCCCGATACCATTTTTTTAAGACCGAGTACGAGTACCAATACTTTAATTCTAGTACTTGCCGATACCAAGTACGAGTACTTTTATTTTAAAGGGAATCTGACAGCAGGGTGATCCGGTTTCTGGCGCTGCTTATCGTATGATATGTGGGTTCCTTGTTGTGTACAATGGAGGCAGCTGCTGTAGTATGAGCCAAGATTTCTCTCTTCTCCATTGGACAGAACAGGGAATTTGCATTGGCGGCGAGACCGATGACCACATGGTGAGCAGCGGCAGAAACCGGGTCACCTGCACTATCTACCTATAAATTGAAGTTAGTGTAGGTGACCCTGCTGTAAGATTGCCTTTAACCCCTTAACGACTCAGGACGTATATTTACGTCCTGCGCCGGCTCCCGCGATATGAAGCGGGATCGCGCCGTGATCCCGCATCATATCGCGTCGGTCCCGGCGCTAATCAACGGCCGGGACCCGCGGCTAATACCACACATCGCCGATCGCGGTGATGTGTGGTATTAACCGTTTAGAAGCGGCGGTCAAAGCTGACCGCCGCTTCTAAAGTGAAACTGAAAGTGACCCGGCCGCTCAGTCGGGCTGTTCGGGACCGCCGCGGTGAAATCGCGGCGTCCCGAACAGCTGACCGGACACCGGGAGGGCCCTTACCTGCCTCCCCGGTGTCCGATCGGCGAATGACTGCTCCATGCCTGAGATCCAGACAGGAGCAGTCAAGCGCCGATAACACTGATCACAGGCGTGTTAATACACGCCTGTGATCTGTGTAAGAGATCAGTGTGTGCAGTGTTATAGGTCCCTATAGGACCTATAACACTGCAAAAAAAATGTAAAAAAAAAGTGTTAATAAAGGTCATTTAACCCCTTCCCTAATAAAAGTTTGAATCACCCCCCTTTTCCCATAAAAAAAATTAAACAGTGTAAAAAAAAAAAAAAATAAACATATGTGATATCGCCGCGTGCGTAAATGTCCGAACTATAAAAATATATAATTAATTAAGCCGTACGGTCAATGGCGTACGCGCAAAAAAAAAGTCCAAAAAAGCGTATTTTGGTCACTTTTTATACCATTAAAAAATGAATAAAAAGTGATCAAAAAGTCCGATCAAAACAAAAATCATATCGATAAAAACTTCAGATCACGGCGCAAAAAATGAGCCCTCATACCACCCCGTACGTGGAAAAATAAAAAAGTTATAGAGGTCAGAAGATGACATTTTTAAACGTATAAATTTTCCTGCATGTAGTTATGATTTTTTCCAGAAGTGCGACAAAATTAAACCTATATAAGTAGGGTATCATTTTAACCGTATGGACCTACAGAATAATGATAAGGTGTAATTTTTACCGAAATATGCACTGCGTAGAAACGGAAGCCCCCAAAAGTTACAAAATGGCGTTTGTTTTTTTCAATTTTGTCGCACAATGATTTTTTTTTCCGTTTCGCCGTGCATTTTTGGGTAAAATGACTAATGTCACTGCAAAGTAGAATTGGTGACGCAAAAAATAAGCCATAATATGGATTTTTGGGTGGAAAATTGAAAGGGTTATGATTTTTAAAAGGTAAGGAGAAAAAAAAAAGGGCAAAAACGGAAAAACCCTGAGTCCTTAAGGGGTTAATAGTAAGTAGTATTCCCTTGCAGACATTAGCAACAGCCCCCCGGCAGTCATTAGTAGCAGCCCCCCTTGTAGACAGCAGCCCCCCCCCCCTATAGACTGCAGGCCCCCCTTGGAGACAGCAGCCCCCCCTTTAGACAGTGGGCCCCGTTTAGACAGCAGCAGCAGGGCCCCCCTTTAGACAGCAGCAGCAGGGCCCCCCCCCTTTAGACAGGAGCAGGGCCCCCTTTAGACAGCAGCAGGGGCCCCCCTTTAGACAGCAGCAGGGCCCCCCCCTTTAGACAGCAGCAGGGCCCCCCTTTAGACAGCAGCAGGGCCCCCCTTTAGACAGCAGCAGGGTCCCCCTTTAGACAGCAGCAGGGTCCCCCTTTAGACAGCAGCAGGGTCCCCCTTTAGACAGAAGCAGGGCCCCCCTTTAGACAGAAGCAGGGCCCCCAGTAGACATTAGTAGCAGCACACAGCTCACCTGCAGCTGTCCTCCGTCGTGTGCTACCGCTCTGCTACCCCGTTCTTCCGTCCTCCCGGTCCGCATCATGGCGTCCTATGGAGGAGCATGTGACATAGACGTCACTCCGCTTCCTCCGTAGCGTTACGCTGGGTGCAGGGGAGGAGGCGGAGTGACGTGTGTGTCACATGCTCCTCCATGGATCACTATGAAGCAGACGGGAGGACCGGGGAACGGGGCAGCAGAGTGGCACCAGGTATCGGACATGGTATCGCGGACATTAAACGAGTCCCCGATACCATGTAAATGGCTAGTATCGGCCCCGATACCGATACCAGTATCGGGACATCCCTAGTTATAATATCCCTCATGTATGGCCGTAACACCTCTGCCTACAGACTCCAACAGCCAGGTCTACTACTACTCCCATCATGGAACAGACTTGTAATTCCCTAGCTGCGGGAGTCTGCAGACAGCTGGGGAGGCTACATTAGTGTTTGTACTACTACCCCCATTATGGAACAGAGTCTGTTCCATGATGGAGGTTGTAGTACAGGGGCTGAGGGATTGATCGCACCTGGTCTCACTTCTGAGACTCGATGCAATCAGAAGATATTAAGCAGGGGAGCGGGTGGCATGCTCCGCAACCCTGCAATGTATAGCGTGTTTTAACTTTCATTTTTAAATTCCCCGCGGGGAGCTTTGAATGGCTGGTACTGAGGAGCTAATCAGGGCTCTCAGCGGGAGATTTAAAAATGAACATTGTGAGTAGCAGGGGCGCCATATCTATATTAAAAGCGTTGTAGCAAGATATATAGCGCTGCAGGGGAGGGGGGCAGATATATAGCCTATATATCTAGCCCCCCAGCCATTTATAATATGCCCCCTGCAGTGCATTTATATATATATATATATATATATATATATATATATATATATATATATATATACCCCCCGCCGGCGCATTAATAAATATATACCCCCACCGGCGCATTAATAAATGCATACCCCCGCCGGCGCATTAATAAATGTATACCCCCCGCTGGCGCATTAATAAATGTATACCCCCCGCCAGCGCATGTATAATGTGCCCTCGCAGCGCAGCCATCTATATACATATGTCAGCCGGCCGCCCGATGCTGCTGATAGAAATACTTTTCATTCATAGCGCAGCGCCGTCATATGTATATAGAAGCGCTGTGGGGGGCAAATAACGCTATATGTCTGCACCCCCAGCGCATCTATATACATATACCCCTGCAGCGCTATGAATGAAAAGTATTTCTATTAGCAACGCATAGTGCCAGCAGACGTCTGCTTGAATGCTTTTCATTCATAGCGCAGCGGTGACATATGTATATAGATGGCTGCGCTGCGAGGGCACATTATACATGCGCTGGCGGGGGGGTATACATTTTATTAATGCGCCAGCGGGGATATACATTTATTAATGCACCGGCGGGGGGGTATATATTTATTAATGCGCCGGCGGGGGGGTATTATATTTATTGATGCGCCGGCGGGGGGTATATATTCATTAATGTGCTGCAGGGGGCATATTATAAATGGCTGGGGGGGATAGATATATAGGCTATATATCTGCCTCCCCTCCCCTGCAGCGCTATATATCTCCCCCCCCCCAAAGCGCTTTTAATATACATATGGCCCCCTGCTACTCACAATGTTCATTTTTAAATCTCCCGCTGAGAGCTCTGAATGGCTCCTCAGTACCGGCCATTCAGCGCTCCCCGCGGGAAATTTAAAAATGAAAGTTAAAACACACTGATACATCGCAGGGTTAATAACTTCTGATCGCATCGGGTCTCAGAAGTGAAACCCGATGCGATCAATCCCTCAGCCCCTGTACTACAACCCCCATCATGGAACAGACTCTGGTCCATGATGGAGGTAGTAGTACAAACACTAATGTAGTCCCCCAGCTGTCTGCAGATTCCCGCAGCCAGGGTATTACTACTCCCCTCATGGAAACAAGTCTGTTCCATGATGGGAGTAGTAGTACAGTGATCCCTCAAGTTACAATGTTAATTGGTTCCAGGACGACCATTGTAAGTTGAAACCATCGTATGTGGAGATCATAACTTTATGGAAACCTGGTAATTGGTTCTGAAGCCCCAAAATATCATCCAAAAATAGGAAAAAGTGAGGATTAAAGAAAAATAAGTAGATAACTAATACAGATAAAGCAAATCCTTACATATAAAAGTAAGAAAGATCTGCTGGGAGCTGTAATTCACTGTATATGTCAGTGTTTCCCAAAGAGGGTACCTCCAGCTGTTGCAAAACTACAACTCCCAGCATGCCCGGAGTTGTAGTCCAGGCATGCTGGGAGTTGTAGTTTTGCAACAGCTGGAGGCACCCTCTTTGGGAAACACTGGTCTATGTAGAGGACAGAAGCTTCTTCTGGGTCTTTTACAGAACACGCAATGTCCTCAAAACAAATAGAATAAAATAAAATTTAAAAAATGGAGCCGCCCTTACCTGATGTCCAAAGGAGCAGCTAACCCTGGCACAGGTTAAGAGTACAGAACATGTAATACCTCCCTGTACTGTAGGGAGCGCTACCAGACAACAGTCAGTGCATGCACTTCAGTAATACAGGTAAAGAGTAGTACAGAACATTTAATACCTCCCTGTACTGTAGGGGGTGCTACCAGACACCAGTCAGTGCATACACTTCAGGAACACAGGGATTTTACCAGTGAAATGTCCATTCTGATTGGTCGGTTCTTCCAGCCATTGACACGTTTCGCAGATTCCATAGCATTGTATATTGAGTCTGGTTTCAAGTTACAATGGTCCAGAAAAGACCATTGTATGTTGAAACTATTTTATGTTGAGGCCATTGTAAGTTGAGGGATCACTGTAGTCCCTCAGCATTGCAGGAGTCTTCTGATGTCACCTCTTCTGAGCATGCTCAGAAGTAATAACGTATATTATAAACCGAGTGCAAACAGATGCCATGAAGGCTCATCCATTTGCCATAGACTTCAATGTTAAAAATAACGGCCGTTAATTTATCCGTTTCTTGTGACGGGCAAAAAATTAATGCATATCTTGTTATTTCTCCCGTCACAACTAACGGCCGTTGTTCATGATGGGCTATAACGGTTCATAACGGGTAAAAAAAAAAAATCCCATAGACTTGAATGGGATTGTTTAACAGACGTCTAACATGGGTTTTCTGACGGACGTTTGTAACGGATGAATTTTTATAGTGTGAAAGCAGCCGAAGACACATGCTGCACACATACCATTTACAAATAAGAAACGTTCTGCACACATAATACTGTAAATGCACGACACACGCGACAAGACAAATGTTTTGCATGCCACTAATAAGTAGGCAAATGCAACACACCACCAGTCCACTCTATGGACATAATCCCACTCACCTTACTGTGTAGTGTACAGGATACAGTATGTTCCCCATTGCCACTATGTCACAGTGTATAGGTGAATTAACAGACTGGGAAGCAGGGGAGAATATGTATGTACTTTCCAATGTAATCTTTGCATACACAATCGCTCGGTTCAGTGGACCATAGTGAAGTGTCTGTTTGTTTGTTTTTACAAACATGAAATTGAAAAATTGTATTTTATTTCATAAAGTGGGGTATGTCTGCTCCCCTCCCCATAAAGGTTTTGTGCCCTAGACTTATTCAGTCATTGTTTTAAGTTTCATATTTATGCCAAAGCGAATATTACTCTTCAGTCAGCTGCTTTTGACTGCAAGTATGGAAACAAGAAGCATAGTCTAAAAATGGAGATATGCTTGAAAATGTAATCCTAGTTTTGGAGTGAATTCAAAGAAGCCGAGAAATGTTATTTTTCCCTGTTCTAATTTGGTATAATCCATTCGCAGGAGGCCCAAAATGCTCTCACTGAAGCTGAACATATCACAGATTACCTAAAAGCCCAGCTGAATGATCTATGCAAGTTTTCAAAGGATTTAGGTGTATATTCTGCAAAGGTCTCGGCTTTGATTAAGGATTACAACAGGTATTAGATCATTTTTTTCTTAAGTGGTCCCTCAACATACGATGGTAATCCGTTCCAAATGGACCATCGTTTGTTGAAACCATCGTATGTTGAGGGATCCGTACAATGTAAAGTATAGGACAGTGGTCTACAACCTGCGGACCTCCAGATGTTGCAAAACTACAACACCCAGCATGCCCGGACAGCCAACGGCTGTCCGGGCATGCTGGGAGTTGTAGTTTTGCAACATCTGGAGGTCCGCAGGTTGAAGACCACTGGTATAGGAAGTTATACTCAACTGTCCCCGCCGCTCCGGACCATCACCGCTCGTCACTGCTGCCCTGGATGTCGCCTTCCATCGCTGTCGCTGCGTCCTGGGGGTGTCCCCGACGCTCAGGCAAGGCCTCTGCTTCCCCGGCATCCACGCTCTCCGTCGCCGCCATCACGTCACTACGCACACCGCTCCTATTGGATGATGGGACGGCGTGCACAGCGACATGATGACGACGATGGAGAGCGCCGATGATGCAGGGGATCCCCAAGAGGCCGCGCAGGAGCCCCGAGGACAGGTAAGTGATCGTTAGCGGACCACACGGGGCACCGTAAATGGCTATCCGGTGGCAGCTGAAGCAATCTGCGCTGCCGGATAGCCGTTTATGCGATGGCCCCGACATACAAAAGCATCGTATGTTGATGCTGCCTTCAACATGCGATGGCCTCTGAGAGGCCATCGTATGTTGAAATGATCGTATGTCGGGGCCATCGTAGGTCGGGGGGGTCACTGAAGGGACAGACCTTAGAATAAATGTCTCAACTACATGCACTGATATAGCAACTATAGGCAGTCTGTTTCTCCACTTATAATCAGGACTGTTGGGTATATCTAGGGCTACACTGCCACTTTGCCCACAACACGTCAGATAATGAAAGATTGCCACATTACAGCTAAGACCTCTTTACATTGCCGTCGGTCTCTGCCATTCGGAGTTCGGCAATTCCATCAGAACGACGGGAGTTTAGCTAAGAAAAAAAATAGTGCATGCACTATTTCTTTTTTCTGCACTAAACTACCGGTCTCCCCAACTGACCCCATTCAAGTGAATGGGATCCTCGGGAACCGCCGTTGTGTTCCGACCTGTTTCAGGGTTCGTTCTGCTGAAAAAAAAGAAAAGAAAAAGAGCCGAACGGACCCTGAATGGGACTGAAGACGACGTCAATGTGAACCTAGCCTAATGAATGTAATTGTGGTCACCAATTGCCAAAACCAACTGGATCGATTGACCACATTCAGTAATCCACATTTTTTAGCTGTGAAGCAGTCACCGACAGACAGTGATCTTTGGCAATGCAATCTGAGTCGCTTAAATCACTGTGTCACCTTTACCTTAGATATGTTAAAAGAGCAGTAGGCTGAGACTTTGTAATATATATGCATGGGTTATATATCTTTGTGAATATTGCTATTTATACCTGATAAATCTAACATTACATTGCTAGTTACCGATGGCATTCCTTTTCATCTCATTTGTCTTACTTTGAAGCCTCTTATTGCAAACTTCAAAAAGTTGTCAAAGTAAAGAGCACATTTTGCAGCAGAGGTTTCGTACGGCTCTTCGAGAGTTTCAGCAGTGGCTTGTAAACGCAAAAGTGACGACTGCCAAATGCTTTGATACCTCCCAAAGTATCGAGGAAACAGCAGCAAGTCTTCAAAGAATTCAAGTAAGACAATAGTATAGTATATGTTTTGTAACTATAAATGACATAGAACATTATTGTCTCTAATGGGTATAAATATTTACTTTTATATTAAATCAAATTATATTGAAAAATGTTGCCAAATATAAATGCATGTTATATTATACCAGTCTAGCCATCTAATACACATGTAGTTTCACCTTTGCATCCATCAGCAAGTTCATTGTTTATGCCAGTGTTTTTGAAACATTGTGTTTCTAGCTGTTGAAAAATTACAATTCCCAGCATGCTGGGAGTTGTAGTTTTGCAACAGCTGAAGACATATTGTTTTAAAAAACACTGATTTAAAGGGGTTATCCAGGAAAAAAACGTATATATATATATCAACTGGCTCCAGAAAGTTAAACAGATTTGTAAATTACTTCTGTTAAAAGATCTTAATCCTTTCAGTACTTATGAGCTTCTGAAGTTAAGGTTGTTCTTTTCTGTCTAAGTCCTCTCTGATGACACCTGTCTCGGGAAACGCCCAGTTTAGAAGCAAATCCTCATAGCAAACCTCTTCTAAACTGGGCATTTCCCGAGACAGGTGTAATCAGAGAGCACAGAAAGACAGAAAAGAACAACCTTAACTTCAGAAGCTCATAAGTACTGAAAGGATTAAGATTTTTTAATAGAAGTAATTTACAAATCTGTTTAACTTTCTGGAGCCAGTTGATATTTACGGTATAAAAAAAAGTTTTTTCCTGGAATACCCCTTTAACCCCTTAAGGACTCAGCCCATTTTGGCCTTAAGGACTCAGACAATAAAATTTTTACGTTTTAATTTTTTCCTCCTTGCCTTCTAAAAATCATAACTCTTTTATATTTTCATCCACAGACTAGTATGAGGGCTTGTTTTTTGCGCGACCAGTTGTCCTTTGTAATGACATCCCTCATTATATCATAAAATGTATGGCGCAACCAAAAAACACTATTTTTGTGGGGAAATTAAAACGAAAAACGCAATTTTGCTAATTTTGGAAGGTTTCGTTTTCACGTCGTACAATTTATGGTAAAAATGACGTGTGTTCTTTATTCTGAGGGTCAATACGATTAAAATGATACCCATTATTACATACTTTTATATTATTGTTGTGCTTAAAAAAAATCACAGACTTTTTAACCAAATTAGTACGTTTATAATCCCTTTATTTTGATGACCTCTAACTTTTTTATTTTTCCGTATAAGCGGCGGTATGGAGGCTCATTTTTTGCGCCATGATCTGTATTTTTTTTTGATACCACATTTGCATATAAAAAACTTTTAATACATTTTTTATAATTTTTTTTTAATAAAATGTTTTAAAAAAAGTAGGAATTTTGGACTTTTTTTTTTTTTTTTCGTTCACGCCGTTAACCGTACGGGATCATTAACATTTTATTTTAATAGTTCGGACATTTACGCACGCGGCGATACCAAATATGTCTATAAAAAAAAAATTTTACGCTTTTTTGGGGTAAAATAGGAAAAAACGGACGTTTTACTTTTCTATTGGGGGAGGGGATTTTTCACTTTTTTTTTACTTTTACATTTTTTTTACACTTTAATAGTCCCCATAGGGGACTATTCATAGCAATACCATGATTGCTAATACTGATCTGTTCTATGTATAGGACATAGAACAGATCAGTGTTATCGGTCATCTCCTGCTCTGGTCTGCTCGATCACAGACCAGAGCAGGAGACGCCGGGAGCCGCACGGAGGAAGGAGAGGGGACCTCCGTGCGGCGTTATGAATGATCGGATCCTCGCAGCAGCGCTGCGGGCCATCCGATCATTCATTCAAATCGCGAACTGCCGCAGATGCCGGGATCTGTATTGATCCCGGCACCTGAGGGGTTAATGGCGGACGCCCGCGAGATCGCGGGCGTCGGCCATTGCCGGCGGGTCCCTGGCTGCGATCAGCAGCCGGGATCAGCCGCGCATGACACGGGCATCGCTCCGATGCCCGCGGTTATGCTTAGGACGTAAATGTACGTCCTGGTGCGTTAAGTACCACCGCACCAGGACGTACATTTACGTCCTGCGTCCTTAAGGGGTTAAGCTGTGAGGTCAGTCCCATTTATTACTGCCTCTATGTATCCTAAAGATAAATTTGGTAACTTCTGAGTCTCAGTTTGTCACATAGCTTCTACCTTTCCCTAGGAATGCCTTTCTGAAAGTGAAAGTGGTCAGCAGAAACTACAGACTGTAACATCAAGGGGTGAACTTTTGTGCAGTATAATTCCTGAAGAAAAGAGGAAAACTATCCAAAAGAAAGTCCTGGCTGCAAAAGATGACTGGAAAAACTTTATTTCATCGCTACATCTGAAGGAATCTGCACTAGAGGTAGTGTTTTTACTAGGTTGTAAGTGTTGTCTGAGCAATTTTATGCAGGCAGGCTCCCTCCTAGCTCCACTTTAGAACAGATTTTGCAATACATCTATTTTCATAAAATCTACCTTTAGGTAGCAGTATGGTTACATTGCTGTCTTTCTGTCAGCACAGTGTCTGTTCAGCTTCAAGATGAACAGTCTGGTTGAACAGTGATGTTCAGTTTTTTAATGATATTGTCATGTAACATCTCATTAGAAACAAATCGTTATTTAATTATACTGGTCCTCTCATGAAGATGCATTTATATGCAGATTTGCATGCAGAAAATCAGCAGAATTTAACTGTAGTAGCAAAGTGAATAGGATTTGTAAACATCTCTTTAAAGGAGTACTCCAGCGCAATCTAAGTCGTAGATCGGGGGGGGGGGGGGTCCGAGCGCTGGTTCCCCCCTGGGATCTCCAGTACGGGGCCGTGGCAGTCTGCAGGAAGTGCAGTTTCATCCCCAGCAGAAAGCCGTGGCAGGCACGCCCCCTCCATGTATCTCTATTGGGTACATGGAGGGGGCGTGTCGGCCACCGCGTCATGCGGGGACGGAACGCCCCCTTTCCATCATACTGCCGCGGCCTCGTCCAGGAGATCCTGGGGGGCCCCAGCACTTTTTTAATACAAGTGATTTACAAATCTAAGGGGAAAAAAAATGGAGTATGAGCAGCTCACAGAAAAAATGTGCGAGGTTAACTAAGATAATCTCACACCCAAATGAGAATTGTATATAGAAAAAATATTTAAAAAAATTGTTACTCAGTCCTCAGCTATATTACTCAATAAGAAGAATATATGGTGGATGGATGGTTCAGGTGGAAAAAGAAATTGTAGATTTCCGGACAAATAAATGTTAGACAGTTTAATAACAAAAGTAATTAAAAGAATCACAGCCGTAGGGCCCTACGACTGTGTGACAGTGTTTGTTTCTACTGGGACATAAAATCTAACACAAATATTAAATAATAATAAAGTAATCCCATAAGAAGGTTTAAATGTAATCACATAGACTAATATCACTGGAAAGGATCGTATTGTATAATCCTATAGCCAAAAATATAGCCAAAATGTAGCAATATGGAACAATGTAGCAATATAATAAAGTATCTGTATACTAATTTAAAACCTGTAAAAAATTACTATGCAAAAACCTGTAAAGAAAAAGGTAAAATATAGTAATAATAGTAAAAAATAATAGTAAAAAAAAAAAAAAAAGAGTACTGCAAGTCCTGGAAAGGAAAGTTCTATGTGGGGAGATGGTAAAATGTGTTGCACGAGTTTACCATCTCCCCGCACTACGGCTGTGATTCTTTTAATGACTTTTGTTATTAAATTGTCTAACATTTATTGGTCTGGAAGTCTACACATTTTTTTCCACCTGAACCATCCATCCACCATATATTCTTCTTATTGAGTAATATAGCTGAGGACTGAGTAACCATGATTTACAAATCTGTTTAACTTTCTGGAGCCAGTTGATATATAAAAAAAAGGGTTTTCCTGGAATACCCCTTTAACTTAAAAAATCCAAAAAGACAAAAATTTACTTATGTAGCTTTCAAATTCATGGGATGTAATTTTTAGTATGGATTTTCCCCATTGACTGAAAGGACATCTGCAGCCTAAATACACTTATCCCCTATCCACAGGATAGGGGATAAGTGTTTGGTCGCGGGGGGTCCGCCCATTGGGAACCCCCACAATCAAACACGTATCCCCCTGTGGATCTCCCAAACGGGGCCCTGGTATCCCCAGCTCTATGGGTGAGGCGAGGATACACAAATGCTGCATCCCCGCCTCTCCCATAGAATTACATGGAGGAGGCATGACGCCGTGACGCACGTGAGAGCCTTGGCCACGTGCATGAGATCGCAGGATATCCCTGACCCCCATGATCAAACACTTATCCCCTATCCTGTGGATAGGGGATAAGTGTATTTAGGCTGCAGATGTCCTTTGAGTGAACTTCTGCAATAAATTGTTGCATATTTTGCCACAGAAATGCTGTAACTCATCAGTATTATTTGCAACTGCAGATTTTAAATACATAGTTTTTTTTTTCCTTCTTCAACAACAATGTAATACACGCCAACAACCACAGAGGGATAAACAACTAATCTAAACTCAAATCCTGATGGTTTGATGCAGTTTCTAATGTGGATTCAGTATGGGAAGGCTACAGAAAATCAGCAGCATATCAGCCCTGTATGAACATAACCCTTAAAGGACATCTGCAGCGTTACAAACACTTATCCCCTATCCTCAAGATAGGGGATAAGTGTTTGATCGCGGGGGGTCCGAAAGCTGGGGCCCCAGCGATCTCCTGTACGGGGCCGCGGCTGTCCCGTGCAGGGGGCGTGCCGGCTGCAGCATGACGTTGCAGCCGACACGCCTCCTCCATACATCTCTGGGGGAGGCGACGTTCGTGCCTCCCCACATCCCCCATAGAACTGTATGGGGACGGGGTGAAGACTGGGCATTACTGTCGACCTCTAGGTCAACGCTACGCCCCCTTAGCGCTCACCTTGAGCGTTTATGGCGGCGCCCCACTAGGGAGATCGGGGGGGTCCCAGCGGTCGGACCCCCCGCGATCAAACACTTATCCACTATCCTGTGGATAGGGGATAAGTGTAATGCCGCTGCAGTTGTCCTTTAAAGATAATATTGATAGACTTCAATTTTAAATAGATCTTCCCTTAAAATATCTTTATACTTCTTATTTTATTACAGTTAGACATGGGAGCTTTTGAAATGAAAGAAGGAAGCAATCTGGTTGTTTGCTATAGATCATTGTTTTGTTTGTTTGTTTTTTATTATACAGCATATCTATTTATATATTGTTTCCAATAAACATGTTTATTATAATTTAGAATTTGAAGGTCCAAATGAGAGATTTTGAAACAAGTGCCAAACCCGTTCAGGAATGGCTGGCAAATACTGAAAGGATAGTGCAAGACAGCAAAAATCGTCTCCATGACCTGCCATCTAAGAGAAAGGAGCAGCAGAAGCTCCAGGTAAGTCTTATGATTGATGTGAGCTGTAATGTACATGTGCTTTCATTGTTCTAACCGATATGTTTCTACAGCCTTGTGCTTTCTTATTAATACATTGACCACATTTGTCATCTAGTCACACAATGCGTATGTCACCCATATGATGCATTTAACATGCATTGTATCTTTCTGTTCGTTGCATGCTTTTTCTGTACTGTTTCAAATGTGCTTGTGCCCTCTAGTCTATCCTAGAAGAAATAGGCTGCCATGAGCCACAGATCACCAGACTAAAAGAGAAGGCTCAACAGCTAAGGGAAGGCCAGTCTGCCAACAAAAGCTATATGCACAGGGTTTCCCTGCTGTCTTCTCAGTACCTAGCACTAAGCAATCTAACAAAGGTAATGTGTGACTGGGCTTTATGCATGGATTTTGCATTGAGTGTATAATGTCGTATTTTCTTCTACTGCTTTTTGCCTCTCTCTGTTTTGTAGTGTCAAGTGAAATTCTTTTTCAAAGTAAAAAATATTTTACCCTTTAGTTTTAGAGTTCGTAAAGAAAGTAGTGTTATTCCTTCAAGGACAATAACTTCCAATGGTTTCACCTCATTCTGAAGTATTTCTGGTCGTCTTTGCAAGTAGAGGCATAATGTTATTGCCTCATGGGCCCTTGTCCCACAGCTAAATTTTGGCTTTTTACATATCAGTTATTTACAGCACTATTATAAGATGATGCTATGTATCTATAGCCTGCATAGAAGGCAACTGTAGCCTGGGCACACGCATTGTAAAAGTACATAATAAAGGATGGCCATTAAATAAGTATAAAAACCGGCTGTATTTTATGTAACAATGTGCTGTATCAAAGTCTATGTAATAGTGGTCAATGTATTCCAGTGTTGGAATTATGGTCATAAATAGTGTGTGCACATTTTTTTCTTTTATTATTCCTATTATGCGGCCATATTTTTCATGTAATTTTACAATGTGTGAACCCAGCCTAAGGCCATGTTCACACACGGTTAAAAAAAAAAGATAGGCCGTATGTGTGTGAACATAACCATAAATATAAAAACTCCACCGAAAGATATATAAATGGGGCACTCACCGTTTTTGTTGCCTTCAATCTTGTGCTTTATTCCTTTCATAACAAAGACATCAATGAAATCCAGAAGGAGAGGGACAAGCAGGGCTATAAAGGAGAGGGTGTTTGCTGGCTTCTTCACAATTAGTGCATCATCAGGTCCATACATAACCATAAATACACTGATTTTCTATTATTGCCATTTTCCGAATGCAATGATTTTACTCTACCACTTTATATAGTAACCAAAAACAATACAGCCCAAAAGTATTTTATTGAGAGTGCTTTCTATAGTGGTTTATTGGTTTATTATGGTACATGAATTTATAAAGGCATAAAGTAAGCACTTTAATACCTGCCACATTTAGGAGAAAATGTCAAGGATGGATCGCATTGTCGCAGAGCACCAGCAGTTTTTACAGGGTCTGACAGACCTCCAAGAGTGGATAAATGATGCCGTTCACCTACTGCAGATGTACTGTCATCCTACTGCAGATAAAAGTGTCCTAGACAGCAGAATGTCAAAGCTGGAGGTAAGTTGTGACATATTTCATTTGACAGCAGAAAGTGCTTCTATCCTAAGACAGTTGAGTCAATGGATAATATTGTTGCCACAGTCCTTCAGTGGGTCCTTGTCTCCTGTGGCATACAGTGATAACAGTGCACAGAAATGACTGTGTAGGCCTGGACATTTACCTCAGAAGCCTCTTCATACATCACCTCTAAGGCTCACACCATATGCTAAGAGCTTATAGCTGTTCAACACCGCCCACTGCTTCCACGCAGAGACAAAGATGTACTGAGGAGGATAGGAGATGCCCACTGCTTCCACGTAGAGACAAAGATGTACTGAGGAGGATAGGAGATGCCCACTGCTTCCACGCAGAGACAAAGATGTACTGAGGAGGATAGGAGATGCCCACTGCTTCCACGTAGAGACAAAGATGTACTGAGGAGGATAGGAGATGCCCACTGCTTCCACGCAGAGACAAAGATGTACTGAGGAGGATAGGAGATGCCCACTGCTTCCACGCAGAGACAAAGATGTACTGAGGAGGATAGGAGATGCCCACTGCTTCCACGCAGAGACAAAGATGTACTGAGGAGGATAGGAGATGCCCACTGCTTCCACGCAGAGACAAAGATGTACTGAGGAGGATAGGAGATGCCCACTGCTTCCACGCAGAGACAAAGATGTACTGAGGAGGATAGGAGATGCCCAGTGCTGAATTATCAATCAGATATTCAGTACAATAACTAGCATGCGATTATTTTTTGTGTCTATTTTTGTTGCATACAAGTTTAGTGGGAATTCCGGACCATACATTACAGATCCATAGTGGCTAATGGCCTGTAATATGGACTTGTAGGGAATCTGCTTGTTGTCTAGGTTGTGTGTGCAGTTGACTATGCTGTTTAATTATTGTGATTAATTTTCACCTGGATATTTTTTGTAGACTTTGTTGTTGGTGAAGCAGGATAAAGAAATTCAAATGAAGATGACATTAACACGAGGGGAATCTGTACTGAGAAACACCTCTCCTGATGGAGCCCCCACCATTCAGCAGCAACTAAAAGACCTGAAGGATTCCTGGGCGTCCCTTCTGTCATCTTGTATTCAATGTAAAAGGTATAGTGATGTCAAGACATCCAGGCCCTGAGGCAGCAAACAGCCCAGAACCTTAAAGGGGTACTCCAGGGAAGTTAAGAAAAATAAATATGCCCCAAAGCCACCACAATACCTGTTCTGTGTCCCCTGTAGTTATTCATTTGATTTTGGCAGCTCCTTTGGCCCCTGATGTCTCCTAAATACTTTTTCCTTGTTTGCTGTACAGAGACTACAACTCCCAGAATTCAGCGCAGGTCTGTGTAATGGCTGCCAGCCAACTGCTTTCACTATCTGTGTGCAGGCTTACACTGCAGATCACACACACACACACACACACTGGGGGAGATTTATCAAACTGTGTGAGAGAAAAAGTGGAGGGATTTTCCCACAGCAACCAGCTAACAAGCTGAGGTAAAGTGAAAGCTGAGCTGTGATTGGCTGCATATGGGGAAATCTCTCCACTTTCTCTCTCACACAGTTTGATAAATCTGGGCCACTGTACATGTCTTTTCTTTTAAACTATGCCTCCTCCTGCTATAAATCTTTCTGAATGGCAGCCTATTCAAAAGGAAAACAGCAGCTATGTGCTCAGTTGTGACTAAGAATCTTCACTGCTTTTCTCTCACATGGGGGGGGCTGTACAGCCAGAGCTCTAGCCCAATCAGAAATCAGACATAGATCAGGTGATGTTGTCTTGATGGGAGGGACTGCTCTCACTGAGGAGACAACGTGGATCTAAAAAATGAATTTCTCTCTCACTTCCTGTAAGTGACAGCTGAAAGAGGAAAACTGTTGTATATAGCTAATGAATTATATTTAGACAAATTCATAGGTTGGTGAGAGGGAAAGAATGGGCTATGGATTTAGTTCCCCGGAGTACCCCTTTAAAGGGGTATTCCAGGCCAAAACTTTTTTTTATATATCAACTGGCTCTGGAAAGTTAAACAGATTTGTAAATTACTTCTATTAAAAAATCTAAATCCTTCCAATAGTTATTAGCTTCTGAAGTTGAGTTGATGTTTTCTGTCTAACTGCTCTCTGATGACTCACGTCCCGGGAGCTGTGCAGTTCCTATGGGGATATCCTCCCACCGTGCACAGCTCCCGGGACGTGACATCATCATTGAGCAGTTAGACAGAAAACTTCAGAAGCTAATAACTATTGGAAGGATTAAGATTTTTTAATAGAAGTAATTTACAAATTTGTTTAACTTTCCAGAGCCAGTTGATATATATATATATATATATATATATATATATATATATAAAAGGTTTTGCCTGGAATACCCCTTTAATGCTCAATGCAACATGTTTCATAGCTGAAATGTGGTTTTATTGTTGTGCAGTGTTCTTTTTCCTTTGTATATAGTGCTGTGTGTTTTTCCATAGAACATCTGTGGAGCCTTGTGGAACATCCAGGAGGTCTAAGCAAACTGACTAGCAGCAGTTTTTTTTTTCCTTCCTGTGTGATGTTCTTTCATGATTTCCATTCTTGTTCAGTGTTTTTTTTTATGGTTGATACATAAATAGACATTCTTGAAGAGTCTTGTGTAGGTCTTTTGAGATTATCATTGGTATTCTTTTTTTCCTTTCCAAAATTTCCTATTGCCCTCTTGGTAGAACACCCTCTTCTAAGGAGTATACTAACAGTTTAAATGTTTTAGACATTTTGCAGCAAACTAGAAAGGGCTACTACAGCATTGCCAAAGACACCAATCTTTAGCAATGCTTTTGTTGCCTTTTGCAGGCTAAAGCATTTGTCTAACACATCTTCTAAGGCAGTGGTCTTCAACCTGCGGACCTCCAGATGTTACAAAACTACAACTCCCAGCATGCCCGGACAGCCAACGGCTGTCTGGGCATGCTGGGAGTTGTAGTTTTTCAACATCTGGAGGTCCGCAGGTTGGAGACTACTGTTCTAAGGTCTTCTGAAAATTGTTTGCATTGATGTACGGTTCACCCTACAGATTTTTCAATAACAAGGCTTTGTGTTTATTTATTGGCCAAAGCATCAGTGAACCTGCATTTCCCATCTCATCTTATTAACTTAAACATCAGTGTGTTCTTGGAGAATATATTAACACTTACTTTTTCTCCCTGCACAGTGAATGTTTACTCAATGAGCTCAATTAAATACACGATGAATACAATTGTTATTTGTTTAGTTAGGTTGTATGACTTAGATAACATTCCAATCACATGTTTTGGTAATCAATGCAGAAATCCAGGTAAGTGCTAAGGGCTCACTTAGTTTTACTCACAACTATCAGATGAGCAATGAAGGGTTACATTGACTTATTGACCTTTAAATTTACAGCCAGCTGGAAGGAGCCCTGTCCAAGTGGACAAGTTACCAGGATGATGTGCGTCAGTTCTCCTGCTGGATGGACAGAGTGGAGGAGAGGCTAAATGAACCTGAGAGGCAATATAGTGAACTAAGAGACAAAATTGCAGCACAGAGTAAAGCTAAGGTAATGGTCTATGTTCGTTTTGATCTTAGATGCATATTTGTTACTGAATATCTCACCACTCAACTTTTATAGCTGCAGCTTTGAACCAGTACTGTTGGTTGTCATGTCATGTAAGGGGGGGTTGGACTAATGGATTTACTGTTTCACATTTGCAGATTAGTATTTATATTAAAGGGGTACTCCAGCGCTTAGACATCATATCTCCTATCCAAAAGATAGGGGATAAGATGCCTGATTGCGGGGATCCAGCTGCTGGGGACCCCCATGATCTTGCACGCCGCCCCCCGTTAAAATCAGTCCCCGGAGCGTGTTTGCCCCCTCCTATAGACTTGCATTGAGGGGCGGGACGTGACATCACGGTCTCACGTCACCGTGGTCGGGAGCCGAAGCCTCCAGTGTTTCCGGAAGCCGCAACAGGTGGGTCCTGCAGATGAGATCCTGGGGGTCCCCAGCGGTGGGACCCTCGAGATCTGACATCTTATCCCCTATCCTTTGGATAGGGGATAAGATGTCTAGGGGTGGAGTGCCTCTTTAAAAACTGTGTGCAAGTTTCCAATCTAGAAGAATGAAGGCTCCCATGTTACTCTGAAGTATTATTGTAATTTATTTTACAGTTACTGAATGAAGAAATTTTAAGTCACAGCAGTTTATTTGAGACCATAGAAAAGAAAGGATCCAGTATGACTGAACATTATGTTACCCAATTGGAGCTCCAAGACCTACAAGAACATTACAGTACACTGAAAGAAAAAATTAAGGTAAAGCGGCATGTTCTTCTGTTGTATATGTAATGGAAGCTCAGTTGGAGATTTTCTAATGTTGTTTATGTTTCACAGTGTCAACACAGTGTTCCGTCAAGTTACAATATTAATTGGTTCCAGGATGACCATTGTATGTTTCAGTGCATACGCTTCAGTAATACAGGTGTTTTACCAGTAAATGCCCATTCTAATTGGTCAGATCTTCCGGCCATTGACACGTTTCACAGATCTGGACTGTATGTAGTATTGTATGTTGAGTCTGGCTTCAAGTTACAATGGTCCAGAAAAAAACATTGTATGCT
Organism: Hyla sarda; assembly: GCF_029499605.1. Lineage (NCBI taxonomy): Eukaryota > Metazoa > Chordata > Amphibia > Anura > Hylidae > Hyla > Hyla sarda. The sequence continues at coordinate 329,629,448 of NC_079191.1, forward strand.
GAAAATATTGTATGTTGATGCCATTGTAAGTTGAGGGATCACAGTATAATTCACCAGTTTGCATAGAAGATTTTTATTCTATGGTTTGTAATATTAACCCTTTAGGTGCTGACAGATCTCAATAAATATTATAATAATCTTAGTATATGAGTGATATTAGTAATAGGAGTACAATTATATCTGTTATGTGTATTGTTATATTTGAAGGTGGTCAATGGTTTATATCTTAACAGGACACCATCGCCAAACTAGAGAAAATGGTGTCAGACCACCAAAGCTATCAAAAGGCGCTCAGGGTATTTGAAGACTGGCTTCAGCATGAAAATGAGAAACTGAACTGTCTAGTGTTGTTTGATGGTGATGCCGAGAGGTTCGATGCTACTCTTCGGGAACTACAGGTAAAACCTAGGCTTATTTATAGAATAAATAAGTAGCAGATTTTGAGGTTCATAAGCAAAACTATTAGCTCAGAAAATAACATGAATTTATAGCAACCAGTATCTAGTTTTCTCTGTCACTAAATATTGTAGTGTCTTAAAGGGGTTCTCCGGTGCTTAGATGCACAGGATAGGGGATAAGATGCCTGATCATGGGAGTCCCGCCGCTGGGGACCCCCGGGATCTTGCACGCGGCACCCTGTTTGTAATCAGCCCCCAGAGCGTGTTCGCTCCGGGTCTGATTATTTGCGACCACCCGGCCGGTGGCGTGATACGCCCCCTCCCATAGGCTTGCATTGAGGGGCGGAGCGTGACGTCACACGGGGGCGGAGGCGTGACGTCACACGCCGCCAGCCGTGTGGTCGCCAGTAATCAGACCCGGGGCGAACACGCTCCGGGAACTGTGGCGCGTGCAACGGAGTACCCCTTTAAACCATCATAAGAAATGTTTACTAATGAACCTTTTTTCTTTTAATATGACCACTGTATGTATTGTAACTTTATATGAAGAAGCCTTATACACACTCACAGCTGCATTCACATTCATTTTGTTTAGTGAAATGTCTAAGCTATTTTCATTACCCTTACCTAATGACTTTCATCAGTTTTATCTGCTAGCATCATAGTAGAGCTGAGCAAACTGCTATACATTGTAGTGCTGAGGGAAAGATTTCAATATAACTTTTCTTTTATAAATTTAAATCTCTGCCTATTTTGGGCTTAGAAGTGAAGCGGTTAGTCTGGTCCTTATGAGTGACTGACAGCTATCTCTGTATGACTGTTCATAGAGGAAAGGCCTTCAATCATTGAGTGAGGCAATCCACTGGACACCTAAGCCTAACATGAGCCGTAATTTCCATCAGTGAATTACAAGTTATACTGAATCTTTTTACACAAAACTATATCTTAGTCTGCTCATTCTGCTCTATAGCATGATGCAGGTAGAGTTTTAGTGACAGGTTCCCTTTAGAAGTTTAGAACTGTATTAATACCATCAGTCATTCTATTTATTCTCTACAGGGCCTTCAGGTGCGCTGTGCAGAGGGACAGGCATTATTAAACAGTACCTTACACATAAGAGAAGAAGTTATACCATGTGGTGTTCCTCACACAGAAGACAGACAATTGGAATCCTTAAGACATGATTGGCAAGTTTATCAGCAGATACTGACTGAAGGACGAAGCCAGGTAAATGCCTCACTCAACAAGCTAAGGCTGATGGAGAAAAAGTTCCAAAAGATGGACGAATGGTTGACTTCTGTGGAAGGAAAAGTAAATATCAGAACGGGGCGTCAATCAGAGCGAGCAACAAAGGAGATACAGCTACAACAGATGAAGGTAAATATATAAATAAAAACCGTTCCACATCCATCGTATATGTAGGGTCAGTGTTTTATCCTAAAACAAATCAATAACTTTTTAAATCTTCAGTCACAATTTTTTACAGTCATACATTTTTGTGCTTATTCCTTTTTTTTGGCTTAAAGAGCATCCTTTTTTTTTTTTTTTTTAAACATTTTGTTCACACTTTTTTGGGTCATTTATTTTTGCTGTAGCAACATTTTCTGCTGTTTTTGCATGTATCACATTCTCTTTTTGAGGCTGAAAATACTGACAGAAAACTAAGTGTGCACTTAGCCAAGGAAAATCATCAAAATACGGCAGCAGAACTGAAAATGTATGAAGCCATACAAATCATATTTTCTATTTATCGACCTGCAAACATCATCATACCAGAAAAAGCTGGCTTCTTGATCCAGCGTCATGTGCCAGGTCACCTGACTTAGTCACCTGATAAAGCCACTCTGATAGGCTCTAACCATCAATGGTGCATAATTAAACCTTACCCCACCGAGTACATGTCACCCCCTTTAAGGAAGTGTGTTCAGCTTGAAATGATCCTAGGGATGGGTGTCACCTGAACACTGGTAGCTTGCTAGTACACATCTTATATGTTATCTTTTTTTTGCACTCTGGCACTTTACTTCTAGCTATGGAATGTTTACATAGTTAACTATTGCTGTGAAAAAAAATCCGAACAAGGTGTGCTGTTCTTCTCCTTAATATATATATTAATTATTACCTTGGATACTTTTTTATTGGCATTATGTAATGTATTGTAAATTTCCTTGATAATCTCTACCTCTAGCTTGTTCTCCTATTTTATATGTGCTGCTTTGTTTTAATGTAATTGATTTTTGTATAATTGAGCAGTATATCATGTCTATGGCTACACTACGTTATTATCGACCTGCCAGATTGTCTAGAATTTGAGTTTTTTCTGTATAGTTTATTTTCCTTATTGAGCTTTTATCATTTAACTCACATTCTGTACAACCTTTTTATTTGTTCCCTCATTTAGAAATGGCATGAGGAGGTGATGGTCTACAAGGATGAAGTTGAAGAAATTGGCACATTAGCCCAGCAAGTGTTAGAGGAAGGCCGTAGTAGCAGAATTGGCACTATGGCTACCCTGCTAACATCTCGCTATCAGGCTGCTCGGCTTCATATTTTGGTAAATACTTCAATAAGTAACAAGTATTTTCTTTACAATGCTCTTTCTTGGTCAAGATCACATCAACACCTTCATGTTAAACATATATTAAGTAACTAAGAAATAATATACCGTATATTGGCCAGATATCTACAGTGAAATTTTATTGAACGCTTCATATGGGGACACAGGACCATGGGTATATGCTGCTTGCCGCTAGGAGGCTGACTCTAGGCAAAAAACTAAAGAAAGTCGGCTCCTCCTAGCAGGATATACCAGCCTCCTGGCAATGAACAACTCAGTTTTAGCTTAGTGTCAGCAGGAGGCAGACACAGGTCTGGGGCTCTCCAGACCTGTTCTTATTTCTTTAGTTTTTTCTCCTAGTTTCAGCTAAAGTTTAGTTTTCTTTCCTTTGTTGTTTTCTCTAGTGTGGGGCAACTGGAGCATGGCACTGCTTGATCCCCAACCTGCGAGCTTGGGGCACGGTACATTGCTTGATGGGCTGTTAACCCCTCCTCGCCAGCGCCTGGTGTTGGTCTGAGTCCCCCATTTGCCCCTGCTTAAAATATTACTTACCTCAACCTAAAAATAGGCAAGTTTAAGTAAGACGCTGCACACTAAATGAAAACCTGATAGATAACAACTGCACATGTTTTAGTTAGTAACAACGAAGATATAAATAAGCTGTATGTTTTCATTCAATACAAATATACTGAATTGTTATATTTACTATTCTCTTATTGCACAGTAGAAAGCATGTGATTGTGTATAGAACTATTGCCACTGTAGTAGTAGTTTTTCTTTATGCACTCTTTGTTGTACTCTATGGGGGAGACTTATCAATATCTGTGTACAGGAAGAGCGGTGCAGTTGCCCATAGCAACCAATCTGATCGCTTTCCTTTTTCACAGGTCTCTTTAAAAACGAAAGAGGCGATATGATTGGTTGCCATGGGCGACTGGTCAACTTCTCCTCTGCACAGGTTTTGATAAATCTCCCCTTATATTTAACATTGCATAAATAGTTTTGTTGAGACGTATATGGCTGATGCCAGTAACGTTTGTCTCCCTATTTAAGGAACAAATGCACTTCCTTGAAGAAGAAATAAGGAACATAGTGGAGTCTGATGCTGCCATTAAAAGTTACACGGACTGGTTTACTGATGTTTCACAAAACTTCCAAAATATAACAACAGATATGGGAGTTGTGGATAAGACAGTACTGGAGAAAAAAATGAAAAAACTCGAGGTAAATGTTAATCATAGAATAAATGTTAAGTGCTTCATAGCTTTGTACTTGATTTTATACTGTACATTTTACTAGATTTTTTAACCTTGATGTCCTTCCATTTTCTGTCTTTAGTCTATATTAGGTGATATGGATTTGGGTCACAGACTACTGAAAGCTCTGCGTGAAAAAGGTGAACGTGTTCTTAAGTACTTGACTGGAGATGAAGCTGACCAGCTGGAGAAAGATATACACAACCATGTGGAAAGGTTGGAGGAGCTGACAAGTTCAGTTAGAAAGGAGCATACAGCACTGGAAAAAGGTCTCCATCATGCAAAGGAATTCTCTGACAAGTACAGTGGACTAGTACAATGGCTGACAGAGTATCAGAACATCCTGCAAGCCGATGTGGAATCCAAAACTGAGCTGTATGAGAAGAAGGCGCAGCTAGCCAAATATAAGGTGAATGTTGTACTTTTTCTTTGCTCCATATGCTTTGAATCCTGGTTCCATAGAACCCAAGAGCCGTACAGTTGGCTGCAATGTGACAGAAAAGTAACCTGCACTCCTATAAAGAGATGTTTATCTTAGTGTTATGTGTGAGCATCAAATATATGTGTCATGTACATTAGTGGTCCCTGACTTGTTAGGCTAACCATACACCTGCAATACCTATGGGCCCAATACCCCCATACACATTAGAGAGTCAGCTGATCCATCTAAAATCGTCAAGTTTTGCTGACTCTTTCTCAAAACTGTATTGAGATATTTATTCTTCAATTGCTACAGAAATACAACTCTAAACACAGACAGTCTGCAATAGGCAGGGGATACTGAGAGATGTGTGTTTGCAACAGCATAGCCACAGGTTTGCTACTACTTGTTTAAATTACGTTTCTTTAACAATGACAATAATCATGTTCTTTTCTTTGTTTATATAGTCCATTCAGCAAACTATCCTCTCACGTGAGCCGTCCATCAAAGTTGTGATTGAAAAAGGTGAAGCCCTGCTTAGAATGACCCATGATGCCTTTCTGGGGGAAAAAATCCACAAATTGCAAAAGGATTATCAAGGGTTATGCAACCTATCAAGGGTAAAGTACTTCTATAACATTTTATTCAACTTATAAAATCATGATAAATATAAACAAGGGCCTGTGGACTTTAATGGATACATTTGACCTAAACCTATTGAGATTTTGAACGTACACTGGATACCTCAAAACAAGTGACATGTTTATGTATATGTTAGTTCCCCCCCTTTGTGTTCTGTAAAGATCATAAATATTTTAATGACAGTTAATACAGCATACTTATAAACATGATTATATCAAGGTGGCCAAATATCATCATACAGATCAATAAGCTACAGTAGGTATCTTGTGCAGATGCCTTTTCATATGTTTGTGCACCTGATGTGTTTGGATCAGACATGCAAGTTTCAGATGCTTATCCCATGTTGGATCCTCCTTACTAGTGGCAAATGATGCAGCTTTTACAAATGGACAGAACACACACCTGTGTACATCCAGTAGATCAAAAGCAATATTACTGTACAGAAATAAATTGTCATTTGGATGGTATACGTATCACAGACAGCCTTATGCCAATCATACATTCTATCTTTCCTTTTTATTTTTATTTTTTTGCTAACACAATGTTGTATAATAAAACAGAGGACTGTTAATGAATTGGAGGACAACGTGAAGGAGCATGATTGCTATAACAGTGAGCTGCAGGATGTGGAAAAATGGCTCCTACATATGTCAAGTAGACTGGTAACTCCTGACCTAATGGAAGGCAGTAACTTAGAGATGATCACTCAACAGCTGGCTAATCACAAGGTATTATATAGTGTTATGAATGGAATGTTTAAATTCAGAAATTGTGCAATTTTTAGTAAATTTGAGGCAGGTGACCTGGATTGTGTTTACAAGCTTTACATTACTTCCTATCTTCCCTGCCACGGCTGCCATCATGTTGTCAGTCCCTGCTTTGAATGACTTCCTTGTGTCAGTGACAGCAGTTCCTTGCATTGACACAAGTATTTCACAGCAGGGGTTGACATTGGGACAGTGTCATAAATATAAGAATAAGGGTGTTTTGCATGCTTTACAACATATCACAAGTTTTTTGTATCTGACAGTGCCCATTTAAGCAAACTATATACAAATGATGAACTTGTTTAATTTTTCTGACATGAATGCTGTATCTTTTTTCCAGGCAATGATGGAGGATATTGCTGCCTTTGAAGAGCGCTTGAATAGTCTCAAAGTAAAGGGAGAAAATCTGGTTCTTCACTGTGCAGAACATCTGCAAACAAAGTTCAAACAAACCATACAAGCACATTTACAGGGAACAAGAGACAGCTACTCGGCCATATGTAGTACTGTCCAGAGGGTATGTTATATACACCCATAATAGCACAGATAATGCAGGACCCAGTACTGAATTAATTAACTTTTATTCATTTCGCAGATATCTCTAGTACACATAAGTCCTTGAAAATCCACTTAAAAATCCCTTTCTTTTTAAATGTCACAGAGACATGTCAGAAGTTTTGTTCAGTTGTTGTCTCAGCAATGACATGTCACTGCTCAGTAGAACGAATGGATTGGAGTTTGCGTTCGCAGGCTTTACTCACCTGCTTGCTGCAATCTCTGTCCTGCCGCCCGATTGTAAGTCTGAGGAGCCATCCTGTGAAGCAAGACTTACATCGCTGCAAGCTGGGCAGCAAAGCATGTTATTGCGCACTTCTCCTCCCCGCTAATTCTACTTATTGATGAGGGACTCCACTCATTCTACTGATTGATGGGGGATCTTGACCGATTAAAAATTTTCTTGAAAGTATAATGAAATGATGGACACTTTAATCTCTCCAATTCATTTGTATATAAAAAGCATTAAAGGAGTAGTCCAGTGGTGACTCAGTGGTGAACAACTTATCCCCTATCCTAAGGATAGGGGATAAGTTGCAGATCGCAGGGGGTCCGACCCCTGGGGCCCCCTGTGATCTCCTGTACGGAGCCCCGACAGCCCGCGGGAAGGGGGCATGTCGACCTCCGCACGAAGCGGTGGCCGACACGCCCCCTCAATACAACTCTATGGCAGAGCCGAAGCGCTGCCTTCGGCAATCTCCGGCTCTGCCATAGAGATGTATTGAGGGGGCGTGTCGGCCGCCGCTTCGTGCGGGGGTCGACACCCGCTATCTGGCCGGAGAGCCGGGCCCCCGTACAGAGAGATCGCAGGGGGCCCCAGCGGTCGGACCCCCCGCGATTTCAAACTTATCCCCTATCCTTAGGATAGGGGATAAGTTTTTCACCACTGGACTACCCCTTTAAAAATAATAAGAAATAACAGTGTTTGTTATCTACCATCATGTTATACCTAACAGTTTGGACCTGAAGTGCAGTAGTGCTTTAGAATACATAATGCTACTGTTTAATTTTCTTGTATAACAATGCTTTATCTCCACTAGAGAATGCAAATGAGATATTGCCCCCACATAGTTGTATAGTGATTTTAGATTTTTTTTCAATCTTAATAAACCTATATCTCCATTGTGTCCCTACTGTGTTAATCCAAAAGAAGGCCATATTTTCTTATGAGGCTGATGCCAATTGCCCCATATTGAGTAAAAAAAATTCCTTTCTGACTCGGGGATTTATAAATCCCTGGATCAACGGTCTGTCCCTATAAATCTAGTATCCTTAATCTGTAATGTTTGTGGAATTCATCTTGGTTTGAATACTATATGACAACAAGAATAGTGCAGTGTGCGGTGTCATTCTTATGAGAAGTGATGGAAACCCCACCAGACCCCAGTCAGTGGGGCTTGTTGGTGACCATTTGATCAGAAAACCACAGTTTGACTATATTGTTACTTAGCATGTTGAAGATCATTATGAAAAAATCTGGTTTGTTTTTACAGTGTGTGTGTGTGTGTGTATGTATATATATATATATATATATATTAAAAGGGAAACTTTTGTCACCACTTTCACCTCCAGGTGTATTTAAGTTTGGAAAACGAGCTACAAAAGTATGTTAGTAACCAAGACACACTGCTGCAGTGTCAAGCCTGGTATTCTACTGTAAAGAAAGAGTTAGAAGAAAAAGTCAAAGCCCCACTCTGCCTGGCCGAGGCCACAAAACAGGTACGCATAGAGTTAAAAATAGACATAAAGGTTTGTTTGAGAATTTAAAGTGTACCTGTCATCAACAAAAACTTTTTATATAATGTAGATAATACCATTATATGAATATTTGTAATATACATTGGTTAAAAAGTGTGTATATTTTTGTCCCTGCAGCTTTTGCCTGTGTGTCTCTATGAGGAGTCCAAATACAGGAAGTGAGGGTGAACAAGCAGGGCCCTGAGCACTAAGAAAAATCAGGACAGTGTGCGGTGAAGCTCTATAACATGCTCCTGGCTCATACATCAGGATGGTTAACAAGCCAGGAGTCTGCACAGATCCCTGCTTGTACAGCCCTCACTTCCTGTTTTTGGACTCCTCATAGAGACACACAGACAATAGCTGCATCTTTTTCATCCAAAATATACACAATTTTTAACCAGTGTGTATTACATATATACATATAATGGTATTATCTACATTATATAAAAAGTTTTTGTTCACGGCAGGTACAATTTAAGATTTTAAACTTGCAACAGAAAATTATATAAAACTAAAAAATCGAACAATACTGGCCCACTTCAGCAGTGATACTTCAGTGGTCCCTGAGTAAGGAAGTGCTCGTTTCTATCAATCATTAGCCTCAGTGGTTATGTTCTGTACATGCAAAAACAGAACCACTGGAGCAGCAGGGGAATCATCAGGCACGTTATCGACTTTTTTTCATTTTAGAACAAATGCAAGTGCTAGTTTAATTAATTTATTTTTAAATCTCAGACAGCCCATTTAATGTAATACCACTGGCTACTTAAATGTTATTCTGTTAGATTATACCTAGAGATGTGCGACATGAAACTGACGAATCCAAATTCATTACAAATTTCATTTGTTTTGCAAAAAATTCTATTGCGCATATCGCTTCATTAAACTCCATTTAGTGTGGTCTAGGCTCCAGGGAATCTAAAATGGCGGATCCACATGTGAGGACATGGGGCAAGGAACTCTGGGAAGGCAAGGCGGGTAGGCGGGATGACCCTGAATCACATGCAGAATGCAGCCTATCAGCAGCCAGTCACCCCTGTGATGTCACAGCCCTATATAATCAGCAGCCATATTCTGGATCATCACTACATCCTTTCACTGCAGAGAGATAGGATGGACGTCCTGTGTGTGTGTTACACAGAAAAGCTTATTACAGCAGCGTTTCACCTCCTAGTCACCTCAGTGTTCTAGTGGACAGAGAGCAGTGTGTTTTGGCACAGAAACAATTTTTTACTGCAGCCATTACCCTCCCAGTCACTTTCTACAGCATTGTATTACAGAGAGGGGCAGAGAGCTGTGTGTTGCCTCATACATTTCAACATGCTGGCTCATCTTGATGAACCTTAAGAGGATGGAGGAATAATTTTTCAGTGCAATTCTGTGTCTTTTTTTCCACAACAACTGGTCTGCTGGTTATACTAGTCTGTAGATGGTATAATACCCAGCAGTCCTTTCCTAATAGTCTTTGAGAGAGTTCAATTTTGGGTTTAGTACACAGCGACTATGTACTGCTGTTTAAAGCGTAGTGAAGCGTATTGTACTCCCCTCATATACGCACTAAGTATGTCAGGCAGAGAAATTCCAGGACGTGCTCAGAGGAGTGCCAGAAGCCTAAATTCAACAGGCAGAGGTCGTAGCAGACTAGGGCCGAGTGGCAGCAGGAGTCGCAGTAAGGGGCCAGAGCTCCCGATGTCGTCTAGCAGTCGTGTCTCGACCACCAACCCATCTGCCGTCATTGATTGGTTAACACGGTCATGCACTTAACCACAAGTGACATCTGATACCCCCAGTCAACAGTTGGTGGGTTCCTCAGACACAACCCTCAGTTGGCATGGCCCGGGAGCAGTCCCTGTCCTCCAATGGCCTCTGCCATATGCTGTTCCTTCCCCTAAAGAAGGTACAAGCAAGTCGAACCGGCTCTACCCCGGGCTTCAGCGCACGGACAGGACCAGGACTGGATCCAGAGAAATGCAAAAGAAGAAGAATGTCCAGCGCACACACGTATAAAACTGAGCTGCTTTATTGCATAGTTGACATATATAGTAGTATTCACTACTATATATGTCATGTTGTGCGCCTTTTTGATAGTCCATTCAGGGTAGCCGCGTTGCTTGAGTCTGTTGCTAATAGCAACCACTTCGTTCGAAAAATCCTCATCAAAAAGGCGCACAACATTGCTATTAAAAGGGTCATTGTGATCTAATAAAAGATAATACCCATAGCAAGAAAATCCATAGCCTTAGTTCACCTGTGGTTTTTTCTACTCAATACAGTACTGAGTTCAAAATAATCAGCAACATCATTAAAAAGAATATGCCAATTATACACACAGATCCTGAGTTTCGGACGGCATTGAAGGGGGGCATTAGGTGTGTATCCAGGAGAGCCCCAACTTTGGGCCAGACTTTATCCCCCAGCCTCTTCTCTACCTCTCCGAAAAAAGCCTCTACTTGGCTCAATTGCCAAGGTACATACAAATGTGGATCTAGAAAGTGTATTTGCTGTAATTACATGAACAATTCAGTGTCATTTACATCCACTAGCAATAATAAGACATTTAACATCAGACAATACATTAATTGCAACACAGCTGGAGTTGTATATCTGTTTACGTGCCGCGCCTGCAATGTGCAATATGTGGGTTGTACCATTAACCCACTAAAAATTAGAGTACGTAAACATCTATCAGATATTGCACATTTTCAGGCACGACACGTATCAATGGTCAGTAAGCATTGTGCTGAGGTACATGGTGGAAATACCTCTAGTCTGGTGGTACAAGGTATTGAGAGGGTGGACAAACCACTGAGAGGTGGCAACCTGAGACAGAAGGTGTTGGATCGTGAAATATACTGGATTCTCACCCTTGAGACTAGGATACCGCTAGGTCTGAACAGGAGACTGGATACGATCTTGCACTATTAAATAAGTGGGTTGTTATGACCGTGGCATTATTATAATTCGAATACTACTATATATGTCTTAGTTGCCTCGCGTTTTCCAGTCGCCTGTTCAGTATCTCTCTCTCTCCCCCCCTCTTTTCTCATGTTTGCATGGGTACAAAAGATGATGATTGAAATAAACCCCCCCCTTTCTTTATATCCGTTTCTGTCATGAGATTTAACAAATTGCATCTCTTGCTCTGTTAAATAACCGTTCTCTCAGTTCAACACTATAATCCTTTGGGTCCTAGTGCTAGTTGTGTATCACCAACTGATATATGCTTAAAAGGATGGAGTCTGGTTCTCTAGGTTTTGAACCAAACATACACAACTGGTGCATAAGATTTATTTTAACAATGTCTTAATTCTTTTATACAATGAATTTTGTTATAGATGTGCTGAAATAAAGATTTGATACATACGTTTTAACATTGTTTGTAATTATATGTGCAGGTGGGATGTCACATGATTTGGGGCTTAGCCCCGCCCGGGACACTTCCACCCTGCATATATAAACGATCTAAGTGCTTGTAACATGTGTATGACTAAGGCCTTGCTGGCCGAAACGCGTCACGTTACCTGAGTGTCCGATGTTTCCCATGGCAACTATGCAATAAAGCAGCTCAGTTTTATACGTGTGTGCGCTGGACATTCTTCTTCTTTTGCATTCCCCTAAAGAAGTATCTTATTCTGTGGGTTCAGCTCCACTATTCAGTGAGGACGATCTAAAAAACGACAGTCAGCAGCTACTGCCCAGCCAAGAAGTGAAAGAGACATCCGCCGCTTCCTCCGCTAGGCGGGCAAGTAGTGATAAGGAGAGTGATGTGGGAGGCGGTGTTGCCAGGGTTCAGGGTCCTGAAGCAGACACTGTTGAGGAACCTGAGGAGGACATCAGTGACGTGCAGGCACTTGTTGTTGTTGATGATGAAACCGATCACAATTGGGAGCTGGGTGCAGAAGGGGCTTCATCATCATCAGGAGAAGAGGGTTGCAGGTTGCCCGTGAGGCAGCAGCTGAGCCAGCAAGGTGGTAACATGGTTGGCAGTCAGCATGGTGGCAGAAGTGGCAATTCTGGAGCCAAACGTGCCCGGGGGAGACCACCTGCTTCGCAGCACCCTACCTTCCCGGGAGATAGTGGAACAGGGGTTCCTGGAGACTGCGGCAGTAGCAGTCAATAAGTGCGGACTGTTGGTGGGAAAATCAGCTACTCAATGTTTCATCAGGCATCCGGAGGAGGTTAACAGAGCCACATTTAGGATATGTCAGCAGAAGGTGAAGCGTGGCCAGGGTCCCAATGTTGGCATCACGGCCCTGCATCAGCATATGCTGCACCACCATAAAGCGGCCTGGGAAACCATGGCTCCGATGTGGTGGTCTGGAGCTGTAACTATGGTCAGGGACAATACATGTCCTTTACGGCTGACTGGGTGAATGTGGTTCCTGCACAGCCACAACACCAACTTGGACAGGTCATGCTGCTTCTTCCTCCACGCTCTCAGGCCGTTGGTCCTGTGACAGTGTGCTGCTCCACCTCCTCATCCTCCACCGTGTCCTCAGCCTCCAGACAAGTCTCAGTGCCCCTTCAGCATACCATGTGTGCAGGGCACGGCGGTGTCATGCTGTTCTTCATGTGGCTTGCCTTGGCGAACAGAGTCACACAGGGGAGGAACTGGTAAAAGTCAATTATAAAGAAATTGGAGCATGGCTTTCTCCACGAAAACTGGAAATGGGAACCATGGTGTCTGACAACGAGAAGAACATCTTATCTGCGCTGCGACATGGAAGGCTGAGCCATGCGCCCTGCATGGCACACGTGTTCAGTCTGGTTGTTAAGCGGCTCCTGAAGTGTTCCCCCAATTTGGAAGACATCCTAACAATGGGAAGGAAACTTTGCATGCACTTAAGCCACTTGTACACCGCAAAGCACACCCTCCTTGAACTGCATCGTCAGAACAGTATCCCCCAACATAGTCTGATTTGTGAAGTTGCCACACGTTGGAATTCCACCCTCCATATGTTGGACCGACTATACGAACAGAGAAAAGCCATCACCGATTTCTTGATGATCCAAGCAGATGGGGGTACTCCCCTGTGTAACTTCAGTGCGAACCAGTGGCAGCTCATACGTGACACCTGCCGTTTGCTCAGGCCCTTTGAGGAAGCCACATTATTAGTAAGTCTCCAGGATTAGGGGATGAACAACATCATTCCACTGCTTCATTTCCTACAACACGTGTTGGAAACGATGGCTGGTCAGGGCAATGGAGACGTGGCGCCCACATCTCAGGGCCACATGAGCCCTGTGGGGGCTGAACTGAAGGAGGAGGTGGAGGAGGGAGAGGGGCACAGTGGAGCACAGTTTAGGTTTTGCCAAATGGGTGTTTTTTCTAGTCATCTGATAGGAGAGGAGGAGCAGGAGCAGCCAGAGGAGCTAGAGGGTCATGAGGAAGGTGAGACAGAGGACCCAGACACACCATGGCAGTATGCAGTGGAGATGGAGGCAGGGATTCCCACCGAGTCACTTGCACAAATGACACGATGCATACTCACTTGCTTGCATAGTGACCACCGAATTGTCACCATTTGGCAGCGGACTATCCACCTTATTAGACCCTTGCTACCGCCACAAAACCTTTTTTACACCCACTGAGAGAAAGGACAAACTGACCTACTACAGAGACATCCTACGTAGTCAGTTGGCCGATGCCTATCGGCGTCATCGTCCATCCTCTCGCAGGTCTGACTCGAGGGGGCCCTCTGTGCTCACCTTCCACTGCCATGGCTGCTGGGGAGGGTTGGGGTGAAGGAGCAGTATCAGCTCCATCATCAGCAGTCGCTGATGAGTGCCTTTCTTCATCCGCATAGTGAAACAACTCTCCAGCAGCAGGTAGACCTGGAGCAGGACCTGAACCAGCAGGTGGTGGCATATCTTGACATGCCCATGCCAACACACCTTGAAGATCCGCTGGACTTCTGGGCAGCCAAACTTGATTTATGGCAGCAACAAGCAGAGTTTGCGATGGAAAAGCTGTCCTGCCCGGCCAGTAGTGTGCCATCAGAGCGAGTGTTTAGTCCGGCGGGGACCATAGTCACCCCAAGGAGAACTCGTCTATCCACAAAAAAAGTAGAGAAACTGACCTTTGTGAAGATGAATCAGGCATGGATCAGCCAGGATTTCCACCCACCAATGCCTGATGCATCAGAGTAGATTTACCATGATGCCACACCAACACTTCACAAATATGGATAGTGCCAAACAGATTTAAGGTGCTGCTCCCCAGTTACAAACATTCCTCCGCATCAGACCTTTTCTCACCAGCCTTCGTCACCAGGTACTGGTATTGCCACCCACCGCACCATTCTATCACCAGGTCACTTTCAGGACTCCTGATGCTGCTGCTACCACCACCTCCAGGCTGTGCCATTCATCCACTATATGGTCTCCTCATGCTTCAGCCAATTCCAGGCTTTGCCATTCAGCCACTATATGGTCTCCTCATGCTTCAGCCACCTCCAGGGTGTGGCATTCATCCACTATATGGTCTCCTCATGCTTCAGCCAACTCCAGGCTGTGCCTTTCAGCCACTATATGGTCTCCTCATGCTTCAGCCACCTCCAGGGTGTGGCATTCAGCCACTATATGGTCTCCTCTTGCTTCAGCCACCTCCAGGCCTGGGCCATTATCTAAAAATATTTTATGGTAGCTACCATAAATCTTCGATTTAAATTTTGAAAATCATCTTTTAATCTTAGGGATTGTGAAGCCCTATTTTCTACTCATGCTGCCACCAGCTCCAATCTTTTCCATTCAGCCACTATATGGTTTACTGATGCTGCAGGGCCTGGTACATTTCCTAAAATATGTTATGGTTGCACTAGCTACGAAAAATCTTCAATTTAAATTTTAAAATTCATCTTTTAATCTTAGGGATTGAGAAGCCCTATTGTCTACTTATGCTGCCGCCAGCTCCAAGCTGTGCCATTCCGCCACTATATGGTTTACTGATGCTGCAGGGCCTGGTACATTACCTAAAAACATGTTATGGTTGCACTAACTACGAAAAATCTTCAATTTAAATTTTAATATTCATCTCTTAGTCTTAGGGATTGTGAAGCCCTATTGTCTACTTATGCTGCCGCCAGCTCCAATCTGTGCCATTCAGCCACTTTATGGTTTACTGATGGTGCTGGGCTTAAAAATATTTTATGGTTGCACTAGCTACCATAAATCTTCAATTAAATTCTTCAAAAATATCTTTAATCTTCTCTATTGTTAGGCCATATGGTCTTGTCAGGCTGTTGCCACCTCCAGACTGGGTAGTTCTGCCACTATATGGTCTCCTCGTGCTGCCGTCAATTCCAGGCGGTGTCATTCTGACAGATTATGGTCTCCTCATGCTGCTGCCACCTCTAGGCTCTGTCATTGTGCCGCCATGTGACTCATACATTTTTGGGGTCATACAGTATTAGTTCAAAGTAAACACCGGTACAGTTAACTTGGGAATCTAATATAAATCTTATATTTAAAGAAATTGATGTAATCTTTTCAAGACTTGAGGCCCTATGGTCGTCGACTTCATATTACCTGTGGAATTATCACAAGAATCCAATGAAACCGCTTAGAGCCATAACAATGAACCATAACTGATTAAATGAAACATTCACACTTTCATAATCAGGGGGGCACTGAGAGGTAGGGGCTGGAACAGGTGGTATCTCGCCTGGCGGAGGACCGCCAGCTCGATGCTCGCCAGAATGGGTTCTCCTAAAATTTTAATAAATTCAAGTTAAATTACATAAAAATAACATTAAAAATCTCTTTATTCTGTTCAATTTTGACTCCATATTGTCTCCTTGCTGCCACATCGAATATCAGTATTATTTCACTAACACAGCACACTCCCTATATGTTAGGACAAGGAAAAGTGCTCTACACCCCTATTGAGGCTCTCAGTAGGCCAGAAATAGACGTATTTAATAGCGATTCGCCGCAAAAATATTCGACCCAAACCAAATATTTTCAAAAAATTCGGCGAATCTGCCAAATCAAATTTTTCCAAAGTTTGCTCATCTCTAATTATACCTATACCATATTACTTGTATAGTAACATTCTTAATCAATTAGCCACCAGCTCTTTTCATTGTCTTTATCTACACAGGTGAAACACTACAGGACTCTGCAGGAGCAGGCCAACACATACTTGGACCTTCTGTGCACGGCTTGTGACTTATCTGATAGTGTTGTGAAGAATGTAGCGATCAGCATTCAGCAGACAAAACAGACAGTAAGCTCTTAACTGCTTTTATAACCAGTAACATTTTGTGTGCTCCATGACAACTCAATGAATGCTCGCAGATCGACAGTAGCATGCTAGTCACATGATGTGAGACCATTCATTCTCCAAGGTTCCCCAGGAATCTGAATCAGGAGACACAGTTTAGTCTTCTGGCAGTGTGAAGCTGGTTACTTTGCACAGACTGATTGATAACATTGAGTCTTTTACAATGTGTTCTTCATTAGATTGAAAAAAGAATGATGCAGTCTCAGGATCTGGCAAATGGCTGGGAAGAAGTAAAACAAATGAAGATGGAGCTTCAGACATATTTTCAGGAGGCTGGCCAGCAACTCCAAAACTTAAAGGGAAAGCGTGCAGAACTGGAGGTCAAACTAGCACAGAATGTGGTCACACAGCTGAAGGTACTAGAATGGCCTAACTTGTGGCATATCCTAACATATTGTGTTTTCTTTATGTTTATATGAGTGTTATTCAAAATGATATATCAGTTTCATAATTAGTTATAATTATTTAAGTTCCTATTGAAGATTGTTGTGGTACACATTTACAAACATTATATTTTACTGTGTATGTGTAAAAAGGCAGAAAATACTAACATACTGAATGCATGTGCGTGTGGGTATGTAATTTTTGACTTTTTAAAGGGGTTCTCCACTCTGGTCTATCCCTATTTTTTATCCTTGACAATAAGTTGATCACAAATGATTTCCTTTCTCACACCAATCATCAGTAATCTTTGGGACAACCTGTTTAAATTCTCAACAACACCAACACAGGGGAAATGAAGCATTGCACACTCATATCAGTGGGTTATCTGTCCAATGAAGGATGATATGGGTCCTCCAGAGTGAGAGTGACTTTTTCTAACCACTTTTCACCCTGGCAAGAGATAAGATTTCTAAATACAGCCCCTCCTTCCATTAACTTAGAATTCCTTAATAGGGAATATTAAATTGATATTATGAATTAGACGACTCCTTTTACTAAAAAAAATAACTCTACAGAAATGTTTCAACGTACAATCCTTCCAATGAGGAAATATCCTTACTTTTTATTTTCAGCTAATTTTGGTTTGGCATTTTATGAGCCATTATGTGTCATACTCCAAGATATAAATGTATGTTTTGTGCATGTTTGATGACATCTGTGCATGATATGACTTGTATGGTAGGGTGCGTTTGAAAAACAAAACAAAACAGAAAAAGCAAAGCGCAACCATGTGCCATTATTTCCTTTAGCAAGGTGGATATTGTGCTGTAAGGGGTACGCTCACCTGAGTGTGTTGTACTGTAGGCACAACACCAATCTGTGCATTCAGCTAAAGCAGGGTGGCTTAGCAGGTCTGGAGTGCAGCCGGCATCAAACCCGTCCTTCCTACGGTCAGGAAATAGAAACCAAAGGCGCTGTGAACACAGCTGGAAAATTATTTCTTCAGGCGCTCATCAGAATAACCAAATAATATGCACCGTAAAACACGGACTGGTAAAATAATAAAGATTTATTCAACATAAGATAAGCTCGGACAACGCGTTTCAAAGGGTGGGACACCCTCTTTGTCAGGTCCTTGACAAAGGCTCTGATCCCGAAACGCGGCGTTGGGGGTGGTGTCCCCTCAAGCCATCTTGGAACATTTTTAGACTAAGTATGCTTTGCTACTTTGAACTTGCTGTGCTTTGTAGTCCTTTTGGACACAATTTTACCTCAGCTATGCTATGGCTTCTATAATGTTTGTGCATATTATGTCCTACTAGCTCCTATTCTTGACCTGAGGGGTCACCCATGTTTTCTTGCTGTTCTGTCCTCCATCTGGGTGGAAGTCCTCCATGTTTTATGTATTGATGTAGTACTAATAAAAGTATATTTTGTATTTTTTCTAAATGGCTCCAACTGTTTTTTATGTAGTATCATCTTATTCTGGAGAGCGCCTGAAGACATCATTTTCCAGCTGTGTTCACAGCGCCTTTGGTTTCTTGTATGGTAGGGTGATAGAGTAGCTATCCTGGTGAGGTTGAAACCTTTAGGAGCTTCACATCAATAAGGCTGGGTTTTACACTATTGTTGTTCCTTTCATTGTTCTGCTCTGTAATTGGATTAGAACTTGGTGAAAAATTATGTCAGCAGATCCGTTCCACGTCAGTCACTAACCAAACCTGATCAACCTCATTGACCTTAATGGGGCCTGCTTAGTTTGATCTTTTACCCACCAAAATTACACAGCATGCTGCTCTGCTGTGTTTGGTGTTTTGAATAGAACCTGTGACAGAAGCTCCTAATAGAACCATCAACACAGGTGTGAACCCAGTCTAACTAAAGAATATGAATATTTAACTCTTTAAATGAATGCATCAGCCACGGTACCCCCCAGGCATTGTCAGTCACTGTGCTGCCAATAACTGTTTCATATTTACAAAACCTATAGTGGTGATAAGGCAAGGTTTATGTTGTTTTTTAATCTAAGTAGGACATTGATGTTACTCTTTTAGTGTCATTTGCATAGTTTCTAGTAAATATGGACTAAAACTGCTTAAAATGTGCTGGGACAATGTTTTATTCAAAATTCTTTGTTTATCCACTCTAGGAATTTAGTCAGAAGCTTCAATCACAGCAAGATCAGATTACAAATTTTACAGAGAAAGTGAACAAGCTAACCAGTGGACAGGAGTCACCAGAACATTCTGAGATCAGTCAGCTAAGTAACCGATGGCTCGATTTTTGCTTTCAAATAAACAGTCTCCTCCAGCAGAGGGAGGAAGATCTGCAGCGAACACGGGATTACCATGACCGTCTTGGCATAGTCGATGTCTTTCTTGAAAAACTTACTACAGAGTGGGACAATTTAGCCAGGTACGGTAATTCACAGACACTAGGTTGATTTTTAAATTACAGTAATAAAAAAGTATCTAAAATCTAAATATTTTGTTGGATCCAAAGTCATGCTGCACTGTCTGAATCACTGGATACAGTAGGTGGTGAATTTGAGCACAGCATATGTTGAGACTTCCATTGCACTTCCATTGTCAGCATGGAGGAACATCATTATGGTTGGATATGCTTTTTAACATATCTCATTTTACTTTAGTACCCCATGGTATCTAAGATACCTGTGTTAGAATCCCTTATAATGGTAAAGTCTCTAAAGAAGGCTGACATGAGGTTACTAACGTGTTGTTAGAAACATGTTAAAGACTTTTTGGAATCTTACTTATTATACATTTTCTATAAAGAAATATTATGTCACTGAACATTTATTTATACTCTTGACAGATCTGATTCCGAGAGCACAGCAGCACACCTCGAAGCATTGAAAACGTTAGGATCAATCCTTCAGGAGAGGAGATTTGCACTTGAGGACCTAAAGGAACAAAAGCAAAAGATGATTGACATTTATTTAAATGTAGATGACAAAGAGTTAGTTAAGGAACAGACCAGTCATTATGAGCAGCGCTGGACTCAGATAGAAGACCTAGTAAAATCAAAAATTGTTACTTGTGCCACAACATTGGAAGAATTAGGTTTTCTAAATTCCCGGTTGCAGGAACTATCTGAATGGGCTGAAGATCAGCAGCCTAGCATGTCAGAAGCTTTGAAACAAAGCCCACCCCCTGAACTGGCTCAGAACTTGCTTATGGACCACCTGACAATATGCAGTGAAGTGGAAACTAAGCAAGTATTGCTGAAAAACCTTATCAAAGATGCAGATAAAATTATGGCTGATCTAGGACTGAATGAAAGGCAACAGCTTCAGAAAGCACTAGAAGATTCACAGAAACATGTTGACTGCCTCAGTGATTTGGTCAACCAAAGGAAGAGACACTTAAATAAAGCTTTATCTGAAAGAGCACAGTTTTTGATGGCGGCCTATCAGGCCTTGAATCAAATTCAGCACTATGAAAAGAAGGTGATGTTTCAGGAGCACATTTGCTTGCTCCCAGATGATGTAAGTAAGCAGATCAGAACATGCAAACATGTCCAGGCGGGTTTGAAGGCTTACCAGAGTGACATTACCAGCCTGTGGAACCAGGGCCGAGACTTAATGAAGGAAGCCACTGAACAAGAAAAAAGTGAGGTTTTGGGTAAATTACAAGAATTGCAAAATGTTTTTGACAGCACTTTGCAAAAGTGTGGGCAAAGGCTTATAGAACTTGAAAAAAGCTTTGTTTCAAGAAAATTTTTTAAAGAAGATTTAGACAAAGCTTGTCATTGGATAAAGCAAGCAGATGTTTTAACATTTCCGGAAATTAATCTAATGAATGATGATTCTGAATTATATTTTCAGCTTTCTAAATATCAGAAAATCCTTGAGCAGGCCCCTGAATATGAAAATCTTCTACTCTCATTGCAAAGAAATGGCCAAGATATTTTGCCTTCATTGAACGAGGTGGAACGATCTTACCTTGATGAGAAACTCAATTCTTTGCCACAGCAATGTAACTATGTTGTTACTTTGGCCAAAGAAAAACTTAGTAGAGTTCAGGAGGCAATCTTTATCCGCAAAGAGTATGTTTCATTGCTTGATCTGACAAACAAGGCTCTAAAAGAACTCGAAGACCACTTTTTACTCATGAACAGAGTTCCCTCCAGCCTTTCAGCTGAGGAAGCATTGACACTGCAGCAGGACTATGCTTCTCTCCTAAATGAAGTTGTGACACTTGGCACAGCAGTTATTGAACTAAATCAGAAAAAGGAGATTTTCCGGAGCACAGGGCAACCATGGCTTCCTGAAGAAATGTTACAACTTGTGTGCCAGTATAATAAATTAAAAAGAACCATAGAACAGAGAGTTAGCCAACTGGCAGACACTAAAAATGCCTATCGGCTAAATGAAGAACTTTGTTCAAAGTTGAAGATAAAATTTGAGGCCCTGGATAAGGAATTTGAACAAGTTAACAGGGAAACCCTTCCAGCTGAGGACAAATTGAAAAGCTATCGCACATTGGCGGCCAACCTCCATAATACAGGCACCCTTCTCAGACAAGTCACCGAACATTTAGAAGAAATTTCTCCAATGCTTGATCCTTCAGCGTATGAAGCTGCAGAGCTTCAGGTTCAACAGTGGCATGAAAAATTAAAACCTTGGCATGCTGTGATGAAGGAAAGAATGGGAGAGTGTGAAAATAGATTAATTCAGAGCATTGACTTCCATATTGAAATATGCCGGACTTTGGAGTGGCTAAGGCAAAAGAAGGTAGAACTAAGTGAACCACTGGCTTTGGATGGGAAGCTTGAAAGCATCCAAGAAGAAATCAGAAAGTTACATATTCAACAAGAGGAAATAGCATCCAGTCTAAGGATTATGAATGCCCTCAGCAACAGGGAAAAGCAAAAGTACCTAAAAGTAAAAGAGTTGGTCCTAGCCGATCTGGACAAAAGCATATCTGACTTGTCTGAACTGGACAGAGAAATCAATGAAGTGATCAGTGGAAGACAGGTCTGTGTACTAAATGGAATTTTTAAATGTATGACATTAATCCTACTAATGCTATAGTAGTACTATACTGACATATAACTAATACAGACAGTAAAGAAAATGTGTCAGAGGACATAGGCACATAGGGGGACATTTATCAATGTTGGTGTAAGGTAGAATAGATTTTACCCGTTTGCTTGGCGTATTGTTTGCACAGTTGCTCAAAATTACCAAAAAGGTGCACAGGAGTTGATAAAGTGTGCTCAATTATAGAAACCAGTGGCTGCAGAGATTGGTTTACACTTTGTGCTCTAGCATCTGACACTTTGTACGTGTCCTATTAGGTGGTGTAGATTTTTGCAAAAAAAGTAGGCTTTGCGCAAAAAAAAAAAAAAAAAAAAAAAAAAAACACTTCTAAATAAAATTTCTGCAAATAATAAATACAGCTCCACTGCATAAAGTGGGGTACGGTGCACCAAACAGTAGACAACTTAATGATATTCTACCGAAAATTGCGCAAAACAAATTGTGCAACAAATGCAATTGCGTAAAATTTGCAGAGACATTTAGAACATCGAACTGTTGTAAAGCCAATGATAAATGTCCCCCATAGTCCCTACAAAGTCTGTATGGCTTTTGCCTTTAGGAATTTAAAGGGAATGTGTCGCCTAGGTTCTTTTCTTACTGATTAGTTCTGTATACTGAAACATTATTTTTTTTCTAGTCTGTTTCTATGTTCTGTTTTACATTTTATTTTTATTATTACCAGGGCAGCCATCTTGCCTAAGCTGTTTCTAACAGCATTTAGTGATATGCTTTACTGTAAGCCCCATATACACATAGACACATGGAACATCCCCAGACCCTATTCTTTGTATGCTTGTAAGGCTTATAAGCATGCTGTGACCTCTATGACCTGAGCAGAGGTCATTCTACAGGGAAAGAGGATGCTGAGCTTCTTTTGTTTGATCTATTCATTAGTGTCACCTTTACTGTAATGCTGTTCAGATAACTTTTCAGCAGCCTCCTCCTTTTCATCACAGAAAGAACAGCTTAATGGCCAGAGTAAAACTGCAAGATTTCAGCAAAATAGAAAATTATAATATCACCAACAATTTCTAAATATATTTACATAAAAACTTAATGTAATGAATTCAGTAGTTCATTTTCTGATGACACATTCACTTGAAATAGGTCATTTGGGATTAGAAAAAAAGGATAATCTTTTATTGCAGAAACAGTGGCATACTTGAAATGGGGATGAACTGTTATACAAGAGATACACAGTTAATGGACAAGAGTTGCTTTTTTCTGGATAAAACATGAATCACTTTTCAAATCCGGAAGAAATCCTTTAAAACAGTGTTGTAATACTTAGGGAATAAATTTTATGTTGTATGATTTTTATGACATTTTTAGACATCATGTCTTGTATGTATGGGTTTAATTGACAAATCCAGTGTACAATCTATTAACAAAGCTTGAGGCATATACCCATAGCCGAATCCCAGAGTTATTTATAGGCAGGGCCCATAGCTAAATGTATCCTTGAAACTTTGGGCTGGTGTGAAGACAATGCTGCAAAGTGAGAATGCTTTAAAATGTACAAAGAAGTGAACAGAAATCTAAATTAATTTAATAGTTGGTGTGACCATCTTTTGTCTTCAAAACTGCATCAATGCTTCTAGGTACACTTGCAGATATTTTTGTAGGAATTCGGCAGGGAGAACATCTTGGAGAACTAAGCACAGATCTTCTGTGGGTGTAAGCTATCTCAAAACCTTCAGACAGATTTCGTATGTTTGAGACTAGGGCTCTGTGGGGGTCATATGATCACTTCTAGGACTCCTTGTTTTTCTGTATGATGCAGATAGTTTTTAATGACACTGCCTGTATGTTTAGGGTCATTGTTCTGCTGTAGAATCAACATTTGGAGCAATCAGACACCTCTCTCATGGAAGATGTCTTGCTTTGCAGCATTTTTCCAACACCTAAACCCAAATTAGGTTGCAGTGGATTGCATTGTAAATTTGTATCTCTCCTTTTTATTACTTCTGTTAGTTCTGTTAATCCTTTAGTAGTCTATACCTTAATATTGTATACATGATGTAAGCAGAATAATACAGTGGTAGGCTTTTTGTAATTCCTACACATTGGGGGAGATTTATTAATCTGCCTGAAACCCTAATTGTCTGTCTTTTCCCACATCAACCAATCACGGCTCAGCTTTCATATCTTTACAAGTTCTTGTAAAGTAAAAGTTGAGCTTTGATTGGTTGCTGTGGGAAACAACAGACAATTAGGGTTTCAGGCTGACTGATAAGTATGGGCCTCTATGTTTAGCAGCTGGCTTTTTAGGGTAGGGTCACACATAGTGCATCCACATAGTATTTTACACTGCGGATGCCCTGCCGGCAGTCACAGAGCAACTGCAGAGCTAGCTCCCTGCTGCTTCCTGTAGCTCTGTGTGTCAGCTCGTAACTGCTGGCAGGAAATCTGACACACAGAGCTACAGGGAAGCAGGGAGCTCGCTCTGCAGTCGCTCTGTGACTGCCGGCAGTGCATCGGCAGCGTCAAATATGCTTCAAATGTGCTGCGTGTGACCATACTCTTGAAGGTTTCTTATTTCAGTTAGAAATAATTCTAATTTCCATTCAGTTTCTCAATCTGCTAGGGACAAACCAAATATGCACACATTTGTTTCCAAAAATTCATCTATTTGTAATACGAGATCTATTGAATCTTACACACATTTTCTGTTTTTTGAAGGCTACTCTAGAAAAAATGTACATCACAAGTCAGAGACACCATCGGGCATTACAGTCTGCATCTAACTGGCTAGAAGAAGCACACCAAATGCTGCAACAGACTTCAAGTGGTGTAGACATTGAGACTGCTGAAGACACTCTTAGGGACTATACAGATTTTTTTAGCTCTGAAAATAAACTAAATGGACTCATTGATGAACTTCACATTTCAACTTGTGAGCTTGAAGGACTTGTTAACAAGTCAGGGATGGATCAACTCAAACAAGCTGTGGCCTCCATAAAGAAAAGAGGGAAAGAGACCAAGGAGCAAACTCAAAGTCAACTAGAACTGCTAAGAAAGTATGGCTTTATTATGATGTATGCATTATAGGAGAGAGGGGGAGGCATAGCTTTTCTTGTACCTCCACCTCAGTAAATGTTGTTTATTGCAGCATGTTTCTTTGAAGGGAAATTTTCTTCTCAAATATTTATTTAGGAATATATACAATTTCCAATATAATTGTATTAGAATAATTATTGTTCCATGCAATATATTTACAGTTAAAGGAGTAGTCCAGTGGTGATTCAGTGGTTTACAACTTATCCCCTATCTTAAGGATAGGGGATAAGTTTGAGATCGCGGGGGGTCCGACCGCTGGGGCCCCCCGCGATCTCCTGTACGGAGCCCCGACAGCCCGCGGGAAGGGGGCGTGTCGACCTCCGCACGAAGCGGCGGCCGACACGCCCCCTCAATACAACTCTATGGCAGAGCCGAAGCGCTGCCTTCGGCAATCTCCGGCTCTGCCATTGAGATGTATTGAGGGGGCGTGTCGGCCGCCGCCTCGTGCGGGGGTCGACACCCGCTATCTCGGCGGAGAGCCGGGGCCCCGTACAGAGAGATCGCAGGGGGCCCCAGCGGTCGGACCCCCCGCGATCTCAAACTTATCCCCTATCCTTAGGATAGGAGATAAGTTTTTCACCACTGGACTACCCCTTTAAGTTAAAGGGGTAGTCCAGTGGTGAAAAACGTATCCTCTATCCTGTACGGGGGCCAGGCTCTCCGGCCAGATAGCCGGTGTCAACCACCGCACCAAGCGCCGCCCCCTCAATACATCGCTATGGCAGAGCCGGAGATTGGCGAAGGGGGCGTGTCGGCCACCACTTCGTGTGGTGGTCGACACGCCCCCTTCGCGCGGGCTGTACAGGAGATCGCGGGGGGCCCCAGCGGTCGGACCCCCTGCGATCTACAACTTATCCCCTATCCTTAGGATAGGGGATAAGTTGTTCACCACTAGTTCACCACTGGACTACTCCTTTAATTACCATATTTATCGGCATATAACACACACTTTTTAATCTAAAATATTAAGCTAAAATCTTATCTGCGTGTTATACACCGATAAATCCTACTCTGGTCCTGGCAGCTGCCGCTGGTCACAGTTTTAAAGTAGCCAGACTGCAGATCTTGAACAAGCAGCCAGTGCTGCGACCACTTTAAACAAGTTACCAGCAGCAGCTGCCGGGACATTCACCCCCTACCACCCCCACCTCCCCCTCTGATCCCCTGCTTGTATTTTGTTTTTGTTTTCTTACCTGGCCTGCATGCTCCGACAGGCTCAGGTTCTGGTGCCATCTAGGGCTGCCTGCGCATTGATGAGTGACGTGCTCTGCATGGCCCCAGACAATGCCGTATCCTGAGCCTGCTGGAACGAGCAGGCCAGGTAAGGGGAAAAGCCCCAAAAAAACAAGCAAGGGATTAAAGGGGAATTCTACCTCACTGATGTGGTACAATCAGTGAGGGGAAAGATGGGTGGCACAATGGGAATCAGAGAGGGGAAAGATGTCTGTGAGAGTGGAGGGGGGCTCAGTAAAGGAAAAGATTGTGGGGGGGGGATCAGCGAGGGGAAATATGCGTGGGGGAGATTAATGAGGGGAAAGATGTGTTGGGGGGGGATCAGTGAGTGGAAAGATGTGTTGGGGGGGATCAGTGAGGGGAAAGATGTGTGGGAGGGATCAGTGAGGGGAAAGATGTGTGGGGGAGGATCAGTGAGGGGAAAAATGTGTGACACAAGGGAGGTCGGGGGGGGGGGGGGGGGAGTATTATGTGCCACAGTGGCTTATGTAGGGGGATGTAAAGTCCAGAGCTTCCAAATCATTTACTCAAATTTCCTTTTTAATATGAGTGTTATACGCCAATAAATGGTAGTCTTTTTAGGTTCAATAATTCTATGTCGGAACATTAAGGATCTATTCTATTCATACATACAGTATCCTGCGCATTTCTGATGCAAAGGATTTGAAGGTGCAGATTTGAAGCTGTGTTCAGTCATTTAGTTTACATTGAAATCTGCAGCATAAAATATGAAGCTTAAAATCCTGCACATCAAATATGCGCAGGATACTGTATGTGTGAATGTACCGTAAAAGAAAGTTCCATGATTTATTTAATTTTTTTTCATGCACAGGACCCTCACCTGGAAGTGCTGTAGTGCTGTGGGTTGATAGCATTACTCCAATAAATCCCTCTTATCCTGTTATCCACCCACCGCAGCATAGCCACTCCCCTTGGACACCATGGGACATATTGCATATTGTCTCTGGCCGCATGGAATGCTGGGAACGGTCAGAGACAACAATACAATAAAAAAAAAACTTGCACTACAGGAAAGGCCCCTTTCACACTACAGGTATCATCCTGCTTTTTTACTGCCGTTATTTTACAATTCAAACGGATGAAAAAAAACGGATGCAATAACTGATAATAACGGATGATAACTGATGACCGTCATCCATTATTTTTAATGCGTTTTCTTTAAAAACCTGATGTTGTTCATCCGTTATCAGTTACATCCGTTTGTTTTTTTACTCAGGTTTTTGACCCTTTTTTTGTACAGCTGTACTGAGAATGCTCAGTACAAAAAACGGATGTTAAAAAATAGACAATAAGGGATGATAACAGTTGTTTTTTTTTAACATCCGTTTCCCATAGACCTCAATGTAAAATGTTAACGGCTTTGTGCCGGCAAAAATAACGGACATTAGTAAAAACGGATATACCTGATGCAAAAGGGTGGTCAAAAAATCCCACTGACATGAATGGGATTTTTCGACGGACATTTTCAGGACTTTTTTCCTGGAGTAATAACGGAGGTTTTTACAGGATGATACCTGTAGAGGCAATATTACACAGTAATAAAATTTGGCTTCATGGGCTCAAAGGCTAAAAAAAAAAAATGTCTTTAAAATAATGCTGCAGACACAAGTGGATAGTTGTTAAGATATAAAAGTACTTAAACACAACTCATCCCATGTGAGTCCCAGGACAATATTTACTTAACAGTAACCCTTTGGAGGGCTAACCTCCCTGAGGGGAAAAAACCCTGCAGCAGAGTCCCACTAAAACAAATCTTTATTGGTATGCATTAAAATTGTGCGGAAATACAAAGGAATAGTGAATTAAAATTATTAGAGATCTCTCTCTATTGGCTGGCCAATATTATCACTACTGTATACAGTTTAATGTGGGTAGGGATATCTCCTATATGGAGTAAATTATTGTCTGGCCAGTATTTTCCCTATTTTGCTAAGTTTATTAACCTTTCTTATTACTGTTAATCACAGTTTATTTCGTAACTCGATATTCTGTGCAGAGTGGGTAACACTAGTGAGGGTCTCTCACTCCCTCTCTATTCTGTATGACACTTTTAGTGCTTCAATGCACCATGGGAAACACTATTTGGGGTCTCTCACACCCTCATTACCATGCATACCAATAAAGAATTGTTTTAGTGGGACCCTCCAAAGGG
Source organism: Hyla sarda (assembly GCF_029499605.1). Lineage (NCBI taxonomy): Eukaryota > Metazoa > Chordata > Amphibia > Anura > Hylidae > Hyla > Hyla sarda. The sequence continues at coordinate 329,657,983 of NC_079191.1, forward strand.
TTATTGTTAAGAAGATATCAAATTAAACTGTACCTTTCCTGGATCTGATGTTGATTGCCATTAAAATTACCTTTTTATCAAGAAGGTGGAGCCAAGCTGCTTAAGTGCCAGAGCCTGGCACATATCCTCAGTTGTTTTCACCTACCAGACTTGACTTAACTGATGTACAGGGCTCTTTATATCAGTCAATGAGGGGCTGATATGATGGCAAGCGAGGAGACACACCAGGATGTGGCACTTGAGCAGTTTGACCCCACCTTCTTGACACTTAACTGAGAAAAAAAAAAGGGCCTTTATAGGTTTGGGAACTGCCATCAGTTCTAGGACAGGTACAGTTTCCTTTTTTACCCTAACAGCTGTCCAGTGGTAGCTGCTGCTCTTAACAGCAAATACACTTGACAGATTCCCATTAAAACAATAAACTTTATACTATAATGCTTATATGTCTATAACTATTATAGCTGTGTGGGAAAGAAGACAAAAGCCAGTGTGTCGTAATCTCAACTTGTTTTTTTTTTTTACTTCTAGGTGTACAGTTCAGTGGCATTTATACCAAGAAGAAAGAAACCAAGTTGTAATTTCCCTAAATGAAGCTGAGAAAAAGTTGTTTAAGTTTTCACTCGCAAAGGATATTACATGCCATAAATCTGAAGAGAAACTTGGTGCTCATAAGGTAAGCAGTGGTCACTAAGAATATGTGTGTTTATTGCTGTATCATATCTTTATTTGTGTAGCGCCTATTTCTTAAACTAAATTTTTTTAATAAAATAATTTTTTATCAAATCTAATAATAGACAAAACAATCAGCATGGATCCACAGCGTGCATGTTTTTTCAATGCGGAGAGAAAATAACTTTCATACTCCTCGGGCTGCAGCTAATCTCCCCAATAATAAAAGGATCTGGCAGTTTAAAGGGGTTATCAAGGAATAGAAAAACAGCTAATTTATTTAAAAAACAATTCCATGTCTGTCCCCAGGTTGTGTGTGGTATTACAACTTGGCTCCATTCACTGCAATGGCACTGAGCTGCAGAACCACACCCAACCTGGAGACAGACGGGGAGTGGTTTAAAAAAAAAAAAGAAATTAGCTCTGTTTTTCTTTTCCTGGATAACCCCTTAAGGACCAAACCCATTTTGACCTTAAGGACTAGGCCAATTTTATTTTTGCATTTTAGTTTTTTCCTCCTCGTCTTCTAAAAATCATAACTCTTTTATTTTTTCATCCACAGACTAGTATGAGGGCTTGTTTTTTTGTGCAACCAGTTGTCCTGCGTAATGACATCACTCATTTTACCATAAAATGTATGGCGCAACCAAAAAAAATACAATTTGTGTGAGGAAATTAAAAAGAAAACCGCAATTTTGCAAATTTTGGAAGGTTTCGTTTTCACGCCGTACAATTTACGGTAAAATGACATGTGTTCTTTATTCTGCGGGTCAATGATTAAAATGATACCCATTATTATATACTTTTCTATTACTGTTCAACTTAAAAAAAATCGCAAACTTTTTAACCAAATTAGTACATTTAAAATCCTTCTATTTTGACGACCTATAACTTTTTCATTTTTCTGTATAAGCGGCGGTATGAGGGCTCATTTTTTGCGCCATGATCTGTACTTTTTATTGATACCATATTTGTGTATATAAAACGTTTATACATTTAAAAAATTTTTTTTTTTATAAAATGTGACAAAAAAGCAGCAATTTTGCCTTTCATTTTTACACTTCAATAGTCCCCATAGGGGACTATCTTTAGCAATCCTTTGATTGCTAATACTGTTCAGTGCTATGCATACGGCATAGCACTGATCAGTGTTATCGGTCATCTTCTGCTATGGTCTACTTCATCTGAGACCAGAAGACACTGCAGAGTTTTTGAGGTGGAGTTTCCGCCTGGAAAATCCCTCAAACAATTCCACCAGAATATTGAACCGCAGACATTGCCTTCTATGAGCACTGACTGAGTCGGCGCTGGCCAGTAATTCCAAAGTGTGAACTTGGCCTTACTGATAAGGCAGAATCCATTGCTGTCTATGAGTAACATCAGGTAAGGTTGTGCCAGAGTACAGTGGTACAACAGAGAAAATTACTCTGTCTCATCCTCCTACTATATATACAGTAACATGTATGTTGTGTTCACTGCACGCTCAGGTCATACCACCAGTAAGAATAAGTATTTTTGATGCTCAGGTAGGCTTGTTTAACCCTGACATCAGAGTTCAACTCACAGCTCTAAAAACAGCTGTGTCATCCCCAAGACCTTTAAGATCATGTTCCATGGACTTCTAAGTATAAATGCCACTTTGTACTGCAAAGGTCCCATTATATGTTTCATGAAGATATTACAGGTGCAACAGCATGACAGTCAAATAAAGTGATGGTATTGGAATGATGTGGGGCTGATTTGTTACAGATGCTATACACACTGGGATTAGCTTATTGTTTGGGGGTTCTTCTAACAAAAACTGATTGTTATAAGTGGACAAGCCCTTTAAGAACAATGTTCAGTCATCTGTAAATTGAAAGCAAAGTGTATTTTAGGTGTGACGCATGACCTTGACTGCAAGCATGACCTTTCCTATGTACAATGTTACTTGAATCTTTTACCTTCTGCAATAAATGTCTCGTTCTTTCTTGTATTATTTAGCTTGATACTTCTGGACAGATCTCCTATAGTCTTCAATGCAGTGTGAATTAAATCCAGGTAAAACATTTTATGTGTATTTTTTGTTTTACAGACTTTGGTAAACTTGGTGAATTCTTTTCACGAAAAAATCACAGCACTTGAGGAAAAGGCATCAGCAATAGAGAAGTTGGGAAATAATGCTACCAAAGCAACCATAAGTAAGTCAATGTCAACAGTGTGGCAGAGATGGACCAAGCTTCGCAGTACAGCTCGGGAACAGGAAAAACTACTGGAGGAAGCTGTGCAGGAATGGAAAAAGCTAAGTGATAAGGTAGCAAATATTACATAAACTGCATTCATTGAACACATTTACCTGTATTATATTCAGAGAACTGTAAAGTTTGGGAGAATATTTTTTTCTAATTAAATAGTAGAAGTAGCAGAGTGTTTTAGGTTGTTAGTTTTTTTAACAGTTTGTCTGCTTTGGATAACTCCTGTTTGTTAGGAGGATATTCAGACTGTAAGCTGATAATAGGGCATTCCACAGCTTAAGGTGCACATACACTTTCAATTGTTTATTCAGCTGGCAGCTATCTCACCAATACACATGAACATTTGGCTCGGCTGTACATTCATGTGTTCTGCATCGGCAAATGGGATGTAAGCTGCTGCCAGACAACTCTGACAGTGGCTTATCTTTCCAAAAATAAAAGTGTTGGGCAGTTAAAATCAACTATGCACAATCCTTTTCTGACCCCAACATCATCTCTCAGGAGAGTCAGGAAGCCTTCATACACATTAGACAACTTTTGATTAATATGACTCCTGCGGTGACCTATAAACTGTGTGGGAACCTGGTAGAAAATGTTTACTTTTCCTGCATTGCCACCATTGGAGAACAATGCCTATTACACAGTGCCCATTAATATTATTGGGACATGTAATGTACAAAAGTGTATCTCTTTGCAGCTGTTTTTACAAGTGGATGGGGTTCGTAAAAGGTACACCTTTTTTTTTTAATTAACTCAGAGTTCCCTAATAGTGTACAGTGAAACCTCTTTGGGATGACCACCCAAACCTGCATTGAAAAAGTGGTCTTCTTCGTGTTGGTGTTCTTGAGGAACGTAGCTATTATTCATGATATATGGTTTAAGTAAAAAGCTGTCACAGAAAATATGTTCCAAATAAAGAGGTGGTCTTTTAATGAGGTTAAGGAAAGTACACAGTTTGTACTTCAAGGAGCAGTCTTGGTAAAACGAATAGACTGTTATGCTTATGGCAGTGCCGTTAGAAATTATTGACATAGAGATTCAAAGAGCCGCAAAAAGAGTATGCATATGTCTGTCATACACACAGCATTTTGCAAAACAATTTACTGAATGTAATTTGTGTTCCCAGATACAGGCATCTACCTTAGCAATTGATCAGCTACAGGAACGCCTTCCAGACAGCTGTACTGAAAAGGCATCAAAGGCTGAACTGGTTGCGCTACTGGAATGCCACGAGACATTCTCTCGAGATCTAGAGCAAGAGTATTCTGCAGTGAACCGCTTGAGGCAGCAAGCTTTGAATGGCCTCCTTCGGGATGTGCTTACTGAATCAACTTCTATGGAGGATCTGCCGGTCATTCAGGAAATGAAAGCCATGCTTGACAGATGTTCCAAGTAAGATGTGATAGAAATTCAAAGAGAACCAAAAAAAACAGTCCTCAATGTCCTACCCAAAAATTGAGTGTATGATGGACATATGTTAAATGATTTGATGTGACTTTCTAGATTTTATAAAATGTAATACCAACAGATAACAATAAACATCAAATAAAATTGCATTAGAGTAGTGTAATAAATAAATTAATATATTCCGCAGGGCCCTTGCGGTTATTGTGATGTCCAGACTGCTTATCAAATGCTTATTGGATAACACACTATGACTGTGAAGCCCATGCAAGCTGAAATGGAATGCCTCTTATATTACAGTGACAAGTAATTTCAATAGTGGAGTCCACCTGTAAATGTTCATATAAAATGCTCATGAGAAATGTTCACTTAACCTGTGAGATAAAAAATGTTCCAATAGAACTGTGCCGGCAATGAAATAGTGACTGGCTTCCACCTGTGAAAGAAAATGCAAAGTTCCGACTGATAGCAGAAGTTGGCATGTAACGGTGTCCCGTGGACTGCCTGCGGGAGGAAAATAGTCTGGCACTTCTGTTCTTTGTTCAGTGCTCCAGCCAGCGGTAATGGTACTTGCTGGGCCATCCCTGCTTTTGGAAGGTGTGGTCAATTGGCTGCAGATCAGCTGACAGAGTTCGGGGCTCGCACTCCATAGGATATTAAACGTTTAAGTCGGATAACAAAAGTAAATGCCGGGTAGCAGGAGAGATGTAGGTGGCAGTAGCTAACCCCTTCTTGTCCAGCAAGTTTTTTTCTCACAGGTGCCGGCAAAGCCGAACTTGGGATGAGTTCACAGATGTCACTTAGTGTGAATAAAGATAAGACTTGATAGACGTTTTTCCGTCGAAATAGTCACCAACAGTCACCAAACGCGTTTCAGGGTATCCTGGGATCTATCCAAACCCCTTCTTCAGTGGTGTATGGGTTGTATACCATCTTGGTTCCATTATATATTTACCTGGTCCAATCACCTGTGTCATTACTGTGTTATAAATAAAATCTGGTGTGGGTTAGGTCTACAAAGCAGGATAGCATATAGAGATGTTATATATGTTATCCTGCTTTGTAGACCTGACCCACAACAGATTTTATTTATAATACAGTAATGATACTGGTGATTGGACCAGTTAGATATAAAATGGAACCAAGATGGTATACAACTCATACACCACTGAAGAAGGGGTTTGGATTGATCCCAGGATACCCACGAAACGCTTTTGGTGACTATTTTGAAGAAAAGACGTCTATCAAGTCTTATTTTTATTCACACTAAGGGACATCTGTGGACTCATCCCAAGTTTCTCACCAGTGAGAAAAAACATGCTGGACAAGAAGGGGTTAGCTACTCCCATCTACATCTACCCCTGCAACCTGGCATTTACTTTTGTTACCCGGCTTACAAGTTTAATATCCTAGGGAGCGTGCGCCCCGAACTCGGTCAGCTGATCTACAGTTAGCTGACCTCACCTTCCGGAAGCTCGCCAGCATACGGCCGCAGGGAACGCCACAGACGCCATTGGCGTGTTGCCGTAGCAAGTACCATTACTGCTGGATGGGACAACGAACAAAGAACAGAAGTCTATCCGAATGACGTGGAGCGGTGAGTGGCACACAGTGCCAGACTATTTTCCTCCAGCGGGCAGTCCACGGGACACCGTTACATGCCAACTTCTGCTATCAGTCGGAACTTTGCATTTTCTTTCACAGGTAGAAGCCAGTCACTATTTCATTCCCGGCACAGTTATATTGGAACATTTTTTTTTATCTCACAGGTTAAGTGAACATTTCTCATGAACATTTTATATGAACATTTACAGGTGGACTCCACTATTGGAATTACTTGTCACTGTAATATAAGAGGCATTCCATTTCAGCTTGCATGGGCTTCACAGTCATAGTGTGTTATCCAATAAGCATTTGATAAGCAGTCTGGACATCACAATAACCGCAAGGGCCCTGCTGAATATATTAATTTATTTATTACACTACTCTAATGCAATTTTATTTGATGTTTATTGTTATCTGTTGGTATTAAATTTTATAAAATCTAGAAAGTCACATCAAATCATTTAACATATGTCCATCATACACTCAATTTTTGGGTAGGACACGGAGGACTGTTTTTTGGTTTCTCTTAGAATTTTTATCTTTTCTCTTTGGATAAGAGAATTACAGTTAACCTTGTGCCTTTTATTGTGAGCTCCACATTCCACACAGTTAAGATGTGATAGAAACCTTACATATAGTAAAGCAGTTAATGTAGCTGCATAATACAATTTAGAGTGTCGGCTCTAGAAACAAAGATGATATTAAGTGCAGTCAGAGTGACCATCCAATGAGGGGTAAACCAATCCCTAGCAGTAATTCAGCTATCTGTTTTAGAAAATCATTTATTTTATTTTCACAGAAATTCATTATATCATGTACAGTCATGGGCGTAAATGTTGGCACCCCTGAAATATTTCAAGAAAATGAAGTATTTCTCACAGAAAAGGATTGCAGTAACACATGTTTTGCTATACACATGTTTATTCCCTTTTTCCGTATTGGAACTAAACCAAAAAAGGGAGGAAAATAAGCAAATTGGACATAATGTCACACCAAACTCCAAAAATGGGCTGGGCAAAATTATTGGCACCCTTTCAAAATTGTGAAACTCACCTGAGCCAAGTAACAGGTGTGGGCATTATAAAAATCACACCAGAAAGCAGAAAGAAGTTCACTTAGTCTTTGCATTGTGTGTCTGTGTGTGCCACACTAAGTATGGACAACAGAAAGAGAAGAGAACTATCTGAGGACTTGAGAACCAAAATTGTGGAAAAATATCAACAACCTTTGTCCACAGTCCGCAACATTATCAAAAAGTTTGCAACCCATGGCACTGTAGCTAATCTCCCTGGGCTTGGACGGAAGAGAAAAATTGATGAAAGGTGTCAACGCAGGATAATCTAGATGGTGGATAAGCAGCCGCAAACAAGTTCCAAAGATATTCAAGCTGTCCTGCAGGCCTAGGGAGCATCAGTGTTATTGCAAACTATCCGTTGACATTTAAATGAAATGAAACGCTATGGCAGGAGACCCAGGAGGACCCCACTGCTGACACAGAGACATAAAAAAGCAACACTACATTTTGCCAAAATGAACTTGAGTAAGCCAAAATCCTTCTGGGAAAACATATTGTGGAGAGATGAGACCAAGATAGAGCCTTTTGGTAAAGCACATCATATTACTGTTTACCGAAAATGGAATGAGGCCTACAAAGAGAAGAACACAGTAACTACAGTGAAATATGGTGGAGGTTCAATGATGTTTTGGGGTTGTTTTGCTGCCTCTGCCACTGGGTTCCTTGAATGTGTGCAAGGCATCATGAAATCTGAGGATTACCAATGGATTTTGGGTCGCACTGTACAGCCCAGTGTCAGAAAGCTGGGTTTGCATCCAAGATCTTGGGTCTTCCAGCAGGACAATGACCCCAAACATACATCATATAGCACCCAGAAATGGATGGCAACAAAGCCCTGGAGAGTTCTGAAGTGGCCAGCAATGAGTCCAGATCTAAATCCCATTGAACACCTGTGGAGAGATTTTAAAATTGCTGTTGGGAAAAGGCGCCCATCCAATAAGAGAGACCTGGAGCAGTTTGCAAAGTAAGAGTGTCCAACATAATAAGCTTATTGATGGTTATAGGAAGCGACTGATTTCAGGTTTTATATCCAAAGGGTGTGCAACCAAATATTAAGTTAAGGGTGCCAATAATTTTGTCCTGACAATTTTTGGAGTTTTGTGTTCCATTATGTCCAATTAGCTTTTTTTCCTCCCTTTTTTGGTTTAGTTCCAATACACACAAAGGGAATAAACATGTGTATAGCAAAACATGTGTTACTTCAATCCTTTTCTGTGAGAAATACTTAATTTTCTTGAAAGATTTCAGGGGTGCCAACATTTACGGCCATGACTGTATGTGTGAAACGCATGGTCCAGACAAACCTAGCCACTTCTCGGTCAGTTTTTAAAATTGGTAGGCAAGTACACTATATTGTTCTGATCCTCAATGAAAGCATAATTTAAGTTGTGTTAAAATGTAAGTAATGATAAGATTTCTTATATTCAGATTGCTCTAGCCTTGGGGCTAAGGTGAACAATATGAGCTACATGGATCTATCCTGCTTCGGTACAGCAATATGGGGCCAAAAGTAGAAAAGCGGCACTCCCTATGTATGTGAAAAGTGATATTCATTAACCCATCCAAGTTACAGATGCAGTCAACTTGACTGGGTTAATAAATAACACATTTCATGTAGATATGGAGCCCTGCTTCTTTATTTTTAGATGCATGTTTAGGACAAGGTATGGAGTCTAACCTTGTGACCCAGAGCATCTGATTAGGTGTTGAGGGTCCTAGCACAGTGCCCATTTCACATATACATTGTTTATATCTATATGGACAATTTACAGCAGCTAGACTTTTACTATTATGCTCCCTTGTGAATGTATAGACTTGTTCTAAGTGGAAGGAAACCAGAGAATTGAAGTCATGTAATAGCCAAGATATATACCATCTATTTAATATTTGTTAGATGTCCATTGCTCATTCCTCTATGTATGTATGTGCTTTACAGCATGCAACAGAAAATCAAGAAAAGCAAAAAGCTTGTAGAGCAGGAACTAAAAGAAAGAGAAGATGTGGAGAAGGAACTTAATATTATTAAATCCTGGATCAGAGACACCAAGGAAACTTTGCTGAATTCTGCATCAGGAGATATGCACTTGGAAAAATTTCAGGTACTGTATCATGAAAAGAGTAATTTCATCCAAAACTGTTGGGAATTGTCTGTTAATTTTTTTTTTTTTTTAAATAGCAAAGTCGATAGTAGTGTCTAAATCATGGGACCATGACATGACCCATTGTTCCTGATTTACTAAGAGTGTAGTGTAGTTTGCTTCCCCCCCAACAGGTATTTTTCCATGGTATTTACAATTTTTTTTTACAATTTCTTCAATCTGTCGGGTTTTTCAGAGCTCAAATACACTAAATTTTTTGAAGAAACATTAGCAAATACAGTGGGGAAAAAAAGTATTTAGTCAGCCACCAATTGTGCAAGTTATCTTTAAAGAGTTTATTTGCAAATTATGGTGGAAAATAAGTTTTTGGTCACCTATAAACAAGCAAGATTTCTGGCTCTCACAGACCTGTAACTTCTTCTTTAAGAGTCTCCTCTGTCCTCCACTCATTACCTGTATTAATGGCACCTGTTTGAACTTGTTATCATTATAAAAGACACCTGTCCACAACCTCAAATAGTCACTGTTCAAACTCCACTATGGCCAAGACCAAAGAGCTGTCGAAGGACACCAGAAACAAAATTGCAGACCTACACCAGGCTGGGAAGACTGAATCTGCAATAGGCAGGCAGCTTTGTGTGAAGAAATCAACTGTGGGAGCAATTATTAGAAAATGGAAGACATGCAAGACCACTGATAATCTCCCTCAATCTGGGGCTCCACGCAAGATCTTACCCCGTGGTGTCAAAATGATCACAAGAACGGTGAGCAAAAATCCCAGAACCACACAGTGGGACCTAGTGAATGACCTGCAGAGAGCTGGGACAAAAGTAACAAAGGCTAACATCAGTAACACATTACGCCGCTGGGGACTCAAATCATGCAGTGCCAGACGTGTCCCCCTGCTTAAGCCAGTACATGTCCGGGCCCATCTGAAGTTTGCTAGAGAGCATTTGGATGATCTAGAAGGGTATTGGGAGAATGTCCTATGATCAGATGAAACCAAAGTAGAACTTTTTGGTAAAAACTCAACTCGTCGTATTTGGAGGAGAAAGAATGCTGAGTTGCACCCAAAGAACACCATACCTACTGTGAAGCATGGGGATGGAAACATCATGTTTCAGGGCTGTTTTTCTGCTAAGGGACCAGGACGACTGATCTGTGTAAAGGAAAGTATGAATGGGGCCATGCATTGTGAGATTTTGAGTGAAAACCTCCTTCCGTCAGGAAGGATATTGAAGATGAAATGTGGCTGGGTCTTTCAGCATGACAGTGATCCCAAACACACCGCCTGGGCAACAAAGGAGTGGCTTCGTAAGAAGCGTTTCAAGGTCCTGGAGTGGCCTTGCCAGTCTCCAGATCTCAACCCCATAAAAACCTTGGGAGGGAGTTGAAAGTCTGTGTTGCCCAGCGACAGCCCCAAAACGTCACTGCTCTAGAGGAGATCTGCATGGAGGATTGGGCCAAAATACCAGCAACAGTGTGTGAAAACCTTGTGAAGACTTACAGGAAACGTTTGACCTCTGTCATTGCCAACAAAGGGTATATAACAAAGTATTGAGATGAACTTTTGTTATTGACCAAATACTTATTTTCCACCATAATTTGCAAAAAAAAAAATATTTAAGAAACAGATAATGTGTTTTTATGGATTTTTTTTTCTCTGTCTCTCATATTTGAGGTATACCTATGGTGAAAATTACAGGCCTCTCATCTTTTTAAGTGGGAGAACTTTCACAATTGGTGGCTGACTAAATACTTTTTTGCCCCACTATATGTTGAAATTTTTTAAAAATGTTGGGGATATGCCCCTTTTTGGCAGCTCCATCCCATTTAATGGCAGCCACATCCTTTTCCAGATTTCTGACATAAAATGGATTGTTGGTTGGGTTTTTTGATAGCAAATTCTGACACCCGAAGCATGTGACACATTTAGGCGCAAAACCGATTTAAAAAGTGTCGGGATCACTTTAGTAAATTACCCCCATTACTGTTGTTACTCTTGTCACATCTATTTAGACCACAATACGTGAGTTGGTGGGTAAGAAAATTCTCTTAATTAGTACAAATACAGTACCCAACAATACAACACACTGATCTACTCCATTTTCCTGCACTGCTGCCTATTCCATGAGCAGGAACAAATATTCATGCAACCAACCTATAGACAATAATTCATCAGGTATGGAAGGTGCAGGGAAGTCAAGATACAAAAGAGGCATGGTATTGTGGCTTTATAGTAACCACATTAGCCTATAGCAGGACTGCCAAATGTGGCTTTAATCAGCTAGCAGGAAAGGCAGGTCTGCCGCACAGTTAGATGACTGTTGTTTTGTGTAATAAAGGCGTTACTGTGCACAGTATACTGTTCCATGTGATTCATTTCCTTCTCTTTTGTCCAAGGTTCTAATTCAGGAGCTGAATTCTCATCATCAAAAAATGGATAATCTTTCTGGAGAACAGCAGAATAAATATCTGGAAATGTACACAATTCTGCCATCTGAGCTCTCATTGCTGCTCGCTGAAGTGGCATTAGCCCTGGCCAATATGAATGAAGAGGTAAACTAAATATACCATGCACATTTAAAAAAATGTTTTGTAAAAATAATAGGACTCACCAGTCCACATATCCCAAGTACTTAATTATAGTTCAGTTTTTGGCATAAATTGGGACAAAAAAAATAAAATTGGAAATCTTCTTATCACTTGGCAAACATACAAAGTGATTAAAAAGTAGGTGTGGTTCTAAGGGATATGTCGCCTAGATTTTCTTTTACCGATTAGAGCCAGATACTAAAACATGTTTTTTTTTTAATGTAAATTTTATTTTATTTTTAGTACATTATTCTAAGGTCAGCCATCTTGGGTTTGTGTAAGACAGGTTTCTAAGTTCCTTTCACTGTAATGCTGTACAGATGACTTTCCAGCCATCTCTTTCCTATCATTTCAGATAGTAAAGGAAATCTCAGCTTAGTTTTAGGGTCAGAATGGAAGCTGAAAGGTTTCAGGATTATTTATAAAATATAGATAGTAACATTGAAAATTAAAAGAAGAACTTCACAAAAAATTCCTAGAAAATCTGTTGAACATAAAAACTTAATTTACACAATAGGCCACTTTCTGAAGACACATTCCCTTTAACCTCTTAACGACCCAGCATGAGTGTTCTTGTCCTGGGGCTGTAAATGGTTTACAGAGCAGGCTCCTTGCTCTTTTCACTAGCTGAGGGTTAATGCTAAGAGCCAGAACAAAGCAATCACTGTTGCTGGCTATTTTAACAGTTTAGATGCCTATGTCAAAACTAACAGCGGCATTTAGACAGCTATACGACACATAATGGGTAGTCTTATACATTCATATTGTATACAGCATGTACTTTGATGGATATAGCTGTGGCAGAAATATTTACAGTGCAGCAGAGCTGAGTCTGTTATTTTAGACATGGTCACTGCTTATTTCAAATCATGATTTACTAGCTTTTGTTTTACCCTTCTCTTTACTGCATCATCATAACTGAAGCTGGACAAAGATATGAGATGTGTATATGAAAACTACAGACACATTCAGCAAAATTTATTGATGTCTGTGGTAATCATACAAATAAAATGACTCTGCTAATGTTGATAGATATGTCATGTCTATGGCCAGTCTAAGAGAATGGCATGGTGGGGAGCAGTTAAAGGTGCCTTTAGACGCCGCTGTCAGCTTTGACAGCAACAATCTAAAGGGTTAATAGCCGGCTGCGGCATTCGCCGCATGTTGACTATTAATGCCGGCCGTCAGCTACAAAAATCAGCTGGGGGCTGGCCGGTATGACGCGGGCTCAAGTCAGAAGTCCGCGTCATACCCCGTTAACGGCACAAGGACGTGTATACAAGTCCTTGGTTGTTAACCAGTTAAAGGAAATCAGAATGTAGGCCAAATGATTCCTAAAGGCATGATATAATCTGTTCCTATTTCATTGGATGGATGCTGCTTTTTGAGAAAGTTAAAGGGGTTATCCAGGAAAAAAACTTTTTTTTATATATCAACTGGCTCCAGAAAGTTAAACAGATTTGTAAATTACTTCTATTAAAAAATCTTAATCCTTTCAGTACTTATGAGCTTCTGAAATTAAGGTTGTTTTTTTCTGTCTAAGTGCTCTCTGATGACACGTGTCTCGGGAACCACCCATTTTAGAAGCAAATCCCCATAGCAAACCTCTTCTAAACTGGGCGGTTCCCGAGACACGTGTCATCAGAGAGCACTTAGACAGAAAAGAACAACCTTAAAGGAGTAGTCCAGTGGTGATTCAGTGGTGAGCAACTTATCCCCTATCCTAAGGATAGGGGATAAGTTGCAGATCGCGGGGGGTCCGACCCCTGGGGCCCCCCGCGATCTCCTGTACGGAGCCCCGACAGCCCGCTGGAAGGGGGCGTGTCGACCTCCGCACGAGGCGGCGGCCGACACGCCCCCTCAATACAACTCTATGGCAGAGCCGAAGCGCTGCCTTCGGCAATCTCCGGCTCTGCCATTGAGATGTATTGAGGGGGCGTGTCGGCCGCCGCCTCGTGCGGGGGTCGACACCCGCTATCTCAGCGGAGAGCCGGGGCCCCGTACAGAGAGATCGCAGGGGGCCCCAGCGGTCGGACCCCCCGCGATCTCAAACTTATCCCCTATCCTTAGGATAGGGGATAAGTTTTTCACCACTGGACTACCCCTTTAACTTCAAAAGCTCATAAGTACTGAAAGGATTAAGATTTTTTAATAGAAGTGATTTACAAATCTGTTTAACTTTCTGGAGCCAGTTGATATACAAAACATTTTTTTTTTCCTGGATAACCCCTTTAAACTTTAATAGAAGGACAGAGGATCTATTAGGATCAATACATTATAAAATTACTAAATTCTATTTATCTTTTTTTGTTTTTATAAAATTTTTGGTCATGCAAATCCCTTGCATGTTGTCTTGTATGGTTTTTTTTATTTATTTTTTATTTTTCCCCATTAGGAATACTTCATAATTTCATATATAATGTAGAAATTAACATTATATGTATATTTGTAATATACATTGGTTTAAAATAAATTTGTATTTTTTTGTCCCTGCAGTTATTGCCTGTGTGTCTCTGTGAGGAGACTAAATACAGGAAGTGTGGGAGGACAAGCAGGGCTCTGTGCAGTGAGGACAAGCAGGGCTCTGTGCAGTGAGGACAAGCAGGGCTCTGTGCAGTGAGGACAAGCAGGGCTCTGTACAGTGAGGACAAGCAGGGCTCTGTGCAGTGAGGACAAGCAGGGTTCTGTACACTGAGGACAAGCAGGACTTTGTGCACTGAGGACAAGCAGGGATCTATACACCAAGGACAAATAGGGCTTTATGCTTTGAAGACAAGCAGGACTCTTGTGTACTGTGGCTCTGTGACAGGCACCTGACTTACATAGCAGGATGATTGACAAGCCAGGAGCCTGCACAGAGTCCTGCTTCTCCTTCCCTCACTTCCTGTATTTGGTCTCCACACAGAGACACACAGGCAATAGCTACAGGGGCAGGATATTTTCACCCAAAATATACACATTTTTTAACCAGTGTATAACGACAGGTACACTTTAATGTTACAGTGCCCTGGAAATGATATTACAAAACAAAGGAGAAGAGCTCCATGGTACAATACCGTTAGGCTATGTTCCCTTGTCAGAATGTCCGCACGGTAAATCTCTGTGCTGACATTTTGCAGACTGTGAGCTATTTGTAATATACATTAGTTTAAAAGAAATTTGTATATTTTTGTCCCTGCAGCTATTGCCTGTGTGTCTCTGTGAGGAGACTAAATACAGGAAGTGAGGGAGAACAAGCAGGGCTCTGTGCACTGAGGACAAGCAGGGCTCTTTGCACTGAGGACAAGCAGGGCTCTTTGCACTGAGGACAAGCAGGGCTCTTTGCACTGAGGACAAGCAGGGCTCTGTACACTGAGGACAAGCAGGCTCTGTACAGTGAGGACAAGCAGGGCTATGTACAGTGAGGACAAGCAGGCTCTTTACAGGGGGGACAAGTAGGGCTCTGTTTACTGAGGACAAGCAGGGCTCTGTGCACTGAGGACAAGCAGGGCTCTGTGCACTGAGGACAAGCAGGGCTCTGTGCACTGAGGACAAGCAGGGGCTCTGTGCACTGAGGACGAGCAGGGGCTCTGTGCACTGAGGACAAGCAGGGGCTCTGTACACTGAGGACAAGCAGGGGCTCTGTACACTGAGGACAAGCAGGGCTCTGTACACTGAGGACAAGCAGGGCTCTGTACACTGAGGACAAGCAGGGCTCTGTACACCGAGGACAAGCAGGGCTCTGTGCACCAAGGACAATCAGGCTCTGTACAGTGAGGACAAGCAGGGCTCTGTGCAGTGAGGACAAGCAGGGCTCTGTGCAGTGAGGACAAGTAGGGCTCTGTGCAGTGAGGACAAGCAGGGTTCTGTACACTGAAGACAAGCAGGGCTCTGTGCAGTGAGGACAAGCAGGGTTCTGTACACTGAGGACAAGCAGGGTTCTGTACACTGAGGACAAGCAGGGCTCTGTACACTGAGGACAAGCAGGGCTCTGTACACTGAGGACAAGCAGGACTGTGTGCACTGAGGACAAGCAGGGATCTATACACTAAGGACAAATAGGGCTTTATGCTTTGAAGACAAGCAGGACTCTTGTGTACTGTGGCTCTGTGACAGGCACCTGACTTACATAGCAGGATGATTGACAAGCCAGGAGCCTGCACAGAGTCCTGCTTGTCCTGCCCTCACTTCCTGTATTTGGTCTCCACACAGAGACACACAGGCAATAGCTACAGGGGCAGGATATTTTCACCCAAAATATACACATTTTTTAACCAGTGTATAATGACAGGTACACTTTAATGTTACAGTGCCCTGGAAATGATATTACAAAACAAAGGAGAAGAGCTCCATGGTACAATACCGTTAGGCTATATTCCCATGTCAGAATGTCCGCACGGTAAATCTCTGTGCTGACATTTTGCAGACTGTGAGCTTGTCATGCCGGCGTTGGATCGCTTGGGAATGTGCCGTCTCATAGGACATGTCCTTTCTTTCTGCGGACACCAGAGTTTTAATTTCCCCGCCAGATGCAGCGCAGCAGGATCCCATTGAAATCAATTCAAAATGCAATTCTGGTATTTGAACATAGCCTTATGGTTTAACAAACGCTTAGTGTGAACATGCGCTTACTCTGGGTGGTATCCAAGCACAACCTTAATAAGAACTTATGCACCCTCTGCAGCCTTTCCATCAAAAACAATGGGATACTATATTAACCATTTACATTATGCAATACTTATGTCTAATGCCTAAATTTTATGTTTTATTAATGTAGATACAAATGAAACTTAAAGAAGCACAGCAGAATCAAATACTTTACCAGGAGCTGGATAAGCGAATAGCAGAAACTGAGGGAGAACTGAATTCTATTCTAGAAAAATTAAAAGAGAAAGCAACTGATGTGACTGATGCTAGAAAAGATCACACGGTATGTAAGAACAGGCCTAAAGATGTGGTCACAAAATGGATGTTCTGCAGCCAATTCACATGTAAAAAAAAAAAACTGTGTATTACAGCAATGTAGCAGCAAAGTGGATACATTTTTTTTTTAGAAATTGGTTGTACACACTGTGTAAAAAGTCTTCAGAAAATCTTCTCAAAAACTAACCTGTGGGGAAGATTTTAAATCCACTGCATGTCAATTTCTGCTGCATATATGTTGCAGGTTTATTGTGGATTTCTCTATCGGCTTCATTGGGGGACACAGACCATGGGTATATGCTGCTGTCACTAGGAGGCGTGACACTAGGCAACAAGAAAAGTCTGCCCCTCCCAGCAGGATATACCCGCCCACAGGCACCTGAGCTAATCAGTTTTAGCTTAGTGTCTGTAGGAGGCTGACACAGGTCTGGTGCTCTCCAGACCTGGTCGCTTATTTTTTCTTATTTTTGAGATTAGGGATGTATAGTTAGTTTTTTTTCTCTCCCTTTTATTTCCCTATTTTCAGTTGGGGTTTCAGGAACAAAGCGTTCACTGTTTCCCCATTTGCGAAGAAGGGGAACAGACATCGAGTCATGTACTGTCAACCCCTTCTCGACACTGGTCAGCACCTGGGGTTGTACCTCTGGGTCCGGGTCCCCCTACCTTCACTGCTCGTCTTGCTGTCTCAGCCCGGCATGATGCAGGTGTTTAATAGCTGACTGAAGACTTCATGAGGTAAGTTTCTAAAGACAAGGTGAGTATTTCCCCCCCTTTTCTTTACAGGATTCTCAACCTCTGTAGCCCCCCTATTTTGAGCCCACTCCTTTTTATTCATACTGGGGACAGTTTCCTGCTCGGCCATTCTGAACATAGGGGCTAAATGACTGGTGCAGGACTTTTTAATGCGTGCTCTGCCTCCTTTGTGCGCATGCTCCGATTTATTTTTGCTTCGGCCGCATCCATGTGCGATGCGACCGGGGCACCGAAACTTCTGTTTCCTGTCAGCCGCGCTGATCGCGCATGTCTGACGTTTCTCCCTTTTTCCCTGCCGCACATTCAGAGTGATTTTAATGATGGCCGCGGCGAGGTTCTCCTCACGGAACTTAGCTCTGCCCACTCCCCGCTGGCAGGGATTCCTTCCCTATAACGCTGCTGCACACTTATTAGTGGTTTTAGGTTATCTGCCTATCAGCGAGTTGCGCACGCTGCAGGGGTCATTTTGAACCAATGAGCACTTGGCTGGTGCTGACCTTGCTCCCGCCTTCTCATTGCGTCCCCCCCTTCTCTCTCTCTCTCTCTCTCTCTCTCTCTCTCTCTCTCTCTCTCTCTCTCTCTCTCTCTCTCTCTCTCTCTCTCTCTCTCTCTCTCTCTCTCTCCCTCTCTCTCCCTCTCTCTCCCTCTCTCTCCCTCTCTCTCCCTCTCTCTCCCTCTCTCTCTCCCTCTCTCTCCCTCTCTCTCCCTCTCTCTCCCTCTCTCTCCCTCTCTCTCCCTCTGCTGAAGACCGGAGTTTCTTCACACAGCCTGTTTCTTCTCTTCCTGAGAGACACAGACACTGGGTGAGACTGCATCATTTTTATTCTTGCTTGTGCTATTTCAGAACCCAATACTGACCACCCCCCCTTAAGACAGGTACTAGGGGCCCTGGTCACCTAATATGTCTGCATGGGCTGCAAAATTAAAGTGCCTTGTGGTACTGCTGAACCCATTTGTCCTGCATGCACCACTGCGCCCCCCGGCCCTCCTGGTGTTTCTTCACAGGATGTTCCACAACCTGTGGGCTCTGCTCTCCCTCCGGAGTGGATGTCTTCTCTCTCCCAGTCTATTTCCGACTTGGTGCAGGTATCCTGTTCTATGGTGACTGCATTGTAGAAGTCTTCCTTAAGCCAGACCTCCAGGGAGGCTCGCTCTCCTTATTTTAGGCACTCTCACAAGCGCCCTAGGCGTTTGTCCTCTGGTTCGTCTCCAGAGTCCGGAAGCAGGAATAGGTGCTCTCCACATAGTTATCGCCCCTATTTTCCGGCACCACGAAAACGCCCCTCTTCTAAGGGTCGCTCTCCTTGTCGCCGTTTTAGGTTATTACCAAAGAAGAAGTCTTGCAGTACCGACTCCCGACGGAAGTCGACCTCCTTTGGTCCTTTCAGTTCTATGGCTCCAGTAGAGCGCCCAGACCAGGCACCCTCACAGGACATGTAGGCTCTTTCTTTCAAGGCCTGTCCCTCCTGGAAATCGAATAACCGTTTAGGGCATTTCAAGGCCAAGTCAGGCACCCGTTAACCTCCCTCTGCAAGAAGGTACGCCCCCACCCAAAGATTTTTCTCGGGTGGGAAGGCGTTTGTGACTCTTCCGGGACGTCTGGTCTGCCCACGTGCAGGATTCCTGGGTCCGAGATGTCATTTCCAACGCCTATCGGATCGAGTTTGCTTCTTTTCTGAGGGATCGCTTTTTTCCATTCCCGCCAGGTTTCTAGTTCAAGAAAGGGGTTTCCATTTGCCAGATTTGGATCTGAAGCACCTCAAACACAACCTACTCATCCGTCATTTCCGTATGGAGTCTCCGTGCTGTAGTGGCGTCCATGGATCAAGGGGAGTTTCTTCCTCAGTGGACATCCGAGATGCCTACCTCCACATCCCCTTTTTTCCAGCACATCAGTGATATCTTCGCTTTGCAGTTCCAGAGGGCCATTTTCTGTTTGTGGCCCTTCCTTTTGGACTGGCCACTGCTCCGAGGGTCTTCACCAAGGTCCTGGCGGCAGTGATCGCACTCCTGCGAGCAGGGGGTGTATCAGTGATCCCCTACCTGGACGACCTCTGGTCAAGGCCCCAACCAGGGCCCAGAAACAAGAGAGCCTCCGCCTCACTCTTCAGTTTTTGGCCCGTTTCGACTGGGTGGTTAATCAGGACAAGTCCAACCTGACTCCCAACCAGTCTTTTAATCTTCCTGGGACTCCAGTTCGACATAGCGTCCGCCCGGATTCGGCTTCTATTAGGAGGGTTTTGGAACTTGCAGCCCTATCCTGCCGCTCTCCCTACCTGGTCTTCCACCAGGACAGGGTTGTTTTTTGCCCAGTCCCTTCCTTTTTACCTAAGGTTGTTTCCACATTTCATCTAAATTAGGACATCGTCCTTCTGTCTTTTTGTCCTTCTCCGTCTCATCCCAAAGAACGTTTGCTCCATGAGCTTTATGTGGTACGGGCTGTTCGGATTTACCTTTCAGTCACTTCTTTTCGCCAATGTGACTCCTTCTTTGTGCTTACGGAGGGTCATCGTAAGGGACTTCCTTCTTCAGGGACACAATTTCTCAGATCTGTTGTCTTTTCGGAAGCTTACTGCTGCAAGGGGAAGACTCCACCCTTTCGGATCTCAGCTCATTCCACTCGTTCTGTCGGAGCCTCTTGGGCTCTCCGTAACAGGGCTTCAGCTTCGCAAATGTGTAAAGCAGCCACCTGGTTGTCTTTATACACTTTTACGAAATTCTACCGGGTACATACCTTTGCATCTGCTGATGCTAGTCTGGGTCGCTAGGTGTTGCAGGCGGCTGTGGTCCAGTCTTTCACCTAAGTTTGGAATCTTTTACCCACCCTGGGGACTGCTTTGTTAAGTCCCATGGTCTGTGTCCCCCAATGGAGCCGATAGAGAAAAGTAGATTTTTATGCTTACCGTAAAATCTCTTTCTCGGAGGATCCATTGGGGACGCAGCACCCTCCCATTTATTCTGGTATTCCTGGTTTGGTTTCTGTCTGAGGGTGTTTCAGTTATTTTTTATTCTGTGGTTCCTCGGACAGTTACTGTGTTTTCTTGCCTGTCGGTCCTCTCCTACTGCTCTCGGACTAAACAGATTAGCTCAGGTGCCTGTGGGCGGGTATATCCTGCTTGGGGTGGTGGGGAGGACTTTTCTTGTTGCCTAGTGCCAAGCATAAAAATCTACTTTTTTCCCATTGACTTTAGTGGGGGTGTCGCTATCAACAATAAATCTGTAGTTGCAGATTATTTTTTTAGTAGAAATGCTGCAGATGCATATTAAAAATACTTTTATTTTACTAAAATTATGTACTTAATTATTTAACAAAACATATTTTAATGGTGTAAATATAGTGTCAAATTTAGGTATTATCATAATCATGCGGACCTGCAGAATAAAGGTGTAAGAAGACACTATAAAAATTTTTATTAAAACTCATCAAAATTGCAGGTTTTTCTTAAGCCTTGTTCTCTAAAATTGAAAGAAAAAGTCATCAGAGTGTCACATGTATCCCAGAATTGTAATGATGAACATGAGAGCATGTCTACCAAAAATATTTTGGCACCCAAGGGCCTCTCCAACTTGATATGATGCCTACAACATATCCTAAATAAAATGAAGCTCCAAAATCCACTAGGTACTCCTTTGTGTCTGAGGCTTCTGTTTGAGTCATGTAGTGCCCTTTGGGCCACATATGGAGTATTTCTAAAATCTTCAGACTCAGGATTACATATTGAGTGGCATTTCTCGGAAAACCAACTGCGAAAAAATTTATTCAAATAATTATATACCCCAAAAATATGAAATGTTTAAATTCCACCTCCACTTTGCTGTAATTTCTGTAAAACATCTTAGGGTTGAATAAACTTCCTAAATCTAATGTTGAATAGTTTGAGGGGGCAATTTTCAAATTGGAGTGATTCGGGGTCCATTCTGTGCAAAAAAAAAACAAAAAAGAACCAAAGGAACCCTAAACGGGTCGAAGCGCTACATCACTGTGAACCTAGCCGTAATCTTATTAATAGAGTTG
This sequence comes from Hyla sarda, assembly GCF_029499605.1. Taxonomy (NCBI): domain Eukaryota; kingdom Metazoa; phylum Chordata; class Amphibia; order Anura; family Hylidae; genus Hyla; species Hyla sarda. Next base: position 329,679,334 of record NC_079191.1, read on the forward strand.
CTGACTATTTTTGTTTTTTTTTGCATTGTCCCTGTACATTCAACACAGGATGCTCCAGCGAATCACTCACCTTAGAGGTCACCTGAGCTCTTGATAGAAAAGGGGGGGAAAAATAAATATATATCTTCACATATAATAGACATCCAGTATAACCATGTAAATGACACTAACTATAGTTTCGATTCAGTTTTCATTTTTACAACTATTTGTTTTTCATACAGATTTTATGTGAGGAACTAGACAAGTGTAACATAAAGCTGGTGGAACTGGATGCTGCAGTACAGGACTTTGCTGAACAGAATCATACTCTGGGAAAGCAACTGGTGGATAAGATAGGGAAACTTACAGAATTACAGCAGCAAGCAAGCAAACAGGCTGAATACAGAGCAGGCAAAGTCAAGCAGGTATATCAGTGTTGGTAACACAGTTTTTGTAACACATTTAATAATGAAATATTGTGAAATAAGGTGCATTCCTTATAACCGTTGATCAATGTACAAAATGATACATTGATCAAAGTTTATTGTGTGACTCCCTCTGCAGTCTGCTGTGGGGGTTTTCCTCTCTACACTCATACACAGCCTATGTGATTCTTCCTCCTCAGACTGCTTTGTGTGTGATTTTCTCCCTATCAACACCTTGTACAATCTGTCCTCTTTAGTGCAAAGGGTGAAATCCACACAGAAAATCTAAGACCGTTTCATAAAGTAATGAACATACGGTGTATTTGAAAAGCCACATTCCTCGAGATTCACATGAATGTTTTCTGCTACATGTGGATGGGGGTTTGATACAAGTATTGTGCTGTAAAGAGTGGTAGATTTTCAGTGCTGAATCCACACCAGGAATCAGCCATGTCTGGAAGATGAGTAAACAAGAAATATATTTTTAATACATCTTCTAGATCAGTGGTCTTCAACCTGCGGACCTCCAGGTGTTGCAAAACTACAACTCCCAGCATGCCCGGACAGCCGTTGGCTGTCCGGGCATGCTGGGAGTTGTAGTTTGTCCACATCTGGAGGTCCGCAGGTTGAAGACCACTATTCTAGATAATATTATAATATTTAAATGGTAGGGTTTAGAGGCCAGATTTGTGACAGTCATGTTGAAAAAGATGAATGTAAATGTGAAATATCTGGTGTGACTCTGCCTCTAGAAATATGTTTCTTTTTTTTTTATAAAATCTATACTTAGGCTGTCGTTCAGCTGGAGGAATACAATGAAATGCTAGAATTTATTTTACGTTGGATTGAAAAATCTAAAATATTACTGAACAGTAACATCATCTGGAATTCAGCGAGTCAGCTTCGTGACCAAGCAATGGCTCACCAGGTACGATGTGGCCCTTTTTTTTTAGTACATGGCTAGTATGTGAATGAGTGTTTATGTTGTTTACCGTAATTTTTTTTTTTTTTTTTTTTTATTATTCATTTTTTTTTTTTTTTTTTTAAGAAATGGTCAGATCTTATAATCTAGTGCTTGTTATACTACATATTAACAAAGGACTTTAGCTACTTACATTCCTTGTAAAGTATGCAATATGTATTAGGCTGCATTCACACCACGTTTTTGCAATACAGTTCCCGTATACGTTTTCTATCTGAAAAACGTATGGAACCATATTGGAAAATGTATGCATTGACTCTCCATTGAAAACCATATGCCAAAAGATGCATCAGGTTGTGTCCGTTTTGCATCCTGTACGGTTTTGTCAGTTTCTTTTTCCTGTACCCAAAACCGTAGTCTACCACGGTTTTAGGTCCGGTTGAAAAACTGTATTAAACCGTATACGTTTTTTTTTTTACATGGGAGTCAATGGGAACCGTACAGAACTGTATGTGCATACGGTTCCATCCGGTTTTCACCATACGGTTTTTGACTTTGCACAGTTTTTTTTCTTGGAATTTCAATCAAACCAGTAAAACTTTATTCAAAATGGAGTGAAAAGTTAAAAACGTATATGTTTTTTTCTTAAAAAACGGATGCAACCGGATGTCAATTTTCAAACCGTATACGGTTTCTAACTGTATACAGGTTAAAATTTGTACACACGTTTTGAAACAGTTTAGTCAGGTTTTGAGGAATCCTTTTTTTCTCAAAAACCTGATACGGGAACTGTATTGCAAAAACGTGGTGTGAATGAACCCTTATGTAGATTTTCTTAAATACATGTCAGTGTCTCACCAACTCCTGCCAATTTAATTTACATTTGTTTCTGTTCAGGCTATGTTGGAAGAGTCCAGAGATATCCATAGTGATCTAGAAGCAATGAATGAAAAAACTGAATATTTGTCCAGTATTTACCAGACAGAAGAATTGTCTCAGCAAGTGTCAGAACTTGGACGTCAGACTGAAGAACTACAGCAAACAATAAAGCATCGTCTGCAGAACCTTCAGGATGCAGCAAAGGTATAAGTCCTCCCCCAGACTCACCATTTTGTCTGATTATGCAAGTTAAGAGTTTTAGGCTATGTTCACATGTTAGAATGTCTGCACGGAAAATCTTGAGAATGTCCGCTCGGGAATGCACTGTGTCTTAGATGTCAGTGCATTCGGTACGGAGTCAACAGGAAGAATGGACATGGCCATTCTTTCTGCGGACACCAGATTTTGAATTTCCATGCCAGATGTTTCTGGTGCGGAAATTGTGCACAGTGCAGCAGAATACCATTTGAAATCAATTCTGCTGCAGCAGAATCTACGTGCGGAATTTCGCACGGAAATTTTGGTGTGTGCACATACAGTGGTCCCCCGACATAAGATATATAATTTCAGTGTGTATACGTCCAGGGATCATCTTTGTAATCTGTCTATACTAGTTTTAATTGTCCTACTCTACTTTTTCATTACAACAGTATTGTGTCTGTGTCATCCATTGTTAGGCAGAGCAATGCTCTGCAGTAGTGCCAGACATTCTCTTAGCGATCTGTACTGTACTTCCTTGGTCCTTAGGATGTAAGATTCCTAGAGATTCCTCTTTTTCACAATGCATCCACCTAGGTAAAAGTTTCCAACATACAGGGCAAAGGAAGCACAGAACAAATCGCTACATTGTATCTGAGATATAGCAATCTGTACTATACTTCCTGATACAATGTAGCGATCTGTTCTGTGCTTCCTTGGCCCTGTATGTTGGAAACTTTTCCCTAGGTGGATGTATTGTAAAAAAAGAGGAATCTCTACAATACATCATAATAATTAAAACATATTTTACCAGAAAAGTATAAAATAAAAGACAAAATCTTACCCCTCTCCTTTTCTTGCTCCCAGCAGCTCTGCTCTTTCAATTCCCTGCCCGCTGCCGAAAACTCTTCTAATCTTCAAAAAAAAAATAAATAAATAAATAAATAGAATTTGTTCTCTACAAATTCCAGCTACTGCATGTTTTTTCTATTTTTTATTTTTTTATATATGAAAATCAATTAAAAAAAAACATGTCCATCCCTTTTATAGATCTCTAAATAAATAAATAAAAATAAAAAGCCTGCAAAAACGCCAGTGCTAAATCCCACATGGCTTTTTTAATTTATTTTATTTTTTAGACTTCTATAGACTTCTATTTCAAGAAAAATAGCCACAGTCTCAACATGAGGTCGTTTTAGAAAATCATCCACTGAGCCCAAAAGGATTTAAAAAAAAACAAAAACTGAAAAATCAAGTGGATGTGGCATTTTGCAGTTTCATATTGGCTTGCAGCTAACATCTGGCCACAGCGTTTTTTCAAGGAAATTCCAGCCTTAGGCTCCATTCACACTACATCTTGTCCATACGGGGATGGGAAAACCGGGCGCTCCCATATCCCTATATCCCTGCCAGGCCTGGCCCCGATCTCATTCATGTGAATGAGCTGACCGGAGTCAGATAGTGACTCCAGTTGGCTCATTTTTGCCCCGTTTTGTTTTTCAATGTTACCCCACAAATATATTTTTTTTCTGGTTTGCTGTAGATTTTGTGGTGAAATGTTTAATGGTGGCGCAAAAGACAAGCCCTCATATTCGTCTGTAGGTGGAAAATTTAACATGTTATGATTTTTAGAAGGTGAGGAGGAAAAAACTAAAGTGCAAAAATTTAAAATGGACGATTTTCCATGTGGACATTCTGGACATGTGAACATAGCTTTAAGGGTATGTTCACACTGATTTATTTCTTGCAGATTTTTCACAGTGCATTTGCTGCTGAAAATATGCAGCAGATTATTCTACCATTTACTTCAATGGTTCAGCAGAAAATTCGAAATAGTGGCAAATTTATACCTTTTCCACTGATCCATTGAAGTCAATAGTAGCAAAATCCCAGGTGGAATTTTCAGCAGCACATACCCAGTGGAAAATTTGCAGGAAATACGCCCCCATTCCAATTTGGAATATTCTACTCTAAAACTCTATTGCAGCAGAGTCCCATTGATAGCAATGGTATTCTGGTGCACTGTGCACACAGGAATTCCGGTTCTGGCATCCGCAAAAAGAATAGATATGTCTATTCTTTCTGCAGATTCCACTCGGAAATGCATTGCCGTCTATGAGAGAGCATTTCCAAATGGTCCTAGCGCCCGCCGAAACCTTCAAATGAGCTGATTGTTCACCCGTGTATTAAAGTCGGACATTTCGCGCATTTCCGGCATGTGAACATGGCCTTAGACTGAATTTTTGAAAAACTGCCGTTTTTGCGCTGAAGTGTTTTCAAAAGAAAAGGAAAATACAAAGAAGGACTTGAACTTCTTCTTCCTTCTGGTTCCACTTCTGACTTTGGCTCAAAAACTGCAGTGGTGGTTTTCTAAAAAACTGCCAAGTGGAAACTCAGTCTTAGAGATCTGATACAGTATATGAACATGAGTATATGAACGTATTTAATCAATATGCACCAATTGATAAAAGAAATAATAAAAAGCATTCTTCTGTTATATTCTATTTGGGACCTGCATTGTTTGGTGAATTGAGCTCTAAAGTTGCAATGTAGTCCCAAACAGACAGCACAGGTGTTGATTCATCTCCTCTTTAATATGTGTAACTAAAAAGTGGAGACAATGCTGCCACAGAGCTGATAAAAAAAAAACTGCACCACATTTGTCTGCATGTTAGATGTGATTTTGCAGCTCAGTGTTTCATTTAAATGAGCAAAGTAATAATACCACACACAACCTGCAGACAGGAGTGATGCTGTTTTTGGAACTCCTTATTTAGATTTCTGGATAACCCATTTATCTATGGAAGAGTGAGATCCACAGAGCTTGACCACTTTGTATAAATAAGCAGTATTGTTTATTTCTTACTACAGGATATGAAGAAGTTTGAAAGTGAAATTAGAGTATTACAAACAGCATTAGAACAAGCCCAGACTACGCTGACGTCACCAGAGCTGGGGCGCTTGAGTCTTAAGGAGCAACTGTCTCATAGACAGGTATTGTGCACATGCCAATATTGTGTATTATTCAAAGTAGATTTAGGGTAGGGAAACACTGAGCGCCGACGGCAGTCACAAGATTGGACTCCCCTGGGTAGCTGTGTGTCTGCTCATAGCTGTGGATTTCCCACTGTAGACACAGTGCCTACTCGTAGCAGATGCACAGCGGGAAATCCGCCACTACGAGCAGACACACAGAGCTACCTGGCTGCAGCATGGAGCTCGCTCTTGTGACTTCTCTTCTGTGCATCCGCAGAGGGAAATGTGCTGCGGATGCGCTCCGTGTGAACATACCCTTAAAAGGGTTAACCAAGCTTTAAGTAAAGGCCTATGGGGATCTAATATTGATCAAAGACTTAAAGGGGTTTTACCATCATAGACACTTTTCTCTATGAAAAGGTTAAGAAATAAATATCTGATCCTAAAGATTCCAACTGCTAGGACCCTCCACTATCTTTGGAACGCCGGAAGCTCCCACCTGAGTGGAGCACCTATGCCCTTACTTGACTCCCATCCCAATCATTGCCCATGGGATTGCTTAATACAACCAAATGATGTACACTCCTATCTTTCGGACTATAGACAATGAACAGAGGGGGGGATGAGTATGTTCATTGCTGCTTCATTCAGATATAAGTCCTATTCCCAATCTCCGGGACAGCCAAGCTCTTTTCAAGATCAGACCTTTATCCACTATCTTGTGAATAGGAAACAGGTGTACATGGTGGCAAAAGCCTTTACTTCCAATCTACCACTCCAGTTTACCATCTACCACAGCTCACGTTTCATTTTACCAAAGCTCATTAAGATATAAAAGATGTGCTTTGGTTGGTTATAAAGGTCAAAACCAGACAGTTTTGGTAGATTGATAAATCTAGACCAGTTCACTAAGTGAACTGAATTTTTTTTTTATATTTACAGCATCTACTATCCAAAATGGAGTCTCTAAAGCCAAAGGTTCATGCTGTCCAGCTTTGCCAAAGTGCCTTAAGAATTCCAGAAGAAGTAGTTACTAGCCTTCCCATATGCCGCACTGCTGTTAGACTGCAAGAGGAGACCAGTCGTCTTCAGCACACTGCCATTCAGCAGTGTAATATTATGCAGGTAAGCAATTACATTAATGAGCTGACAAACCAATGCTTTTTTGTGACATATATATATATATATATATATATATATATATATATAATTTTTTTTTTCTACTACTGCCCCTTAACCCCTTAAGGACCGGGGTTTTTTCCGTTTTTGCATTTTCGTTTTTTGCTCCTTGCCTTTAAAAAATCATAACTCTTTCAATTTTGCACCTAAAAATCCATATGATGGCTTATTTTTTGCGCCACCAATTCTAATTTGTAATGACGTCAGTCATTTTGCCCAAAAATCTACGGTGAAACGGAAAAAAAAATCATTGTGCGACAAAATTGAAAAAAAAACGCAGTTTTGTAACTTTTGGGGGCTTCCGTTTCTACGTAGTACATTTTTCGGTAAAAATGACACCTTATCTTTATTCTGTAGGTCCATACGATTAAAATGATACCCTACTTATATAGATTTGATTTTTTAAGACTTCTGGAAAAAATCATAACTACATGCAGGAAAATTAATACGTTTAAAATTGTCATCTTCTGACCCCTATAACTTTTTTATTTTTCCGTGTATGGGGCGGTATGAGGGCTCATTTTTTGCGCCGTGATCTGAAGTTTTTAACGGTACAATTTTTGCATTGATAGGACTTATTGATCGCTTTTTATTCATTTTTAAATGATATAAAAAGTGACCAAAAAAGCACTATTTTGGACTTTGGAATTTTTTTGCGCGCACGCCATTGACCGAGCGGTTTAATTAATGATATATTTTTATAATTCGGACATTTCCGCACGCGGTGATACCATATATGTTCATTTTTCTTTTTATTTACACTGTGTTTTTTTTTTTATTGGAAAAGGGGGGTGATTCAAACTTTTAATAGGGGAGGAGTTAAATGATATTTATTCACTTTTTTTTTTCACTTTTTTTTTGCAGTGTTATAGGTCCCATAGGGACCTATAACACTGCACACACTGATCTTCTATGTTGATCACTGGTTTCTCATAAGAAACCAGTGATCAACGATTCTGCCGCATGACTGCTCATGCCTGGATCTCAGGCACTGAGCAGTCATTCGGCGATCGGACAGCGAGGAGGCAGGTAGGGGCCCTCCCGCTGTCCTGTCAGCTGTTCGGGATGCCGCGATTAGCCGCGGCTATCCCGAACAGCCCGACTGAGCTAGCCGGCCACTTTCGGTTTCACTTTTAGCCGCGCGGCTCAGCTCTGAGCGCGCGGCTAAAGGGTTAATAGCGCGCGGTGCCGCGATCGGCACTGCGCGCTATTAGAGGCGGGTCCCGGCTTCACTATGACGCCGGGCCCGCCGCGATATGACGCGGGGTTACTGTGTAACCCCGCGTTATATCAGGAGAGCAGGACCAAGGGCGTACCTGTACGCCCTTGGTCCTTAAGGGGTTAAGGACGTTTTTTCCTCCTTAACTTTTAAAAATCATAACCCTTTCAATTTTCCACCTAAAAATCCATATTATGGCTTATTTTTTGCGTCGCCAATTCACCTTTGCAGTGACATTAGTCATTTTACCCAAAAATTCACAGCGAAACGGAAAATAAAATCATTGTGCGACAAAATCGAAGAAAAAACGCCATTTTGGGGGCTTCCGTTTCTACGCAGTGCATATTTCGGTGAAAATTACACCTTATCAATATTCTGTATGTCCATACGGTTCAAATGATACCCTACTTATATAGGTTTGATTTTGTCGTACTTCTGGAAAAAATCATAACTACATGCAGGAAAATTTATACGTTTAAAAATGTCATCTTCTGACCCCTATAACTTTTTTATTTTTCCACGTACAGGGCGGTATGAGGACTCATTTTTTTGCGCCGTGATCTGAAGTTTTTATCAGTATGATTTTTGTTTTGATCGGACTTTTTGATCACTTTTTATTCATTTTTTAATGGTATAAAAAGTGACCAAAAATATGCTTTTTTGGACTTTGGAATTTTTTGGCACGTACGCCATTGACCGTGCGGTTTAATTAATGCTATATTTTTATAGTTCTGACATTTACGCACGCAGCGATACCACTTATGTTTATTTTTTTAATATTTTTTTTACACTGTTTTATTTTTTTATGGGAAAAGGGGGGTGATTCAAATTTTTATTAGGGAAGGGGTTAAATGACCTTTATTAAAACTTTTTTTTTACTTTTTTTTTTGCAGTGTTATAGCCCCCATAGGGACCTATAACACTGCACTCACTGATCTCTCATGCTGATCATTGGCATGTATTAACACGCCTGTGATCAGTGTTATCGGTGCTTGACTGCTCCTGCCTGGATCTCAGGCACGGAGCAGTCATTCGTCGATCGGACACCGAGGAGGCAGGTAAGGGCCCTCCCGGTGTCCTGTAAGCTGTTCGGGACGCCGCGATTTCACTGCGCGGTCCCAAACAGCCCGACTGAGCAGCCGGGATACTTTCACTTTAGAAGCGGCGGTCAGCTTTGACCGCCGCTTCTAAAGGGTTAATACTGCACATTGCCGCGATCGGCGATGTGTGGTATTAGCCGCGGGTCCCGGTAGTTGATGAGAGCCGGGACCGACGCGATGTGATGCGGGGTCGCAGCGCGACCCCACTTCATATCGCGGTAGCCGGCGCAGGACGTAAATATACGTCCTGCGTCGTTAAGGGGTTAACATTGGTGACCACAATCCTTCACCAATGGTAAAACTCATGGGCCCCAATACCTAATGTGTAACAGGGTCTCTACCTACCAAGTTCCATAGCCTATTAGAAGAGAGGTATTCATAGAGACCTACCTGACATTTTCCCTTTCCAGAACCATTCCCATTACCTGGCTGGTCAAATCATAAGGGTTACTCCCTTTCCACTGTTTGTCTTATTATATTGAATATCTTTTTACTACAACTAGGCAAGCCAATTTCCTGCCTTTATGATTTTATTTGCCTTACAATTCAGGAGTAGCTTTATTATTACAAACAGTATGAATAGTATAACTAAATACTGGGATTTAAAGCCGTACTCTGGTGGAAAACTTTTTTTTTTTTTTTAAATCAACTGGTGCCAGAAAGTCAAACAGATTTGAAAATTACTTCTATTAAAAATTCTGTATACTACAGAGGAAATTCTTCTCTTTTTGGATTTTTCTTTCACAACCAAAGTGCTCTCTGCTGACACCTCTGTCCATTTTAGGAACTGTCCAGAGTAGCATATGTTTGCTATGGAGATTTTTTCCTGCTGTGGACAGTTCCTGACATGGACAGAGGTGTCCACAGAAAGCATTGTGGTCAGACAGAAAAGAAATCCAGAAAGAAAAGAACTTCCTGTGTTGCATACAGCCTCTAAGAAGTACTGGAAGGATTAAGATTTTTTAATAGAAGTAATTTACAAATCTGTTTAACTTTCTGGCATCAGTTCATTTAAAAAGATTACGTTTTCCATCGGAGTACCCCTTTTATAAGTCCCTGTTTAGATGTCTCTGCTGGTAACGTAAATACAACGAAATACACATTGTACATAAAGGCATTGTACTATGTTTTTGGGAATATTGCAAGCATCTCCTTGTTGCATGACAGAATTTGTGATGGCTCAGCAAGTTGTACTGTACATGGTACAGTTGGGGAAGATGTGATATTGCATTGATTGTTTTTGGTCACATCATGAATTTTTTGCAGTTTATTATTTATATTACACTTAAATTTAAATAAGTCTAAATGCAGAAATTGTGAATTGGTAGTAATGTCTGCCACCATTTTACAGCTTGAAAAAAAAAATCTCAAAGATGTTTTTTATTTCCAAGTACTATGTTTGGCAGCGTGTAAAATATGAGTCACTTTTATTTTAGTTCGGAATTTGTTTGACAGTTATCCATTTAACCTACAGGAGGCGGTGGTCCAATATGAGCAATATGAACAAGAGATGAAACATTTACAGCAGCTAATAGAGGAAGCACATCGGGAACTGCAAGATGCAAAAGTAACCACCAGCAATATACAGGAATTGCAATTCCAGATCAAACGTCATGAGGTCAATATTTTATAACTATTGATTTTCCATGTGGGAATTATGTGTGGTCCTTTTTACTTCAGCCAATGTATTGTATTGTATTTAAAGGGGTATTCCGGTGGAAAACTTTTTTTTTTTTTTAAATCAACTGGACAGGAGGACAGCGCCTAGCATAATTCTGTATAGAAAATGTCCTAAGGATCCCCAGTGTAGGTGTTATGCTCACCTGGCTGGATACTTGGGTTCATGCACGTAACCCCTCCGTATGGGGTACAGACGTATTTGGATCTCGAGCTGCAGCCTGCAAATTGTAGGACCGATCACCTTCCAAATGGGGGCCGGTAAATGTAGACAAGTAGATATGGCAGAAAAAACTTTTTGCACTGGCGCTGCTTTCATGTGATCCGCTTCAGACTCTGTATCACAGGGTATAGTATATAAAAAAAATAGGTTTTATTGTTACATTAAAACAAATAAAACATATGACAGTGTGCAAAACGCGTTTAGGGAATATATTTTCCCTTTTTCAATTGCTTAAAAGTGGGCTGTCTTATTAGCGGCTGTATGCTACAGAGGAAATTATTTTCTTTTTAGATTTCTTCTGTCCATTTTAGGAACTGTCCAGAGCAGCATATGTTTGCTATGGGGATTTGCTCCTACTCTGGACATTTCCTGACATGGACAAAGGTGTCAGCAGAGAGCACTGTCGTCATGACAGAAAATAATTTCCTCTGTAGTATACAGCTGCTAATAAGTACTGGAAGGATTAAGATTTTTTCTTAGAAGTAATTTACAAATCTGTTCAACTTTCTGGCATCAGTTGATTAACAAAAAAGGAGTACCCCTTTAAGTACTGCAGAGACTTTATTTTTTCTGTTAAAAAAAAATTACAGAATTAGAGTGGCAATGTGGATACTTCACCACTGCTCCTTTCATTCTCTTTGTGACTTTTCAACACAGCCAAGTACAGTGCTCATCTTTGGAAGTCCCATAGAAATTAAATGGAGCTGTGGCTGGGCATGCACACTGCTGCTTTATTAACTCAGGGAACAAGGAATATTCTCTAGATCAGTGGTACTCAACTGGTGGACCTCGGGGGCATAGTGGCACAGTTCATGGGGGTCATAGTGTCACAGTTATTAAGGAGGAAGGAGAGCATAGTGGCACAGTTTATATGGAGTGCTTAATGCTTCAGTTCATATAGGGGGCATAGTGGCACAGTTGATGGGAGGCACAGTGTCATCATTCATTAATTTAAGTTAGACTAAATGTTAGGGAAGCTTTCTTCCTCCTGCTTTGGCCGATTTTACTGTGCCTGTCATGCCGTGAGAGTGAAGCAGGGATGAATGTTCATGACTGAAACAGTGATATCGACTGAAGCCAGCAGGAGAGAGAGTTGCTCATACAGCAAAAGCCCGCCTCTATTGCACAGAAAAATAAATTACCATATTAGCAACAAGATGGATTTCACCTGAAAAGCTGAACTGATTTTCGCCGAGTAATAAGTGTTAGAAACAGGGTCACCTAGATTATCTACCTGGGTATTCAGGTAAGTGTGGGTAATCCTGCTGTCAGGTTTCCTTTAAGATATTATTGGTGCATAATAAATTTAAGTACGGTAGCTTCACCCTAAAATACAGTTTTACAATTTATGTCCTCTACAGTAAAAATTGTGTAGCCTTGTAAATGCATGTTGTAACTTGTGATGATCCTAAATTATTTAAAAGTATAGAACATTCCAATAATAATAATAATAATAATAATAATAAACTATAACATAACAGTAATAAAATAACATACTGTACCTGTACAATAAATGCAAAATAGGTCTATATAGTCTATATAGTCATAAAGGCCATATTACATTTTGTATTATACTTCAGAGCTTCATTTACAGTTCTGCTGTTATTAGAAATAGTCCACAAGCTTGTTGCTAATACTCCAGATCAGTTCAGGCATAAGTAACATACTTGATAATGTTAGCACCCCTGAATTTTTTCTAGAAAATGAAGTATTTCTCACAGAAAAGGATTGCAGTAACAGATGTTTTGCTATACACATATTTATTCCCTTTGTGTGTATTGGAATTAAACCAAAAAAAGGGAGAAAAAAAAAGCAAATTGGACAAAATGTCATCCCAAACTTCAAAAATGGATTGGACAAAATGATTGTCACTCTTTCAAAATTGTGGAAAAATAAGATTGTTCCAAGCATGTGATGCTCCTTTAAACTCACCTGGGGCAAGTAACAGGTGTGGGCAATATACAAATCACACCTGAAAGCAGATAAAAAGGAGAGACGTTCACTTAGTATTTGCATTGTGTGTCTGTGTGTACCACACTAAGCATGGACAACAGAAAGAGGAAAAGAGAACTGTCTGAGAACTTGTGAACCAAAATTGTGGAAAAATATCGACAATCTCAAGGTTACAAGTCCATCTCCAGAGATCTAGATTTGCCTTTGTCCGCAGTGCGCAACATTATCAAGAAATTTGCAACCCATGACACTGTATCTAATCTCCCTGGGTGTGGATCAAAGAGAAAAATTTATGAAAGGTGTCAACGAAGCATAGTCTGGATGGTGGATAAGCAGCCCCAAACAAGTTCCAAAGATAGTTCACGCTGACACTGATGCTCCCTGAGCCTGCAGGACAGCTTGAATATCTGTCGACATTTAAATGAAATAAAACGCTATGGCAGGAGACCCAGGAGGAGTACACTGCTGACACAGGGATGTAAAAAAGCAAGACTACATTTTGCCAAAAAACTTCTGGGAAAACGTCTTGTGGACAGATGAGACCAAGATAGAGCTTTTTGGTAAAGCACATCATTCTACTATTTACCGAAAACAGAAGGAGGCCTACAAAGAAAAGAACACAGTACCTACAGTGAAATATGGTGGAGGTTCAATGATGTTTTCAGGATGTTTTGCTGCCTCTGGCACTGGGTGCCTTGGATGTGTGCAAGACATCATGAAATCTGAGGATTACCAACAGATTTTGGGTCGCACTGTACAGCTCAGTATCAGAAAGCTGGGTTTGCATCTGAGATCTTGGGTCTTCCAGCAGGACAATGGCCCCAAACATACATAAAAAAGCACCCAGAAATGGATGGCAACAAAGCGATGGAGAGTTCTAAAGTGGCAGCAATGAGTCCAAATCTTAATCCCATTGAACACCTATGGAGAGATCTTAAAATTGCTGTTGGGAAAAGGCATCCTTCCAATAAGAGAGACTTGGAGCAGTTTGCAAAGGAATAGTGGTCCAACATTCCGGCTGAGAGGTGTAAGAAGCTTATTGATGGTTATAGAAAGCGACTGATTTCAAGGGTGTGCAACCAAATATTATGTTAAGGGTGCCAATAATTTTGTCCAGCCCATTTTTGGAGTTTAGTGTGACATTATGTCCAATTTGCTTTTTTCCCCTCCCTTTTTTGGTTTAGTTCCAATACACATAAAGGGAATAAACATGTGCATAGCAAAACATGTGTTACTGCAATCCTTTTCTGTGAGAAATACTTCATTTTCGAGAAAAATTGCCAACATTTACGGCCATGACTATAGTGACATAGTTCATAAGGTTGAAAAAAAAAAAAAAAGAGTCCATCAAATTCAACCTATAGTCCATCATGTTTAACCTTGATGGACATTGCAATGACATGTTCTATATGTAAACTGTACACCTAATGTGGACCTAATATTGACATGACATGTGAGATAAATTACTATAAATCATTAAGCTTTTTATTTAAATATTTGCTGTGTTTAATTCAATAGCATGTTCCACCAATTGTTGTCTTAAGACAGTCTTTACTATCCAGGGTACTTGTATTCTCTATTTAAAAAGTAAACAGTGATAACTCCCAACATTGCATAGAGAACCTGCACTTTGCCTGATGTCTACTTTATAAAGGAAAAAGTGGTGACAGGCTTGAGAATGGATGATGGCCATGCTGACAGGTGTTGTTCACCTTAATATCCCTCTTATCTCTGTTTAAACTTACACAAGATATTGTTAAATGATATCAAAATGTAAGAACAGTAAGGAACCTTTTCTTTATGCGGCACTGATGAGGTTAATGGCGATATACTTAACCAAGCTATGGAGGGTAACATTTGTCATTTTAACCTCTCTGCCACCTATTGTTTTCCATTGTTTTAATCTTGGCTTAGAGCTGACTGTTGCATTTTTTGTAGTTGCAGTCACCACATGACCTCATTACAGAGCCGGAGACATGAGCCATCTGGGGGAAGCTTATAGTCGGCTGTAATAAGCGGCCACAATGTTGTCAATGCTGTCCCTGAATGGTGTCGGTCCTCCTTGCAGTGACTTAAGCTGCACAGCTATTTCCTTGTCTCGCAGCAGCTCTGTGGTTTCCCTGTATTGTGAGATGCAGGCTGGCTTAGTTCAGTTTCACAGTCAACATCCTCCCTTCCAGCCAGTGCTGATAGATGATACAGGACTTGTGAGCTGGGATTTTATTGGTCAGTCGTTCCCAGCCTGCTTGCAAGCCAGGAACACAATACAATGCAAGCTTGGATTCCTTTATGGCTGTATTTCTCTGTCTTATCTAGCATACTGAATTAAAATGTGTTCACAGGAGCTGGCAAAGAAGATCAAAGGTTATCAGGAGCAGATAGCATCACTCAACTCCAAGTGCAAAATGTTAACCATGAAGGCCAAGCATGCCACAATGCTGCTCACTGTCACCGAAGTGGAAGGACTGACCGAGAGAATGGAGGAACTGGATGCTGAACTCCTCCCTGCACACTCTGCTCACCCGTCTGTTGTTATGGTAAGGCCTATGCTTGCGTTAGCTGCTTTCATATGGGTTACGCTTCATGCAAGCCAGAGAACAAAGCTGCAGCTTCTCTGCTTTCCTATGAGCTAGATGGCAGCTGCTGCTACTGAAGCACATCAGACAATATTACAATGTCTGCTTATATCTGTTATTAGGACAGTATGCTATTGATCATGTACATAGATTGGATAAATAGTTTCACTATAGCTGTAAAATAAAATATAAATACGTTTTAATTAAAGTAAAAGTTAATTGTCCAGATGATGTATGTAATTTAAATATAGAAACAAAATCCACATGTTCACTAATGTAGCATGTCCTATTGAGATACAGGCATTTTAAAATCTTTTTATCTTACATTCCATTATGATGTTGGTAATACATGGGTTACATATAATGGTGTCTTTGTTGGTTTCACACATAGTTTAGCTGGTTGTTTCTATTTAGAGTACATGTCACGTGATGCCATAGTGCAGTGGTCGCCAAACTGTGGCCCTCCAGATGTTGCAAAACTACAATTCCCAGGATGCCTGGACAGCCTACGGCTGTCCAGGCATCCTGGGAATTGTAGTTTTGCTACATCTGGAGGGCCACAGTTTGGGGACCTCTGCCATAGTACCTGTTACCAGTGGGGAGACTATATGTTGTGTCACAAGATTCAAGTCCCTCTTGCATATAATTGTAACACACTCATGTTAACAGATCCCATAGTCAGGCTGTCACGTGTTCTTTATGGTATGCATTGTTCTTCATGTGTATGACCGTGTAGGGAATTTTATTTTATTATTAATATACTGTACCAGATTCAATTGACATTGCATTATAAATATTGTAAATATTGCATTATAATTATAATATCACCAATAAACTATGATATATATATATATATATATATATATATATATATATATATACACACATACACACAGTCATGGCCGTAAATGTTGGCACCCCTGAAATTTTTCAAGAAAGTTAAGTATTTCTCACAGAAAAGGATTGCAGTAATACATGTTTTGCTATACACATGTTTATTCCCTTTGGGTGTATTGGAACTAACCAAAAAGAGTAGAAAAAAAGCAAATTGGACATAATGTCACACCAAACTCCAAAAATGGTCTGGACAAAATTATTGGCACCCTTAACTTAATATTTGGTTGTACACCAAAAATTAAGGAAAAAATTACTGAAATCAGGTGCTTCCTATAACCATCAATAAGCTTCTTACACCTCTCAGTCGGAATGTTGGACCACTCTTCCTTTGCAAACTGCTCCAGGTCTCTTATTGGAAGGACGCCTTTTCCCAACAGCAATTTTAAGATCTCTCCACAGGTGTTCAGTGGGATTAAGATTTGGACTCATTGCTGGCCATTTCAGAAGTCTCCATCACTTTGTTGCCATCCATTTCTGGGTAACCAAAGTCTATGGAAAAGAAAAACCAGCTCACCACCATGTACATTCTTGAGAGGAGGAGGACTTCAAGTGTGAATAGGAAACACGGACAACATCCAACCGCATTCTTGGAGTGTAAACTTGAAATAGAGAGGAACAGGGTCCAGCTCGCAGGAAAAAAATGGGTTAAAAATGTAATATTTTAATTCAAGCCATTAAAAATATAAGTGAACAAAAAAAGGGGTGAATAAAATCATAGCAGAAACGCCGACGCGTTTCGGACCATATAGTCCTTAATCAAGATTAAGGACTATATGGTCCGAAACGCGTCGGCGTTTCTGCTATGATTTTATTCACCCCTTTTTTTGTTCACTTATATTTTTAATGGCTTGAATTCAAATATTAGATTTTTAACCCATTTTTTCCTGGGATCTGGACCCTGTTTTTCTTCTCTATTTCAAATCCATTTCTGGGTGCTTTTTGATGTATGTTTGGGGTCATTGTCCTGCTGGAAGTCCCAAGATCTCAGATGCAAACCCAGCTTTCTGACACTGGGCTGTACAGTGCAACCCAAAATCTGTTGGTAATCCTCAGATGTCATGATGCCTTGCACACATTCAAGGTACCCAGTGCCAAAGGCATCAAAACAACCCCAAAACATCATTGAACCTCCACCATATTTCGCTGTAGGTACTGTGTTCTTTTGTTTGTAGGCCTCATTTCGTTTTCGGTAAAAAAGTAGAAGGATGGGCTTTACCAAAAAGCTCTGTCTTGGTCTCATCTGTCCACAAGACATTTTCCCATCCATTTAAATGTCAATGGATAGTTTGTGCTGACACTGATGCTCACTGAGCCTGCAGGACAGCTTGAATATCTTTGGAACTTGTTTGGGGCTGCTTATCCACCATCCAGATTATCCTGGGTTGACACCTTTCATCAATTTTTCTCTTCGGTCCACGCCCTGGGAGATTATCTACAGTGCCATGGGTTGCAAACTTCTTGATAATGTTGCGCAATGTTGACAATGGCAAATCTAGATCTCTGGAGATGAACTTGTAACCTTGAGATTGTTGATATTTTTCCACAATTTTGGTTCTCAAGTCCTCAGACAGTTCTCTTCTCCTCTTTCTGTTGTCCATGCTTAGTGTGGCACACACCACACACAATACAAAGACTAAGTGAACTTCTCTCCTTTTTATCTGCTTTCAGGTGTGATTTTTATATTGCCCACACCTGTTGCTTGCCCCAGGTGAGTTTAAAGGAGCATCACATGCTTGAAACAATCTTATTTTTCCACAAATTTGAAAGGGTGCCAATAATCTTGTCCATCCCATTTTTGGAGTTTGGTGGGGCATTATGCCCAATTTGCTTTTTTTTCCTCCCTTTTTTTTTGTTTAGTTCTAATTCACACAAGGGCAATAAACATGCGTATAGCAAAACATGTGTTACTGCAATCCTTTTCTGTGAGAAATACTTAATTTTCTAGAAAAATTTCAGGGGTGCCAACATTTATGGCCATGACTGTGTGTATATATATATATATATATATATATATATATATATATATTTAAAACTACACTATTTGGTCCCATTTGGATTATGCTTATGGTCTTTGTCATGGATGTACATTGGGATACGATCCAAAAGATATTCAAGTTCTTATAAGGGATAGGAGAGGAAATCTTTATCTTTGTGTGTATATTTTACATGTCTCTTTCCTTGGCCCGTTCCTGTATGTCTGGCCTGTATGGTACTCTCTTTATTAAATCATTCAAAACTTATTTAAAATGAATTGCACATAAAGCTTTGGCCTCACTTGGCGGAAATGTTGTGGATTTTTTTTACTCATTTACAATTTCAGCAATGAGCAGATAGTGTCCTGTGGTATAGATTTTACATCTGCAGCATGTCCTGTCTTGTTTTTGCAGATTTTCTCAGTTGACCTCCGTGGGGAAGTCAAAATTTGGAATAAATCTATTGAAGTTGTGGATTTTGTTGCCAAAATGCTACAGATCAGCAGTAAATCCTCAGATTTTATTTTCATTTGCTCATCCACAGTGGCAAATTGGCAGCACATCTGCACTGCATTGCCACTGTAGAATTTGCTGAGCAAACACTGCACTGATATTCCACTTTGTAAAATCCACAGCAATTCAGCAGCATGTGGCTGCCACGGTGTGCTTACTGCATAGCCACAGGCTTTAATAGACCAAACAGAGTATACTTGTGACTACATTTAGGGACTACATTGAAGGTGCCATGCAGCACTATACAGTGGTCCCTGAAGTTACAATATTGATTTGTTGCAGGACGACCATTGTATGTTGAAACCATTGTATGTTGAGACCATAACTCTATGGAAACATGGTAATTGGTTCTGAAGCCCCAAAATGTCATCCAAAAAGAAAAATAAGTAGATAACTAATACAGGTTAAGCAAGTCCTTAAATATAAAAGTAAGAAAGAGTTGTTGGGAGCTGTAAATCACTGTCTATGTAGAGGACAGGAGCTTCTTCAGGGTCCTGTACAGTACATGCAATGTCCTAAAAAAGTAAAATGGAGCTGCCCTCACCTGGTGTCCAAAGGAGCAGCTAATCCTGGCACAGGTAAGGAGTAGTACAGGATATATAATACCTCCTTGTACTGTAGGGAGGCGCTACCAGACAGGAATTCAGTGCATACACTTCAGTAATACAGGTGTTTTACCAGTGAAATGCCCATTCTGATTGGTCAGATCTTCCAGCCATTGACACGTTTCACAGATCTGGACTGTCCGTAGCATTGTATGTGGAGTCTGGTTTCAAGTTACAGTGGTCCAGAAAAGACCATTGTATGTTGAAACTATTGTATGTTTAGGCCATTGTAAGTTGAGGGATCACTGTATTCGGATATTTTTTAATGGTATTTTAGTGTGAACATGCATCAGTGACAATGAGCATAATGTGAATAGGGCCTAGAGTGCGAGAGTGAGCATACATTCTAAGCCAGCAAAACAATGATTTATATGAAAGGTTGCTAAGAAACAGTAAAGACTATGCAGGCAGTTTTACTGTAGGATTGAAAGCAGGGGCATAAACATGCAGTATAATAAAGACTGAGCTCTGGTGCTATAGTACATGTGATGTTTAAGGGAGTGGGTTACAGATTTTGATGGGAAAGTTCAAGTTAAACCACTGAGTAGTATATAATAAATGTATATACACATGTAATGTCAGCCTTAGCTTAGCTCATATAATAAAATATTATTTAATCACCTTAAAAAATCCATCTTAGAAAGTGCTTAACACTTTGTTGCCAACAGTCACCCCAAAAATAAATGTTTTACAGATAATTACTGTAGGTCTTATATACGGTAACAGTAAGTTGTTGTCTGTATACTGTTTTTAAAAGTGCATACAGTTCCGTCCGTTTTTATAGAAAAAAAAAAACATACATTTTTTAAAAAATTGTCCATTTTTAATGGAAGGGGTCTTGGGTGGGGACTTTAGGATGCAAATGCGCATGTAGAAAGTAAAAACCGTATACGTTTTCCCGTATGGAACCGTATACATGTGCGTTTCCCATTGACGTCCATGTTAAAAAAAAAAAACATATGCGGTTGCAGTACGGTTTTTAAACCGGAGACAAAATCGTGCTCACTTATGAATAAATAATGTGTCTGAGAGACAACAAGTTTATTAAATATACATGAAAAACGTTTACATACAATATAAAAAGTGAATTGCGAGAGGAATACAGCATCAATAAGGTGATATCACCGGCCCTGCATGCATTATATCAATGAAGAGTACATAGACAGGTCACAGGCTATAGCAGCATATTTTGAACAAGATTAAGGTATAATGGCACACTATTGCACTAAAGGGTAAGGTGTACCATATCCACCCTAAACACTCAAAGTGAGGACTCCCAGACGAAGGTGGCGTACCGAAATGTGTGTGGAGTGGTGCTATCCCAGCTCCTGCTACTATTTGTCCTCTGTTTACCCCCCATTTTACTTATTTGGCACTTTACTCTCACTTTGAGTGTGCATACCATATACCTTACCCTTTAGTGCAAAGGTCTCAAACTGGTGGCCCTCCATATGTTCAAAAACTTCAACTCCCAGCATGCCTGGACATGCCCGGACAACAGTTGGCTGCAGCTAATGGCTGTCTGGGCATGCTGGGAATTGAAGTTTTGCAACATCTGAAGGGCCACCAGTTTGAGACCCCTGCTTTAGTGCCATAGTGTGCTATTATACCTTAAAGGGGTACTCCGCTGCGCAGCGTTCTGAACAAACTGTTCCTATATGCTGTAGCCGGCACCCGGAGCTTGTGGCGTCAAAGCCCCCCCCCCCCCCCCCCATGACGTCACGCCCCCTCCCATAGACTTGCATTGAGGGGCGGGGCTTGACGTCATGATGGCGGGGCTATGGCGTCACGAGCTTCCTGCTCCAGTGTTGTTCCAAACGCCGCTGAGCAGCGGAGTGCCCCTTTAATCTTGTTCAAAATATGCTGCTATAGCTTGTTACCTGTCTATGTACTCTTTATTGATATATTGTATGGAGGGCCGGTGATATCACCTTACTGATGCTATATTCCTCTCGCAATTCACTTTGTATATTGTATGTAAATGTTTTTCATATAAGTGACTCCGATTGGCTTTCTTTGTTTTGTGTACATCTGTAGTTTGTTGTTATTTCATGCACATTTATATTATTATCAGGCTGCAGGTAACAAACAGCTGTATATCCCTTTATGTGCATATGCTACTTGTCATGTAATGTTTGTTATTTTGTGTCAAATCTCTGACTTCTCTCTGCTTGCTGTCCTCTGGGGTTCTTCCGGTGTTCTCCTGTGACAGATGACCGCTGGTCGCTGCCACACTCTTCTGTCTCCTGTCACTGAGGAATCAGGGGAGGAGGGTACGAACAGTGAGATCTCCTCTCCACCCGCCTGTCGGTCTCCTTCACCTGTGGCTAATACAGATGCTTCTGTTAATCAGGTATCACTATGCTGTATTTACTTGATGCCAGCAAGTGCAGCGCCAGATTCTCTGGACCCTTGTGCTCTTCTCTGCACACAAGTATATGGTTTCCTAAACAAGATGATTATTAAAATACTTATTAGAGAATTTGTCACTTTTCTATTTTTAGGGCCTCCTCACTTCCTTTCAGTTCGGTGGCTTCTGCACCATGCATACACGCAGTCTTGCTGAGCTTTAAAGTGTAATTTTGTTTGCATTTTTCCCTATATTACATACATTTGCCTCACACCTAATGGTTTAGCTGTTGTGTCTTTATGTGATCCAGGAAATCATGGGCTGCACTTGTCTGGTAGATTTGTTTTGTCCTGTTAATTTTCTTGTATTTTTTTGTGTTCTGCTTATTCACATATTAGCTGTTAAATGTGATATTATATCCTCATACTTGAACTTCAACAATTGTTGGGCTACAGAATTGTTTAACGCTTATTTATTTGAAAGTCTGTTTAGAATATACATTTTTATCTGACTTCATGGTGTTTTAAGATTGGATTAGTAGATTCCATGTATCACAACCATAATACTGACCCTAAAATCTGGCTATATTATGACCAATAAACACTGTTCTCCCTAAGGGCAAGAAGAGACCGGGGGTACAAAAACCCCTATATATGCTAGAACTCCCCTCTTGAGGGGGCTTGTATTGGTGTTTTTAAAAACACGTACTCTGCCTCAATGATAACAATTTAAACGGATAACTCCAGGATATACAACTTATCCCCTATCTTAAGTATAGGGGATAAGTGTTAGTCCGACGACTGGGGCCCCCCGTGATCTCCTGAACGGCGCCCCGTCTCCCTGCATGGAACAAGCATTTTTAACCACAGCACGAAGCTGCGGCCAACACGCCTCCTCCATGCAGTTCAACTATCCAGTTGCCCTTCTTGTCTAATGAAGGATATATTTCATACAAAGAACTTATCCCCTAATAGCCGGATAGGGGATGAGTTTTAGATCGGAGTCCTGGCTCTTCCCGGGACCAGTGCGTTGCAACCCATGCTCAAAGCGTGGGGCACCCGCCCCCCTCCATATATCTTTTTGGGAGATATATGATTCTCCCATAGAGATATATGAAGGGACCGTGGGTACTCCAGGGGAGAGCCGAGGCTCTGTAAAGGAGATTGCGGGGGGCCCCGGTGCTCGAAACCCCCCACACTACCCCATCTAAAACCTATCCCCTGTACTGTGGATAGGGGATACATTTTTTTGTGTGAGACTTCTCCTTTTAATAGACAACCAGTGCACCTTTCTAGAGACTTTTCAAGAACCTAGCTGAGAGACTTCACAAGTACCATTCAGTTATTCCAAGCAGAAGAAGCCATCACTGAAAATACGCCCCCTCCCATAGACATGAATGGAGGGGGCATGGCGTTACGTCACATTTCCAGTCCCGGAAACTGGAGGTTTCTGAAACTGGAGACGCAGTCCTGTATACAATGCAGGGAGATCGTGGGGGTCCCTCCCGCGTTCAGACATTTTATACCCTATCCTTTGGATAGAGGATAAAATGTTAGATGCCGGAATACCCCTTTAAACAGATTAGTATTCTGGTTCCAGGCAGACCACTGCCCCAAGAGAAAGCCTCCATCTTCTAATTGAGATTACATAGAGACAGAGATCTTTCTGATTCTTTTGTTTACAAGACTGTCTATTTTTATCCAATAAATGTGTGGCTTATAAATCCTCCCTAATACACCTCTATATGTTTCTTATTGCCATAACCATTTCTATTACATTTAAATTGGTAGAGTTGTTTGTGATGTTATGTGTTAGTGTGTTTTTATACCAGATGTCCCCTATAGAAAAGTGACTAAAACTCCCCTATAAAAGGTAAATGTATCCTAACTGACACAACTCTCCAGACAACACTAGTATGCTTTGTAATACCTAGAGCAAGCCTTGAGGGGGTGATCCATGACAGTGTCTAATTTTCCTTATAACATATTGACCATCTCAATGATCTGGCAGTGGCTCATCCATCTCCCTATGGTAATACAATCAGTCAGCCAGTCTGAGTAGACATATTAATAGCAGAGTAGTGAGAAATAGCCATCATAAGGCCTGGTTCACATCTTGTTAAACACCTACCCATTGCCCCATTCATTAGAGGGAGGCCCAAAAAAAAAGATAATTGTAGCCTCATGGTCCAGCAGAAAAAGGTATGGAATAGTATAGTGGGATATACTACTTCTAAGAAAGTGTATACTTTCTACTATAGGAATCTGTTAGCAATGGATCCCAATATGTGTGTATACAGTGGCATATGTAGTTGATAAGGTTGAAAAAAAGACCAAGTTCAACCAACAACCCTATCAGATGCCAATTCGTCCATAGTCTCACTGCTGTTACGAATCCCCTTCTGTACGAAGCAACCTTTTTCCTGGCATATGGAGTACAACCAATAATTGCTAAAAATGTGTTGTGAACACCGCCCTTAAATATTTAACTGAATGTAGGAATTGTTAAATAAAGCAGGGATTTATTTGTTTTTATTGGGGAAAATGCTTTTTGGGGTTTTCGTAATATTATTTTGTAAATTATTGGATATATATATATATAATAGTACAGTGTTAGAACAGGCAGTATATTAAAAGGTCCCATTATAATTATTACATAAACACTGGGTTAATAGTAACCCTGGTTTAAAGACCCTGGACCTTAGGGGAAGAATTATCAGATGGGCCCATAGTAATGAAACTGTGTGAGAGAAAAAGTGGGAGTGGTTTTTCCCAAGGCCACCAATCACAGCTCAGCTAATGAGTTCTAGTAAAGTGAAAGCTGAGCTGTGATTGGCTGCTGTGGGAAAATCTCTCCACTTTTTCTCTCACACAGTTTGGGCCATGGTGTCTTCTCGTCTGTTGCTTTCCCCAACCATAGAGAAGAGCTACTCTGCTGTCTGCTTGTTATAATAGATGATAAACTTACTATAGAGTTGATTTCCGTCTTTAAGACAGAGATTGCAGCCTGTCAGGGAGTGAAGCGCACAGCTACATGCTTCTCCTGGTTCCTTCTAACATTCTGAACACCCAGACCCCAAACAATCACAAATATGTAAGAAGTTTCGGCAAGTAACAGGGGAAGTGCCTGTTTTTTTTTAATTTTTTTTTTTATTTTTTTTAATCAATGTGTTGAAAATGTGAGAAAAATTTTTTCTCTCTTGAACTATTTTTTTTGCTAAATAAAATAGATTGATAGAATTCAAACCACAAATGCATTTACGTACAATACGTCCTACATGTTTGTACCTACCCCTTCCCTCCCTGGCCCTGTCTGTGTCGTGCAGCACTTACATTGAGTCATGGGACAAATTTTTTCTATTTTCAACATATATATAGTAGAACATGGCTACAAAACATTATGTGAGCAGATTCTTATTTGCATTAGGAATGCAGTTGAATATACTTTAGATATTTTGTTTTCTAGTTTTGTTATTGTGTCATAAACAATAAATTTGTTGATCTCTTTCTTTAGGGGAATTGCAGTCAGAACTTTTGTCACAAACATGCACCAGAATATGTGAATGCAGCTTTATAGCTACCTGTATCCATCCTTTGGTACAGCAGGCACAAGCTTTCATAAAATGAAATCTTTCCTGACTGCAAGAAAGCCAAGGGGATTTAATATAACTGCTTTTATTGGAATCATTTAGCAGTTAGTGATTCTGAATACAGCTAAATATATATACCGTATATATATATATATATTAACCCAGACCCCGATGTTCAGCTGCACCTTTTTTTTTTCTTTGCGTTTGCTGAGCCTTTTTAGTATTTGAGTAAACTTTTTTTTAACTATAATGTGAAAACTAACAACTATAACAACATTAAAGCCTGGGCTACACTATGACTTTTTGTAGTGCTATGGATTAATTTTAACTATTGAGTAATACCAATAGTCCACAAAATGCACATAACTCAATGTCTTGGTATGAGCTGATGCAGTTGCATAAATTGTAAAATATATTTGGTAGCGCTACAAAAAGTTGCAGTGAAACCCTGGTCTAAGGAAACAAGAAAAGTGTATCTATCTAATCTAATTTAATATAAAAGAAAGCGTGCATGCTTGTGGTATGTGATCTGTTGAAAGTACTATGTTGTGCTTCATGCTCTTAGGACATTGCTTATTACCAGGCCTTATCTGCTGAACAGTTGCAGACGGATGCAGCCAAGATCCAACCAAACACCACGTTACCTCAAGACATGTATGAGCCAGGGATAGAGATGGCTGCTCATGCCAAACTAGATGACCTTCAGCGTTCCTGGGAGACGTTGAAGAATGTGGTGGGTTTTTACATGATATAAGTATTACGTTACATAATTTCATTGCTTTTTGATCTGTGCACTACATGAACTGGGATTCCACAACTAATGTTATACTCAAACGTTTACTGAAAAACCTAAACTACCAGTGTCCAAAAAATTCTCTGCAAATAAGTATATTGAAAATGTGTAGAATATATATACACACAACTAATTTCACATAGAAAATCTGTTCTATTCATCTGAACAGGGTTGTTTTGTCAGTAAGCACAGTCCCAGAAGCAAATCTGCCTTATTGGAAATTTCTCTTATTTTTAGGTTTAGCAGCTATGTACATAAGTCAATTCACTTGCTTTGTATTACATTATCAGATTAGTGAAAAGCAGCGCACTTTATATGAGGCTCTTGAACGACAGCAGAGGTACCAAGATTCTCTCCAGTCTATTTCCACTAAAATGGAAGCCATTGAAGTCAAACTAAATGAAAGCCTAGAACCCAGTAAAACACCTGAAAGTCAGATGGCCGAGCATCAGGTATGTCAAATGGTCATTTAATGTGTAATGTATTTCTCATGAATTAAAGGAAACTGTACTGATGAATATAATAACTTGTTGACAGAAACTGGTTGACGGTCCATAAATTTGAACAATGTTTTATTGTTCTCCTTATAGGCTTTTATGGATGAAATCTTAATGTTACAAGAAGAAATCAGCAAGTTGCAAGCATCTTTTGCAGATGAACTTGTTTCGGAATCTTTGGATTCTGAGGCTGCAGACCAACTAGCTCTGCAATCCACACTGACTGTGTTGGCTGAAAGGATGGCTACCATCAGAATGAAAGCTTCTGGAAAGCGCCAGCTATTAGAGGTAATCTAAAATTCACTGAAGTACATATACATGCAGGTGTCATATTAAAGGGGTATTCCAGAATTTTTTTTTATTTGACTGTGCTACAGGTGCTATAAAGTTAGTGTAGTTCATAATATAGTGTCTGTACCTGTGTGTGACGGTTTTCTCACAATTCTTATGTTATTTTTACCCCATTATTATTTTTAACAGCATACAAAATGACTGTTGTCTCAGATTTTTCCCATGTTGCAATGCGTCCGAGACCTGACTCACTAGTCAGCTGATGACAGGGAGCCTGTCTGCTTCAATGGGTGGATCGATCGCTTGGTGGGAGGGAGATCAATCTGCAACTAATGCAACAGCTGTAGACACCCTGATTGAAAACCACAGGGCTTTTGAATGGATGCAGCTCATTTATATTTCAATGGGTTGGGTGACTGATGTGTGGGAGGGAGGAAAATGTAATTATGGTATTTGTAGGCAATGAAGGAAACTCAAACAGGAAATACCAGTTCACAGAAAGTTAGTCACAGTGTTATGGTAATCACACAACACAGCCATTTAGCTCCAAGACAAGCGCAGATCCTTCCTAAGCATGTCCATTACTGTCTGCCCGCTACGTACTAAAATCACCTTCTGGTGGATAACCCCTTTAACTTTGCGCTCTGGGTTAAGATAATTTTCTTCCTGACAGGAAATATTCTTCCACTAATGTTTTCAAATATGACCTAGTAATGAAAACATATTGTTATATCATTAGGAAAAACTTAATGAACAGCTAGAAGAACAGCGTCATGAACAGGCTCTGCAGAGATACTGCACTGAAGCTGATGAGCTAGATCATTGGCTGCTGGGTGCCAGGGCTACCTTAAACAATGTGTTACGTGCTTTCGAAGAACCCATGGACATGGAAGCTCAGCTCATTGATTGCCAGGTAAAGTCAAGTCTTAGTGTCAGATAATCATTCCGCAAAACAATGAAAAAAAAAAAACAATGAGGCAAATATAATTATTCCAAATTTGCCAGAATTCTGACTGTATGTTAGGAAAAAACTAAACCAGCCATACATGCCAACATTTATTATGTGTTAGAGTATGTTCACACAGGCATAAATGCACTAAGTAAAGCTCTGCACGGGCAGCAAAGGGGGTAGGTTGGTCCTGAAGCTCCTATTGACTTCAATGGGAGCTTCAGTGCTGGACCGCACTGAAAAAGTGGCATGTCACTTCTTTTCATTGCATTTTCCCCTTTCTCATTGAAATCAGTGGGAGCAGGGTTTTGGAGGGTGACACTTGCATTATACTTGGAAATCAGCTAATTTTTTACATCCAAGAACAGTGCATTGTATGCCCCTGTGAACCTACACTTTTTGCACCATGCTAACTAGGGGGTGACTTAACAGAAAAAGACCATGGTTTAAATATGTACTATAAAGTCAGGCAAAATGTGATAGATTTTCCAAACCGCATATGAGCCTCTGTGATAAATCTGGTGCATTCTTAGACTGCCTGGTCTAAATTTACACTTAGTATTAGACAGGATTAGGAAATCTCCTCCAATATGCTTTTAGTGTGAAATTACTCTATATGCATAGGCCTAAACATGACTAAATTGACATTCATTCTGGTGTGATATGATCCATGTCTTTTCACTCCAACACAAAATAATTCATGAATCCAGTTTTAGTTCAGAATTGGGCATTTTTACTACTGAAGTCACAGAACTTTTTAGGAAGATAAAAATAACTGCAGTGGTTCATAAAAGGATACCCATTTACAGACCTGTTTATGCAGGCTAATCTGTAAAGAGGATTATGTAGATATGCTCAGAGTCATTCACAAACGTCTGAAGGCCAGCAGCTTATCGGTGTAACACGTGGCTCATTTGTAGAAGAGAAGACTGTCTAGTGGTCAGTTTGTGCTGCGTGTAGATCATCTACTTGAAGAATAATGGAATGAAGCACTGGGCAGGACCTTTCCTACGACACTCCATATTCCTTACAAAACCAAACCCTGGCCATCACCAATGGTGAACATTTCATGGATCTCCAGGGAAAAATGACCTTCATTTCTTTTTGTCTTTGTGGGTCAGAAATGGAATATGGCAGTCCAGTGCCAACGTTGACTGGGATTCTTTCATAAAATGTTTGAATTTGCGTGTTTATTTTCACTGCTGCAGAACATGCTGCTGGAAATTGAACAGAAGGTGGTGGCTCTGTCCGAGCTCTCTGTGCACAGTGAGAGCTTATTAATGGAAGGAAAGGCCCACACCAAGGAGGAGGCTGAACAGTTAGCCATGAAACTGAGGACACTAAAGGGAAGTCTCCTGGAACTACAAAGGGTTCTACAAGACAAGCAAATCAGCATTCAGGTACATTTCTTGATAGTGTTTTTCAGTCCAAGCATGATTGGCATTCAGAAATGTTTTTACATTAGTAAGCATTCTATTTGTATTAGGACTATTTATATGAATCCTTTTAGGAGTCATATGTGGATCATAAGACCCAATGGATCACTAAGATATCAACCAACCAAGACTTAAGACTTCTTATTATCATGAGGAATTACTGAATTATATTCTCACTCCCAGGCCACTTGTGCTCCCATTACTACCCTTAGGGAAACTAGATGAAGGGAAAGCATTACTTAATATATTTTTTGGTTCAGATGTCTTGGCAAATATTTTAGTGGCAAGTATCTATGATTGGCTAAGTTTATGATGCCTGCTACATCAATGTACAGCTCTTGCCACTCCTGTCTTATCAGGAATGCCTGATCATTTTCTTGAGTTCAAGAATTCCTCGGTTAAGAATCACTTTAATAGCTACCAACTCTGTAACCATTTTATACTGTGATTGGATATCATAATTGTTGCCTTTTGAGGCAATCAGTAACTACTGCAGTATTGGGTATAGTACAATGCATAGAGTAGAAACATATTAATAATGTATCACTATAACAGCACTTTTATGTCTTGTTTGTTCCACAGGCTAAGCTAGCATGGGGCGAGATGAAAGCACACATGAAAGCAGAACATGTAATATGTCTGTTTTTTGGTTTGGGAATTGCTTGCTCTTTGATCTTTCTTACTTATCAGGGTGTGCTGTGCAATATTTCACTTCTTTATTTCCTTAACCTTCAATCAATAGTAATAATAATGTATTTTACCTAATCACTATCTAAGCAAACCAATTATACATTGTATGTCAAATCACTCCAAAATTACTTTGTCTTTGGGTATATTTTTTGATTTTGTGATAAATCACATATACTATTTACTGTGTGTTTTGAGGATGTTTTTGGACATTTTTGTAATTTTTATCTGAATACCTGACATTACTACATTTTGCAGAAAAATAGTGATAATTCAGTCAACCTCTGCCCTATAATCTGCCCAGCACACTCTGCTGCAAATCTTTAATATTAGATGAAGGCAGTCATTGAGAAGAAATTGGTTTGTATAGAGGTAGAAAGTAGTGAGCATAGTGCTGCTTGTGTATAATTGCTATAGGTGCAGTTATAGTAGCACCTATTTAGATTTGTAAAAGACTTTATACAGTTTGTCTGCATTATTAAGTCATCATTTTATATGGAGAAATAAAAACGTTTGGGAAAATGTATATTTTACATAAATTATTGGCCCACAAAATATTAAAAAGCTCAGTAAATTTCTTCCAGCTATATGAAGATGACTGATTTATTTAAAAAACTAAAATCGGTGTGCCAACCTTTTCTTTAAGTGGCCATAAATATGTTTTACACAATATTTGTGTCTCACATGTTTGCCATAACAATTAGAAGAAGTTATACACGGGTGACTGATCTCTTCACGTCACATAATCATATTCTGACGTGAATGTGTTAAATGAATGAAGGGATTATTATGTTTCTACTACAGCGGGGACCTGCAGATTCAGCTGTGTCTGAATTTATAGAGGGTGTAAACTTACTGACCAACCAGAACTAGATGATACCCACAGGCTGCTTCGTGTTACAAGCTAACCTTGTTTTTAAGGACAAGAAAGTCAATAAAATAGGCTTCAGATTTCAGGGATCTCAAAGTTGTGGACACCCATAACACCCACTAGATGGCCCGCATTTCCTGTCTGGCTTCGAGACAAATGTAATGCACTGTAAATCAGCACGACCAAATGGTAAAAGAAGCAATGCTGATTCTTTAGTACCCCACGCTACACCTATTTGTTACTACAAGCAATATGAGGGAGTGCGTTGCACATGAGGGCTAGTTTGAGGTCTTACTATTGACTCAGGATCAGGTCGAGAATGTAATGCAATACGTTATGATTTTAATGATTTTTTTATGCAATACTGGATATTGTAGGATACTAATAATAGAAAAAAATGACCTATAACATTCTCTGGTCGCTGAAAATACAGTGAAGGAGTTTAAACATGCATGGGATATGCATAAGGCTATCCTTCATATAAGATACGGCCAGGGACTATTCATAGTATTCAGATTATTGGGCAGACTAGATGGGCCAAATGGTTCTCATCTCATAGGTTTCTGTTCTTATATTGTAATCCCCTGCACTTATTGACTGAATATTTACTAGATCATGTTCCTTGTAAAGTTGTACAATCAGGAATGATGCCCTATAGAGTTAGGGTTATCCAAGCAATACATAATACCTATAGGTATGTAACATATAGGAGTGAATATGTTTATATTGAAACTTTTGGCACATTTTCCCTAAAGTAAAATCATAGACATTGTGTATATTCCTATACATGTTAATATTTCACGCAGGATTTGAAGGATAAAAAAAATGAAACCTATTATTTTCCAACCCTTTATTTTATAGCAATTTGATTTTCTAAAGGTGATGTCTTAGGCATGCCAAGGGCTGGCCTTTTTCTGATTCTATTTATCTTTGATCAGGGCACGTTCCATGAAAAAGAGGAGTCTGAATCAGAGCTGTCTTCTTCACAAAGCCCCAGTGTCCAGGAATGGCTTGCTCAAGCACGCACTACCCGTTCACTACAAAAGCAGAACAGTCTTCAGAAACAAAAGGTAAATCTTTATTTTAACTGAATTGCAATTTATGCAAGTATTTAGATCAGTATAACTAACCAGTTTCTGCAATGTTGTATTTTAATTGTGATGCTTTATCAGCAGCATGTATGTAATATTGGTGCAGGCATTAACACACTATTGGAGATAGGCCCCAATCAAGGTTGGCCATGTCACTTACTTGTAAATTTGTACATAGGTTATATTGGGAGGCATAGTTTTGATAGAAAGCATGAGAGAAGGAATCCTTCTAATGAGTAAGCGTCCACTGGTCCTGGGATGTGGCAGTATGGTATCATAAAAATATAAAACATTTTTTTTATTGTTTTTTGCTCAGGGTCTCCTCTCTTATTTTTATAATGATCTGTGTAACATACTAAAGGCTTGAAGAGTGCATCTGAGCATAGTAGCTACCGTATATACTCGAGTATAAGCCGAGTTTTTCAGCACGATTTTTTTGTGCTGAAAACGGTCCCCTCGGCTTATACTCGAGTGAACTCTCCACCTATCAATCCCTTCTCAGTGGTCTTCAACCTGCGGACCTCCAGATGTTGCAAAACTACAACTCCCAGCATGCCCGGACAGCCATCGGCTGTCCGGGCATGCTGGGTGTTGTAGTTTTGAAACCTCTGGAGGTCCGCAGGTTGAAGACCACTGCGGCCTTCGTCATCATCCATCCGGACCAGCTCACCCTAACTTCCCGCCGAGGGGAGGTGAATACAAAACAAAAGGGGGGGGAGAGGGGCTGGATGATGACGAAGGCCGCAGTGGTCTTCAACCTGCGGACCTCCAGAGGTTTCAAAACTACAACACCCAGCATGCCCGGACAGCCGATGGCTGTCCGGGCATGCTGTGAGTTGTAGTTGTGCAACATCTGGAGGTCCGCAGGTTGAAGACCACTGATGAAGGGATTGACAGGCAATGATGATGAAGGGGGGATGATGGCCGGGGTCTGGATGATGACATGGGGGGGATGATGTATTTCCCACCCTAGGCTTATAGTCGAGTCAATAACTTTTCCTGGGTTTTGGGGGTAAAATTAGGGGCCTCGGCTTATATTCGGGTCGGCTTATACTCGAGTATATACAGTATGTGTAAGCACTTTGCTGGCTTGCATAGCTCCAACTTGTATAATTATTACTGCCATCTTTGTACCACTGGAAGATTGTGAAGTGCCATATGTTTTGTAAATTGGTCCTTTATTCTGATGCAAGTAAAGTTTTTATTTTTATTTCTTACATGTTTTTGGAATTAGCATACTTAGAGAGATACATTTTACATGTATTTAATACAGTATAAAACACCATGGTTTTTGGTACTTTGTTTCAGGAACTGGAACAGGAACTTGCTGAGCAGAAGAAATTATTGCAGATGGTTGCAAGTCGTGGGGGTGAAATAATAAATCAGCAGACAACCAGTGATCAGACAAATATCAGGTGTGAAGTTTTCTCCTCCTTATACTATGGCTCAGATCTACTAATACTGTCTGACAGGTATAAAAACTTAGAATAGACAGTCTAAAATGCTCCAGATTCCTCACAGTGGTTCATGGTAAATCTGGTGCATCTTTATTGTCTTGTCTAAGACCAACTCCTAGTTGGCTCACTTTATGACAAAATGTTACGACACAAATATAGCGCACTTTTGGTGCACACATGCCATAGTCTAATTTCTGCCACACCCCCTTATTGAGTGAGACAAAAGAGTGTCCAAAATTCTAATGATTAATATATTATGTGTTGAGGTCATGTAAACCATTTTTTATTACAAATTAAGCTAGATATCTGGCATAGTTTCAGTAGTAAATCTTGTACCTATAGATATACATATGGAAATTCTTACTAGTTGGATGATAAAATATTTATGCAAAATGGAGTTTTACTTTACATTCTTTATGTTTTACTTCTAAGCTTCCTTTCACTGCTTTCTTATGATTTATAGGTAGGTTCTAGTGACATTTTACTAGATGTGAGGATAGTGACTTTTTAAGCTAAATATTGGACCAGTCCACACACTAGAAATAGAATACATTTTGTTAATGTGTTTTATCCATAAACGTTCTCTTCTTTTACATAGTGAGGGACCTGACTCATTATCCAGAGAACTGGGCTTGGAAGGAGTGAAGCCAACATCACCGGAGCAAATGAGAAAGAAATGGGAAACATTGCATCAAGAACTTTGCTCCAAGGAAAAATTGGTGCAAAATGCTTTACAACAGGAGCAAGAACAACCAGTAAATATGGAGGACTGAATAGCTTAACCACATTAATGACAATAGCGTATTGATTATCTTAACGCTACTATTTGTTTCTAGACTGACATATATTTTACTTTGAACAGATTTTCAACAAGACGAATAGAGTCATTTCCGGGATGCCTTTTTACAAAGGAGACAAACAAGTTCAAGATAAATCAGCAGTTGTCAACATTTTAGATGGGTTAAACCAAGCACTGGAAGACGTTTCTTCTCACGTATGTAGTTTTAGAAAAAATTTATATTTAGCTAAATTATATTTTTCCTGTAATCTTGGTCACTTAAAAATACCATGAGGCCAGCTTTTGATTAAAGTCCTTACTAAGACATAGGTCTAATGACCTGAACTGACAGCAGCATAGGGATTTGTGACCTGTGATTAGTCTGGTACTTGCCTTACCTTGATGTTTTACTCCTCTAAGGCTGGGTTCACACTACGTTTTGTCCCATACGGGAGCGCAGGGGGGAGCTAAAAGCTCGCGCTCCCGTATGTCACCGTATGCGCTCCCGTATGCCATTCATTTCAATGAGCCGACCGGAGTGAAACGTTCGGTCCGGTCGGCTCATTTTTGCGCCGTATGCGCTTTTACAACCGGACCTAAAACTGTGGTCAACCACGGTTTTAGGTCCGGTTGTAAAAGCGCAAGATTTTAGCTCCCCCCTGCCGTATGCGCTCCCGTATGGGACAAAACGTAGTGTGAACCCAGCCTTACCCAGTATTTAGGGAACCTTCACACTGCCACAAAATTTTATTGAAGCAGAGTTTGTTGCTACTCATTTAATTCATTGGTTCTGCAGCAAGATTTTCCTCTGTGGTTTTTCCATATCCGATTGTGTATGTGTGAACGTACCCTTATAAGAAAAATATATAGAATAAAAATAGAAACATATATTTATGTAAAGTGATTAACTGCAATGCATACTTTTTTTTTTTTTATAAAACACATTAAAACTACAATGGCATAGCTTTGATTTAGATAAAATTTAAAACAATGAACGTTTTCTTTTTCTTTAGAATGGGGTTGGGGAAAAGAAGATCCTCCCTCTAGAGAAGAAACTTTATGAAGCTGTGTCAGTCACTTCAACATGGTTGGATGATGTGGAGGAAAGCCTATTTGTACAAACAGCACATCAACCAGATCAGACCGAAGCCTGCCTTTATAACCAAGAGGTATAATGTGTGGGATGTATCATCCCTGCGCCTGGTGTGTTCGACAAAAAGTCTCTACATTTTTTGTGCTAACATTTTGTGACTTTTGAGACTTTGAAATATTTCAGTAAGGCCACATAGACAGCCTCAGATACATCCAGATTTATGTAAAGGTGTGGTCCTCTACATAAATCCAGCATGCCTGTGCGCTGGCAAAGGATTTCTTTAAGGCCAGAGTGTGAGACACCAGTCTTGATAAAGTGTTGGAATGGATATTTCTTTTAAACTGTATTTTTATTAAAGTTTTTTGATAAGAGCAGTCATAAAATAAAAGGCCAAAGTGTGTAACAAATACATAAATAAAAAATTGGCAGAAAAGGTAAAATAAACAACTTCACAGCATACTGCAGCAGTTAGAAAAGCATAATAAAGTTATGGATGTTATCATTGTAGAAGCTTTCATATATACAAAACTATGATAAATAAAATAAATCCTCCATTCCAGAAAATGTAGAGATCTTGTAGAGTGCAAGGTCAACAACGATGGTAGCTCGGAAGTCAATGGGGGAATTTATCAAGGGATTTACACAGGATTTTTGGTGTTTAAAAGTCTCAAAAAAGTTGCACATGCAACTTTTGTGCGACTTTTAGTGGTCTGCCGGCATGCGCAAATTCTTACAATCCAGCTGTTTTACACAAGATCGTTTTTTTACTTAGCTGTAGGCAGGGACTTACAAACTGCAACTTTTGATAAAAAGTTGCAAAAAAGGTTGCAAACGGACTAAAAAGTTGCAAATCTACACCCAAAAAAGTTGGCTTAGAAAAAGAAGCGTAAGGTCCCGCCCGCATCCAACACCCGTTGGCCGCCCGCATCCAACACCCGCTGGCCGCCCACATCTATCACCCGCCGCCTGCATCTATCACTAGCGGCCCGCATATACCACCCCCACCCGCTGTTGTAAGACTACAGCTCCCGGCATGACCTTACAGTGAAGACATGCTGGGATTTGTAGTCTTGGAGTAGCTAGCTGGCGGGGGTAAATGCAGGCGGGCATCGGGTGGTATATGGGGGGTGGGGGCAAGGGGTGGCATACTGAGGGTGGTGGGTGTATGCGGGGGGCAGTGGGTGATAGATACGGGCGGTGGGGAATGGAGCCGGCCGGCCAGGAACCATGAACATAATACTACAGCATTGTCATTTCATATTCCCCGCCTGGAGCTGTGATTGGCCGAGGGGTCTCGGCCAATCACAGCTTCAGGAGGGAAAAATGAAATTACAGTGCCGTAGTTTCGTATTCATGGTAGCTGACCGGGGAGCAGAGCGCTTGTCACTTGCGCCGTATGACATGCGCCTGTAAGGACATGCTAGGAGCTGTAGTTGTGTGGTGTGCGCAGGTGACAAGCGCTCCACTCCCCGGCCAGCTCACAGGCATATAACAGATGTCGTTTCATTTTTCGCTCCTGAAGCTGTGATTGGCCGAGACCCCTCGGCCAAGCACAGCTCCAGGCGGGGAATATGAAATGACAATGCTGTAGTATAATATTCAAGGTTCCCTGCCGGCCGGCTTCGCTCCCCACCGCCCACCCACATCTATCACCCACGCACAACACAACTACAACTCCCAACATTGCTCTAACGGCATGCTGGGAGTTGTAGTCATGCGGGGAAGACGGGTGGGAGATGTGCGAATGAGTGACAAGCTTCCCTGTCACCCGCCCGCACATTTCCCGCCAGCCCGCGCCTCACAACTAAAACTCCCAGCATGCCTTTACAGTGAGGACATGCTGGGAGCTGTAGTCGTGTGGCGCAGGCGGTGGGAGATAAGCGGGCCTCCCTGGCTGTTGCTAAACTACAATTCCCTTGATGGGTGTTGTAGTTTAGGAACAGGGTGCCTCCAGCTGTTGCTAAACTGGAGGCTCACTGTTGCTAAATTACAACTCCCATCATGGGATGGTGGTTGTAGTTTAGCAACTGCTGAAGGGATCGTAAATGTATTAACATATTTCCCTTGTTTTTTTCTT
Organism: Hyla sarda; assembly: GCF_029499605.1. Lineage (NCBI taxonomy): Eukaryota > Metazoa > Chordata > Amphibia > Anura > Hylidae > Hyla > Hyla sarda. Next base: position 329,716,587 of record NC_079191.1, read on the forward strand.
CTCATTTCAGATCCGTGTATGCAGAGGACTTCTTCGGATTTGGTGGATTACGTCGATGATTAGCATTTTTTTTTTTGTCTAATATTAATAAAATTGTTAACGAGGGGCTTGTGTTTTTTGGAATAATTTTTTTTTTAAACGTGCAGTGTTTTTTTTTTCTTAACGCGATTAGTAGTGGAAGCTGTCTAATAGACAGAATCCATTACTAAGTCGGGCTTAGCGTTAGCCACAAAAAAAAGCTAGCGCTTACCCCCAATTATTATGCCTGTACCCACCCCCACAGGGGTGCCGTGAAGAGCCGGTACCAACAAACCCGGAGCGTCAAAAATGGCGGTAATATGCTGCCATTATTTAGGCTTGGGGAGGGCCAGTGACAGTGGTCCTAACCCACCCTGGTAACGTCAGGCTGTTGCTGCTTGGTTGGTTTTGTGCTGAGAATGAAAATACGGGGAACCCTATGCATTTTTGGTTTTTGTAATTTAATTATTTATGCAAAAAAACATGTGTGGTTCCCCGTATTTTCATTCTCAGCACGATACCAACCAAGCAGCAGCCTGACGTTACCAAGGTGGGCGAAGACCATTGTTACTGGCCCTCCCCAGCCTTAATAATGCCAGCCTGTTACTGCCTAGGCCCAGAAGCGCTATTTTTTAACGCTCCAGGCCTGTGGCAGTGGGTTCCGGGGTAATAATTGAGGGTTAGCGCTAGATGTTTTTGGGCTAAAGCTAAGCCCGCCTTAGTAATGGATTCTGTCTATTAGACCACTTCCACTACTGAACCTGTTAAGAAAACTAAAGAAAATAAAACACCACATCACACACAAAAAAAAAAAAATGTATTCCAAAAAACACTCCCCCACAAGCCCTCCTTAACCATTTTTATTAATATTAAACAAAAAAAAAATGCTGGTCACCGTAGTCCGAAGTAGTCCTTTGCATACACGGAACTGAAACGAGAGAAAAAAAACATACAAAAATGGGTTAGTTAAAAAAAATAAAGTTGGGAAAAAAGTGGCAAAAAATGAAATAGATACATATATATCGCACATTTCTTTAGAGCAGAAAAGTTGGTGAAGAGGAGAAGAGGTGGTGTTCTGAAGTCATTTCTTGGGTTTTGCTTATGTATGTGACACATGTAAGAATCACACCATGGAAAACAGTGTACGTAAGTCATGTACGTAAGCACAGCTTGATGAATTCCCCCCCAACGTGTATAGACAGAGCATGGACTCTATTATATAAAGGCACAGTGAGGCCATCCATGTGTCAGGCTTTCATTGTTTTTGCATAGGTTACAGAAGATAGACAATACTTGAATGTTGTAGTTACTGTAATGTAGCCTAGATAGTTTTCTCATGTTTTATATGTGCTTTATATACAGACTTTAGCAAAAGACATTAAAGAAATGACTGAAGAAATGGACAAGAACAAGACTCTGTTTTTCCAAACATTTACAAGCAGTGAAGACCACCATGAGATCATTGAGGATACCTTGTATTGTCTTCTGGGAAGACTTAACTCCTTAGAGTCAGTGGTCAACAATAGATGTTGTCAGATGAAAGAAAGACTACAGGACCTTTTGACCTTCCAGGTATGACATTCACATTTCTTTACTTCTAGTATTTGCATTAGTTATATTTACATTTTTTTTTTACACATTTAGTAGTTTTTAATTTGTATATTGCACGTTATTTGTAACAAGGCTGTTTGAGGCTAGGTCCACACTAGCCTAAAGGGCTACTCTGCATACTATCCACAGGACAGAAATGTTCTCCAGCTCTCCAATAGAGCTACATGAAGGTGAGTGTTGGCCATCGCTTCATGCGGTTGTTGACCTAATCTGCATGGAGATGGGCGGGGTGCCGGGAAGGAGATCAGACACTTCTCCCCTTTCTTGTGGATAGGGGATAAGATGTAACAGAGTATCACTTTAATACAGCCATATTTTTTCAAGCATGGTATGGCCACAAGTCCCCGCCTGAGCATAGCTTCCAGATCGGGTTATCAGACCTGCAGTCAATTAAGGACTTGCAGCGTTAATAGGGCCATAAAAATACAGCCATATTAGGCTAGGCTTAGTTTTACATATTCATTTGGAATTAGAAAATGTTACCAGGCTTTATGGTACAAATTCAGTCACTTGTTTTTGAAGTTTTGAAAGATTTGTAAGACCTGTATAGAAGTGACTTTTGATGCATGGATGCATAGTTGACTACATTTACTTGAATAAATAATGTGTTTGTTCTCATCATTTGTTATTAAGCTGGTTATTAGAATAAGCTAAGCAAACTGTAAATTGTTGCTGTGTTGTATACCTAACCAATGATAAGAAATTATAATCATAGCTTTGACTGTTTGTTACTGAAGGTAAGGTTTAAGCGCAATAAAACAAATAAAATGCTATCTTTTCATATTGGCACCAGAAGAATCTAAATGAGTCAATTAATAAATTTGTAAAAATTTGTGTTTTTTATAGAATGATTTGAAGTTACTCTTTACATCCTTGGCTGATAACAAATATATAATATTGCATAAACTTGCTGAAGCAGCTGAACGACCAGCAAAAGACCAAATGCAGGTAAGTTGTGTACACGGTCTTAGTGATGATCAGCACTTATGATGTGACAGATAAAAGACTCTCCTCATTAACAAATATAATCTGCTGAAACATTTATAAATAGTACATCAGTAACAGAAATCAGAGACGTACATCAAATGCAGCCTTGCTGTTTGATCTAAAGGTGGAGTAAACAATAACTCAGAGGGCTATTTTTACCTATTATGCCAAATGATACTAATTGCACAGGTAAAAATCCATCACAGTTGGATCAATTACCTGGATTGCTTAAAGGAACTGTCAGCCTGTTCACCCACACTAATCCTAATAAACTGGATTACAGTATGGTTAAACAAGAGTCCAACTAGAGGTCACTTACCTAAATATGTCTAGTAGGTCCTGAGCTATGTCCTCCAGAGGATCCTCTGCTAAATTCAGTGAATCGTGCCCAGGAGGCGGGGCTCCACCCAATCAATTTACAAATCCATCGCTGTGACTCTACATCCTTCTGAATTAAAATAAAAAAAATTTGTTGAACAACCACATTACAAAAGATATTACATTTTCATCAGTAAAACATATAAAAAGTTTCTGTATCTGACAGTGCCCGTTTAATTATATCTGTATAATTCTTACTTAAAGGTTCCGGCATCCCTAGATCGCTAGGGCCGTAGAAAAAAATATATACTTACCTACCCCTGGATCATAGGAGTGAACAGAGTCAGATGATCCACTGCATGACGTACACCAACGGATCTAAAGTCACCCATTGACTTTAATGGGGTCCATTGGGTTTCCCTCTGGTGTCTGTCATCTTGCATGATTCTATCAGCGTTCTGTTGTAGCGTTAGTTAAACTGGATCTGGGAAAGAGGCACTAAACAGAACCTCCAACTCAGAAGTGAACCTATCCTTCCCATGCCAGAACATGGGACCATTGGAAGATCTTCTAGTCCTCTAGGAATCCAGTCAAAACCTGACTACTGGAAGGGCCGGCCCTACATTTGATCCCGCTGGGTCCATTGGACCTAGGCAGCATCTTCACAGGAGTGGCAAATTGACACCCCAAGAAGATTGTTAACCCCTTCTCTACCCATGATGTACCAGTACGTCATGGGTGGGGTAAGGGGAATATGGCGCGTGCCCGCTGGTCGGGTCCATGTTATAACCGGCAGATCCCTGCTTTCAGCAACTCACATTTGCCGGTAATGACAGACACCGGAGCTGGCTCCAATGTCCGTCATTTAAGTGGTTAAATGCTGTGATCAATAGCGATCACGGCATTTAAACATTAAATGCCGGTCATCCCTGGGTTCTAGGGGACCCACCTGCAGCTCTGCAATGTAATCCCAGGCTGCAGATGGGTTGCATTTCACTCTTGGACCCAGGCAGCACAATGTCTTAGGCTGGCCCTGACTACTGGTTATGTTTGTTCTTTATGTTCAAGGTTGGTCTGGCCCAGCAGGGTATTAGAAGATCCTCCTCTGGTCCCAAGCTGTACCACAAAAATGCACTCCTAAATAGGGCCCTAAAAGTCTAGTAGAAGACAGCGTGTTTGAAACCTAGTTTTAAACCAATCACCAGATATCCTATTAAAGGGGTTTTCCAGGACTTTTTGTTTTATATATAAATACATATATATGTAGAATTTGGACCCGGCACTGCTGCTGTAAACTCCACTGTGACTGTCAGTTGTAAAAGTTTTTTGTCCCCCACATAGAAATAAATAAAGGGTGTCGCATTGGAGTGCTGCTGAGCTTCTGTTCTATAAGTATACGTATATAATACATATATGCACACACATATATATTTGTGGTCAGGCTATGGCTAAGGTAAGAGTTATGCAGATGAACCTAACTGACCGTGTGGACGAGTAACCTGTTAAGGATGGCTGATGATGTGCCCAAACCATTGTCAACGGTAAAAGGCTATAAGGAGGCATACCCTGGTAATTAATTAAATGAAAAGAAGGGGGGGGGGGGAGGGGGGGTAAGGGTGGGACACAACAAAGTCCCCTGAGGAGGAAGAGGCTGGCTGCAAGCTTTTAAGCTTAGCCTCTGCTCCTCCCACAAATGCTAGCCTTGCCAATATAAATATATATATATATATATATATATATATATATATCCATATCCATGCAAAAACAAAAATGCTGCAGCACTCAGATGTAATGAAAAAATTAGTAGCTTTATTTCATATAAAAAAAAAATGGAGCCTTTTTCGAACACAAACAATGTTTCAGAAAAGATGCGAAGCCCAGTGACCATCACCATGGGCACACCGAATGGGGGTGCCAGGTGTCAGCACCCCACCGATTAGCAGTTGATGGCTTGCCCTCTGGATAAGCCATCAGTCAATAAGTCCTGGAAAATCCCTTTAGCTTCTTGGTCTGCCATTACTTTAACCCCTTAACGACGCAGGACGTAAATGTACGTCCTGGTGACGTGGTACTTAACGCACCAGGACGTACATTTACGTCCTGAGCATAACCGTGGGCATCAGAGCGATGCCGGCATCATGCGCGGCAGGTCCCGGCTGTGGATCGCAGCCAGGGACTCGCCGGTAATGGCGGACACCCGCGATCCCGCGGATGTCCGCCATTAACCCCTCAGATGCCGTGATCAATACCGATCACGGCATCTGCAGCATCGCGGTCACTTAACAGGATGATCGGATCGCCCGCAGCGCTGCCGCGGTGATCCGATCATCCTGCACGGCAGACGGAGGTCCCCTCACCTGCCTCCACTGTCTTCCGGGAGTCTTCTGCTCTGATCTGCCTTCCCACAGACCAGAGCAGAAGATGACCGATAACCCTGATCAGTGCTGTGTCTTATACATAGCACTGAACAGGATTAGCAATCGAATGATTGCTTTAAATAGTCCCCTATGGGGACTATTAAAGTGTAAAAATAAAAGTAAAAAAATAAAGTAAAAAAAATGTGAAAAACCCCCTCCCCCAATAAAAACGTAAATTGTCCCATTTTCCCTATTTTACCGCCAAAAAGTGTAAAAAAAAATATTTTATATACATATTTGGTATCGCCACGTGCGTAAATATCCAAACTATTAAAATAAAATGTAAATGATCCCGTACGGTGAACTGCGTGAACGTAAAAAAAAAAAAAAAGGCCAAAATAGCTGCTTTTTTTTATAACATTTTATTCCCAAAAAAATTTATAAAAAATGTAATAAAAGTTTTATATAAGCAAATATTGTATCATTAAAAAGTACAGATCACGGCGCAAATAAATGAGCCCTCATACCACCGCTTATACGGAAAAATGAAAAAGTTATAGGCCTTTAAAATAGGGGGATTTTAAATGTACTAATTTGGTTAAAAAGTTTGCGATTTTTTTTTTAAGCGCAACAGTAATAGAAAAGTTTATTATCATGGGTATCATTTTAATTGTATTGACCCAGAGAATAAAAAACACGTCATTTTTACCATAAATTGTACGGCCTGAAAACAAAACCTTCCAAAATTTGCAAAATTGTGGTTTTCTTTTTAATTTTCCCACACAAATAGTATTTTTTGGGTTGCGCCATACATTTTATGATAAAGTGAGTGATGGCATTACAACGGACAACTGGTCGCGCAAAAAAAAAGCCCTCATACTAGTCGGTGAATGAAAATATAAAAGAGTTATGATTTTTTGAAGGGGAGGAGGAAAAAACGAAAACGTAAAAATAAAATTGTCTGAGTCCTTAAGGTCCAAATGGGCTGAGTCCTTAAGGGGTTAAAGGGGACCCTCAGAATCATTACCCTCAGTCCAACACTTTTTCTGTTAAAGATCACACCCATTTTGTGTGACACATATGCACAGCTGCATTTTTAGGATGACCTGCCCTCGTGTCGCAGTGTTTTACAGCTATTGCATCATGGTAGGCTTGCATAACATAATTATTTATCACCATCAAGGTTTCAGTATTACTGAATGTTTTATGCTGGGCTGCTGTGAGTGCTGCACAATCCCTGTTATATGTAGTATCCCTCCATATATAGCTGTGTCTGACTTTTCAAATCCTTTTTCTTGCATTTCATATTTTCAGGGATTCTGTCCTTTTCTTCAATCTACAGGAACCCTCTACCAAATGGGGCGCATTCCACGATATCGCTAACATTGTTCATGACTTTGTTCTGCATGCTGTAGAGTTCTCATCTTCCCTCTTTTCCTGTCTATATTAAAGTGTTACTGTCATTTCAGTCATTGCAATAGTGTCAATAGTGCAAGCGAAGGTAAAGCCCCATTCACACCATGCTTTTTGGGCTTCTGTCTGGCTATAATGCAGCAGCCTGTCAGAAAAGGATGCTGACATACAGCCCATTGTTTCGCCACAAGCCCATTGACTGGAAAAGCTGAACATAGTTTAATTGTGACTATGTTTGAGAAAGGGTGCTGTCTATTGTTAAACTAAGGCAATTTATATTCATATGCCTTAATATGGTATATATTTGCTATATAGGAAAGCTCAGAAGGTCCCACTGTGAGCTGAGTGGAGAGCCTCGAAGTATAAGGTGGACCTCGTCTATCAATGTATTGTATGAATGTTGAGCATGGACATGGCAGTATTACAAAAGTAGTTGTCTCATGAGATTATCTTTATGAGTTAGTCTCTGTTATTAATGAAATCATGGAATGACATCACAACATGAATCAATTTATATACATATTTTATTAATGATTAAAGAACATCAGAAGGTACAGGTACATGTCCACTGTTCTGTTGCCTAGGAGTTAGGAAACTGCTAGAGAGTGAAGAGAGTGCTCCCCCCAATCCTTCCTACCAGCTATTAATAGTCTGCTGTGTGGGCTGGGAAAGGTCTTCTCTCATAAATGATGGTGACTATGGCTTGGGCTTGGACTCTTGCAAAGCAGCCCAATATTTTCATATCACTCGCGCTTATAGACTAGCCGTGTTTCTGCTCTTAAAGCTGCATAGTCAGATGACATATCTGCTTAATAATATATCAGCGATGCTTACATATATGTAATTGAATCTGCACACAGCTAAAGCTTGTAATAAATCATCATTTATTTCGTTGTTTGATGTATTATCTGTATTTTCCGTTGTACATGAATGACAGCTTCCATGTGATTTTGCAGCATAGTTTTGTATTTTTTTTTTTTTAAATTTACAGCGCACTTTAACTCATAACTATCACCAGCAAATGGTGAAGAAAAAAAAAATTCTGTTCACCTTAATAAATGCACTTATTAAAAAGACCGTCTGACTACTTTCTGGATATGAAATTGTTAGCATGTATAGAAAAAGCAAATAAAGTGAAACTGTTTGATTTACCCAAAGAAAGAATTGGATATGTTAAGCTGGATATATATATATATATATATATATATATATATATATGTATACATACACACACACACACACACACACACACAGTGGTCCCTCAACTTAGAGTTAGGTTACAAAATATTCAACATAGTGTTATTTCTAGACTTTTTTTTTAACTAGATTCCATACTCAATATACAATGCTACATACAGTCCAGATATGCAAAACGTGTCAATGGCTGGAAGAACTGATCAATCAGAATGGACTTTTTACTGGTGAAACACCTGCATTACTAAAGTGCATACACTGACCGGCTGTCTGGTAACACCTCCCTGCAATACAGGATGGTACTATGTGTTCTGTACTACTGTATGACTCTAAATACTTTATACTATATTTCATGTATATAGAAAAAAAATTACCATATAATTTTGGCCGGGGTTAACTGCTCCTTTGGATACCAGGTAAAGGCGGCTCCATTTTACTTTTTTGGGACACTGTGTGTACTGTACAGGACCCTGAAGAAGCTGCTATCCTCTACAGTGTCCAACAGCTTCCTGAAGCTCTTTCTTCATTGTTAGAACTTGCTTTATGTGTATTCATTATTTTATCATTTTGTTTTATGAATTTTAACCCTCAATTTTTCCTATTTTTGGATGACATTTTGAGGCTTCAGTACCAATTTTAAACTGACTTAATAGGGTTACCCAGGACTAGAAAAACAGCCATCATAGATGGTAGTCTGTATTGACTCTGCAGCTAAGCTTAGATAAATGTGACACAGAGATAGAGCCGGCGTGGGGTAATCAAGAGACAAAATGCCATATACATGTGATATAATGGCCAAAAATGGTGCTGCTCCAAATAAACACTCAGTACAGCTTATCCTATAAATATTCTTGAAGTTAAACTTCAGTTGTAGAAACCCTCCAGAAAGGCAGCCCAGAGCAAAATTCTAAAATGGAGTACACAATCACTTTTTTTTTTTTTTTTTAAATAACTATTCTACTGGTTATCCCTGCTCAGTTTCATTAGATTTAAAACTATTCAGTACTAGATTGTCAAGTTTTCGGCTACCGTATACTTATTAAATTATGTTTTTGTACATTTACACAAGGAAGATCCAATGCGTACCTTCACATCAAGATGTATTGTCCCCTTTTGAATAACTGTTATTAAGCAGTACTCCCATCACAACTAGCTAATGATGGGGGTACAAAAAATAAAGCATTACAGGACAACTATTAAAATCTGGAGCCTTGCTGAAGGAGACCTTAGCAGTGGCTCTCTGCTAGGACTAGGGGGGATCAGATGACATTTGTCAGAAAAGGGTCTAAAGATGAGGAAGAAAGCACAGGTCTGAAGGTATCTTTCTGTTTACCATTTCATCAGTTTCATCTGTTTCTGTATAATCAATAGTGAAGATCCACTAAGAAATAGGTACCTGTTTGGCCACTGCTTTACTGGCAATATCAAATGTTCTCTTGGGACTTAAAAAAGCAAAAATGCAGTATAGCATTTTTTTACTTTTTTGTCAGTTATTTGTGTAGGGCATCAACAGGTTTGAAATAAAATAATAAAAATAAACAAGGAAGCCATAGTTGAATCGGTAAGTTTCTTGACATACAGTAGCTTAAGAAAAATGTATAAATACCATAATTTGACTTATTTGCATGACTAGTTAGGATTCAAGCAGTGGAAGCTCTTGGAGACACTTAACTTGTAGAATTACAACAATAATTTAAAGCATTGCAAATTTATTAATCATTTTCTTCACTACAAAAGCAGTTGTCATATAAAAAATATCATATACAGACTTGCACCCACATGAAAATGGGGGCTCACTAAGGTTTTTGAAAGCTCATGAGATAACACATATACAGATAATATTTCTGCCAAAACTTTAAATAGAGGTACATGTTTAGTGTTGTACCTAGATTTAGGTACAACACTAAACATCAACATAAAAAGTGCCTGTATTTTTTACGTAATAATATGCACTATGAAAACCTATGGGAAAGTGTCAGTTAGGTACAGGATTTAAGCTGTGTTCAGTCACTTAGTTTACAGTAAAATCTGCAGCTTCAAATCCTGGTCATAAAATATGCACAGGATACTGTACACCCTTAGGGATCGTTTACACGAGAAGATTTCTTTTACAAATCTGCTGCAGACCCCGTCAATAGGATCTGCGGCAGATCTTCAACAGCGGAGATTCCACTGGTGAAAATTTGCTGCGGGTAGCGCCTGGAGACCCCACCCATTTTCAAACTTGCAGCGGAAGATCTGCTGGGAGTTTAAAATGAAATCTGCTTGTGTGAATGAGCCCTTAGGGTAGAGTCACATGTAGGGCATCTACAGTGTATTTCACGCTGCACATGCGCTGACTGCAGTCAGAAGAGCAAGCTCCCTGCTGCAGCTGGGTGGCTCTGTGTGTTCGCTCATAGCGTCAGATTTTCCACTGTAGACTCAGTGCCTCCTTGTAGCGGATAGGCAGCGGGAAATCCGCCCTTACGAGCTGACACCCAAGCTACCCAGCCGCAGAATGGAGCTCACTCTTGTGACTGCCAGCGGAACATCCATCACGTGAAGTACGAGGCAGTTGTGTGCTAGGTGTGACCGTACCCTTAGTCTCTACTGCACATGCAATTAAGGGAGATCGTAGAAAAGTGTGTGCCCTATTGCATGGCAACAGCCCAGTCAGAGTTTAGAGAGGAAAGCAGAAACTCACCAGATCCTTGGGGAAGAAAAACTATACAGGAATGTAAGTTACATTACTTAACTCCTTAAGGGCACAGCCCATTTTGGCCTTGAGGACCCAGACAGTTTTCATTTTTGATATTTTTTTTTTTTTCCTCTTGGCCGTTTAAGAGCCATAACTCTTTTATTTTGCCATCCTGTATGCCAGACCTGTATGAGGGCTTGTTTTCTGCACAACCAATTTTCATTTTATAATAAAATAGGAATATTGAAGAGAAACCCAAAATGTAGCAACTTTTCAGAGGTTTCATTTTTACGCAGTGTACAGTTTACAGTAAAACTGACATGTTCTATAGATTCTGTGGGTCAATACCCATGGTAACATGCTATGCCTTATTGTACTGCTTTTAAAAAAAAAAGTCAAACTTATTTTGTTAAATGGGCACAGTCACTTCATGTTATAGAGACATGTCAAAAGTTTTGGATCACCAGAAGAACAACGTGCTAAGCGAGACAAACTTACAATGGGATAGTCTTGGTCAGCAGTTCTTTTCTCACAGCTCTGCTAGCAAATGATCAGGATCTGGACGCTAAGTTATTATTTTTTATTTTTTTTAAAGGACAGGTACATAACAGGAAATTAATGGAGGGGGCTTGTTTTGAGCAGCTGATGTGCTGGGTACGAGACATGCATTGGTAGAGCAGAGCCAGGGCCCCGTACAGGAGATCACAGTGGGGCCCAGCGTCGAACCCCCTGCGATCAGACACTAATCCCGTATCCTGCAGATAGGTGATACATTCTTTTGTGCTGGACGTCTTCTTTAAGTGAAGTGAAACCTATTCCAAAGAGACATTTACTTCCTAAACCCCCATGTGCCTGCTTTGTTTTTAAACCTGCTGCCCTTGGTTAAAACCCACTAAGGTGGTCACACATGCTTAGTTCAAGTGCATCTCCAGGTCTGTCCAGGAAGTACTGGCTTAGTCTCTCCTGCACATGTAAACCAGGGGGATTGTGGGAAAGTGTGTGTTCTGTCGCCTGGCAACAGCACAATCACTGTTTAAACAGGAAACCAGGAAGTGATCAAATACAGGGACGTTGGTTATGTAAAACAGCACATTTGTATTCTTTTACATATATGCTTGTGGGTCACATATGACCAGCTTCGTGAAACAACCTCTTTAATGTTCCTGATGTTCTTCTGTTCCCACAGGCAATAATGCAAGCAGAAGATAATTTAAAAGAACTGGATACTGAAATTACAGAGTTGAAAAGATGTGGAGACAAACTGCAGGTGGATCAGCAATCCATGCAAGAGCTATCCAAACTTCAGGTAAAGAACAGTGGAGTTTTCTTCTCTCATTTTTGGTATCTACAATGTTATTAAACATCTCTCCAAATGTTGATATGTTCCTGTGTAAGAAAGTAGATGAATAACCTATTACTCTGTCCAGGACACCTATGATGAACTCATGATGGTCATCAGCTCTCGGAGAAGTGGGCTGAATCAGAACCTTGCACTGAAGGGTCAGTATGACCGAGCCCTGCAGGACTTAGCTGATCTGATCGAAACAGGACAGGAGAAGGTGTCAGGTGGAAAGAAATGCATGGTTTCTTCTAGGAAGGATGTCAACATTATGCTAGATAAACATAAGGTAAGTGTATCACCTTAAACCAGATTAATAATGACAGCAATCATTGCACAATTAATATAGCTGTGTGTATATGAACTATGGTGTCATCCAGCAGGGCATTACATTGGTGGCTTACTAAAACTGCCAATTGTAGCCCCCTGTAGCAAACCTAAACAAATAATCCTATTAAAATGAAATATTTCCACATTTTGTATTGTACGCTATTAGTGACTTATTACAAATAAATATTAATATCTTTCTCCAGGAGTATTTTCAAGGATTGGAGTCACATATGATTCTCACAGAAACACTTTTTAGGAAAATCTGCAGCTATTCTTCATCCAGAGAGGCTCAGCACCACTCGGACTTGATGGCAAAGGCATCTACTGTACTAAAACAATCTCACAAGAGAGGTGTAGAGCTGGAGTATATTCTTGAGGTAAGATAATGTGTGTAATGTAAACTATATGTTATGTTGTTAGCACCAATTATGTAGATGAACTAAGCATGCAAACACTTCCAAAACACTTTTTTATTGGGTAAATCTGTGTATGGTTGTGAATGTGCAGTCTCTGTTATCAGGCTACAAGATGTTCTCCTGTTGTTAAAGGGGTACTCCAGTGGAAAAACATTTTTTAATCAACTGGTGCCAGAAAGTTCAACAGATTTGTAAATTATTGTACAAACAGGGTGGCGGTGTCAAGCAGGTAAGGAAACAGGAACGCCGAAGACCTCAGCGTGCAGGTTGCTTGCATACTGATGTCCTCGGCGTTCCTGTTCCCTTACCTGCTTGACACCACTAACCTGTTTGTACAATAAAGAAAAACTTGAAGCTACTACCTTGGTGAGTGCCGTCCACATTTCTTCTAAATTATATTTGGATTTATTTCTACTGTCTCTGGATTGAGCACTGATGAGGTCAGCCTGCTTCATGTTTGTCCACCTGTGCACCACTAATTTGCCGTAGTCACAGCAGTGCTGGACTCTCCAGTAGATTTGTAAATTACTTCTATTTAAAAATCTTTAATCTTTCCAGTACTTATCAGCTGCTGTATGCTAAACAGGAAGTTTTTTTTTATTTTTTTAGTTTTTTTTTAAATGTATTTTCTGTGTATCCTAATGTGTATCCTAATACAACTGTGTCTTCCCATAGCCTTCCTTTAATATACTTATTCTCTGTTGACATTAAAGGGGCATTCCAGGAAAAAACTTTTTTTTAATATCAAATGGCTCCAGAAAGTTAAACAGATTTGTAAAGGACTTCTATTAAAAAATCTTAATCCTTCCAATAATTATCAGCTACTGAAGTTGAGTTGTTTTTTTCTGTCTGGCAACTGTGCTCTCTGCTGACATCTCTGCTTGTCTTGGGAACTGCACAGAGAAGAAGAGGTTTGCTATGGGGATTTGCTTCTACTCTGGGCAGTTCCCGAGACACGTGTCATCAGAGAGCACTTAGACAGAAAAGAACAACTCATAAGCTCAAAAAAAGGATTAAGATTTTTTAATAGAAGTAATTTACAAATCTGTTTAACTTTCTGGAGCCAGTTGATGTATATAAAAAAGCTTTTCCTGGATAACCCCTTTAATGTGTTTATATAGTGTATATATATTTCCCAACAGAGTATTGCAAAATGATTACTATCATGAGTGCACATCTGTTTATTATTCTATGTATGTAGGAACATCAGAAAACAGATCATTGTGGGTAGTCTGTATAAAAAGATTCTGACTTCAGACCACATCAAAGGTTACTGTAAATGTGTAAATATAAATATTGGTACATAATAATAATAATATAGATTTAGAGTTTTTGTGCTGCTTTAATCTGGTCTAATCCAGAATTGGAGCACAGTGCCAAAAAATCTATAACCATGAATGCTTCTTTAATGGCATTAACTAAATGTTCCATGTTACAGGATATCAGTAAATTAAAGTCACTATACCCAAGGTTACATTATAGGCATTGTAGGGATTTACCATATTTCATAATAGTTTACTGTTATATTGCTGTGTATACTTCACACACTCTATTTACTTTTGTATTAATGTATACTAACTTACTGAAGAAAATAATATTCACCACAAAAGAAAACTTTAATACCATAGAGAGCTGGTACTAGGGTGTCGTTTCACTATCTAGACAGTTTTTTCTGATCTGGAAGATGAAACAGAGGATTAAATTGCTAAGCAGTATGAGAAAAGAAGGTCCAGCGCAGCTTGCTCCTACAAAAAGCTTCTTATTTTATTTCAGTCCAAGACAAAACAATACATGTAGTGGCAGATAAGTGACACATTTTAGTCAACCATTTCAACCTTAGTAATACTTTAAAATTGTTGTACCGGTAAAAATCATTTACAGATGTCAGCCTCCCAAAATGTCATACACGAAATGAGTGCAAATAGTGAACACTAAAACTCTTAGACCAATTCTCCACATATAAACAGATCATTAGCTAATAATATTCTTTTTGTTATCTAATGCTTGTGTTCTTATATTGTAACCTATATTCACAATTAATTCAACCAAATCTCTGTAGACATGGATGCTCCTGGATGAAAAATATTTAGAACTGAGCAGACATCTGGAATCACTTGAAAGTAACATACCTGTTGTGAGTCTGGTGGAAGAATCCGAAGAAAGACTATTAGAAAGAATCGAACTGTATCAGGTAATTACATAAAAGTAGTCATTCATTTCCCATCAAAGTCAGGTATAGCTGCTAAACCAGCTATGCTACCTAGTCTACAGTCAGAACTTGTGGTTTGACATGAAAGAAAGTCACAAAAAGTCACAGCACAATACGGGTGCAGCAGAAAAGGGAAATAAAAGGGATTTGTAAAAAAAAAAAAAAAAAAGATTTATCAAAACCTGTGAAAAGGAAAAGTTGACCAGTTGTCGATATCAACCAATCAGACTGCTTCTTTAATTTCTAACAAGGCCTCTGGAAAATAAATTAGCAATCTGATTGGTTGCTATTAGCAACTGACAACTTTTTCTCTGCACAGGTTTTGATAAATCATGTTTCTTTAAAGAAGTAGTTCAAGGACATAGGGGGAGATTTATCAAAACCTGTGCAGAGGCAAAGTTGCCCAGTTGCCCATAGCAACCAATCAGATCGCTTCTTTCATTTTTCAGAGGCCTTGTTAGGAATGTAAGAAGCGATCTGATTGGTTGCTATCGGCAACTGGGCAACTTTGACTCTGCACAGGTTTTGATAAATCTCCCCCATTGTCATTGAACTGTGTCTGTATAAACCACATTGCGTTATATGCACATGTCTTATTTCTGCACCTTGGAGCTCCTGTTTTTTGGCCATTTTGCATATGAAGAAGTAATATTCCCCTAGAAGATATATGTAGTCCCTGAAGTTTTGCAGTATATGTTCAGAGTCATGTGGATATGGTTTTTATGTTTCATCATATACTGGTCTTCCCATCACTGTTTCTTTTATTTTCTGGTTTGTTGATTGTAATATCGTTTGTAGATTTGAGTAGAAATATTTCACATTTTATCAAACACAACAAAATTACTTTTAGGTATAACATTACTTTTTTTTTATACTTGGTCATACCTAAAAACAAGGGAGGATCATTTATGTGTTGTAAGTAATATGGGGTCTTTTAATTTCCCTTCCAGTGCTTTAGATCAAGCTTAGCAGAGTCCCAGCCAAAACTTTACCAAGTTCTGGAAGATGGAAAAAGACTTCTGATGTCTGTAAACTGTCCAGAACTGGAAGCCATGTTGAGTCAGTTAGGTGAACAGTGGTTAAGTGACACCAGCAGAGTCTCCAAAGAACTGAATCGATTGGAGAATATACTCAAGCACTGGACAAGGTACTAACTAATAAAGCAACTGATTCATTTTGGGTCCCAACTAATACATTGTTGGCCCCAGCACACGGATACTTGCCTTATGTAAAACAAAAAGCAAAACAGCTTTTTGAGATATATTTCTCATTTCAGATACAAAAATGAGTCTGCGGAGCTTCTTCACTGGTTGCGTTCTGCAATGGATAGGCTGGACTTTTGGACTGAACAATCTGTTACTGTGCCTCAAGAACTGGAGACAGTCAGGGATCACCTAAATGCCTTCCTGGTATGTATGCCAAATAATCTTGTTTTTTACCTTCAGACTAATTAAAATTGCACTATTCTTGCTATTTAATTCTCTCAATAATAATTATTGATGCATTAATTTTTTGTGCGGAATAGAGCAGAAACATTTTTGTATCGCATGTATTGTCTAGGGATGAGCGAATCGAATCTGAAGAATTTTGAAGCACTGATAGGGAAGGGAGAGAGATTGAGAGAGAGAATGCAATTTTGGGTGTAGTACACAGCAACTGTGTGCTGCAGCACTGGTGTGTACAACAACTGAAAAGCTAATAGTAGCCAGCCAGTTAGGGTGAGCAGAGCACTAAAAGCCACAATCACCTGCTATTAGTGCCTAATACTGGTTGAGTAGCGGAGCGTATTGTCCTCTATTAAGTGTAACCTGTGTGTACATAGGGGGTGTACCATTTTGTTCCTGTTAAAGTCTTAAGGGCCTAGTTACTGTGAAAAGCCTGCCAAAAGTACACACCTGCTGCTGTTCTAAACAAATACTGTTTTAAGCATAGTGGAGCGCATTGTACTCCCCTCATAAGTGCATACCATGTACGTACATCTAAGGGGTGTACCATTTTGTTCCTGTTATAGTCCTAAGGGCCTAGTTACTGTGAAAGGCCAGCCAAAAGTACACACCTGCTGTTGTTGTAGACAAATACTGTTTTAAAGGGGTACTCCACTGGAAAAAAAAAACATTTTAAATCAACTGGTTCCAGAAAGTTAAATAGATTTGTAAATTACTTCTATTAAAAAATCTTAATCCTTCCAGTACTTATCAGATGTTGTTGTGATCCACAAGAAGTTCTTTTCTTTTTGAATGTCCTTGCTGCCTGACCACAGTGCTCTCTGCTGACACCTCTGTCCATTTTAGGTACTGTCCAGAGTAGGAGGAAAACCTATCCTGCTCTGGACAGTTCCTAAATGGACAGAGGTGTCAGCAGAGAGCACTGTGGTCAGGCAGAAAGGAACTTCAAAAAGAAAAGAATTTCCTGTGGGTCATAACAGCAGCTTAACAGTACTGAAAGGATTAATATCTTTTAATAGAAGTAATTTACAATTCTATTTAACTTTCTGGCACCAGTTGATTTAAATAAAAAATTCCAGTGGTAGTGATGAGGAGAGTGGCGTGGAAGGTGGTGTTGCGAGCGTTTCGGCTCCTGAAGCAGACACTGTTGAGCAACCTGAGCAGGACATCAGTGATGTGCATACACAACTCGATGATGATGAAGCTGATCGCACTTGGTAGCCGGGTGCAGAAGGGGCTTCGTCATTATCAGGAGAAGAGGGTTGCAGGTTGCCCTTGAGGCAGCAGCTGAGCCAGCAAGGTGGTAGCATGGTTGGCTGTCAGCATGGTGGCAGAAGTGGAAAGTCTGGAGCCAAATGTGCCCGGGGTAGACCACCTGCTTCGCGGCAGCCTACCTTCCCGGGAGGTAGTGGAACAGGGGTTACTGGAGTCGGCAACAGTATCAGTCAATCAGTGTGGACTGTTGGTGAGGAAATCAGCTACTCAGTGATGTGGCAGTTTTTCATCAAGCATCCAAAGGAGGTTAACGTGGCCACATGCAAGATGTGTCGGCGGAAGGTTAACCCCTTAAGGACCCAGCCATTTTACACCTTAGGACCCGGCCATTTTTTGCACATCTGACCACTGTCACTTTAAACATTAATAACTCTGGAATGCTTTTAGTTATCATTCTGATTCCGAGATTGTTTTTTCGGGACATATTCTACTTTAACTTAGTGGTAAAATTTTTTGGTAACTTGTATCCTTTCTTGGTGAAAAATCCCAAAATTTGATGAAAAATTAGAAAATTTTGCATTTTTCTAACTTTGAAGCTCTCTGCTTGTAATGAAAGTGGATATTCCAAATATTATTTTATTTTATTCACATATACAATATGTCTACTTTATATTTGCATCATAAAATTGACGTGTTTTTACTTTTGGAAGACACCAGAGGGCTTCAAAGTTCAGCAGCAATTTTCCAATTTTTTACAAAATTTCCAAAATCACAATTTTTGAATTTTTACAAGGGGTAAAAGGAGAAAATGTATACTTCTATTTGTAGCCCAATTTCTCTTGACTAAGCACATACCTCATATGTCTATGTAAAGTGTTCGGCGGGCGCAGTAGAGGGCTCAGAAGCGAAGGAGCGACAAGGGGATTTTGGAGCGTACGTTTTTCTGAAATGGTTTTTGGGGGGCATGTTGCATTTAGGAAGCCCCTATGGTGCCAGAACAGGAAAAAAAAAAACACATGGCATACCATTTTGGAAACTAGACCCCTTGAGGAACGTAACAAGTAATAAAGTGAGCCTTAATACCCCACAGGTGTTTCACGACTTTTGCATATGTAAAAAAAATTTAAAAAATTTTCTATAAAATGTGTGTTTCCCCCCAAATTTCACATTTTTGCAAGGGTTAATAGCAGAAAATACCCACCAAAATTTGTAACCCCATCTCTTCCGAGTATGGAGGTACCCCATAAGTTGACCTGAAGCGCACTACGGGCGAACTACAATGCTCAGAAGAGAAGGAGTCATATTTGGCTTTTTGAGAGCAAATTTTGCTCGGGGGGGGCTTGTCGCATTTAGGAAGCCCCAATGGTGCCAGAACAGCAAAATAACCCCCACATGGCATACCATTTTGGAAACTAGACCCCTTGAGGAACGTAACAAGGGGTACAGTGAGCATTTACCCCCCACTGGTGTCTGTCAGATCTTTGGAACAGTGGGCTGTACAAAATTTTTAATTTGCGCAGCCCACTGTTCCAAAGATCTGTCAGACACCAGTGGGGTGTAAATTCTCACTGCACCCCTCATTACATTCCGTGAGGGGTGTAGTTTCCGAAATGGGGTCACATGTGTTTTTTTTTTTTTTTTTTTTTTGCGTTTGTCAAAACCGCTGTAACAATCAGCCACCCCTGTGCAAATCACCTCAAATGTACATGGTGCACTCTCCCTTCTGAGCCTTGTTGTGCGCCCCCAGAGCACTTTGCGCCCACATATGGGGTATCTCCGTAGTCGGGAGAAGTTGCATTACAAATTTTGGGGAGCTTTTTTCCCTTTTACCTCTTGTCAAAATGAAAAGTATAGGGCAACACCAGCATGTTAGTGTAAACATTTTTTTTTTTTACACTAACATGCTGGTGTAGACCCCAATTTCACCTTTTCATAAGGGGTGAAAGCAGAAAAAGCCCCCCAAAATTTGTAAGGCAATTTCTCCCGAGTACGGCGATACCCCTTATGTGACCCTAAACTGTTGCCTTGAAATACGACAGGGCTCCGAAGTGAGAGCGCCATTCGCATTTGAGGCCTGAATTAGGGATTTGCATTGGGGTGGACATAGGGGTATTCTATGCCAGTGATTCCCAAACAGGGTGCCTCCAGCTGTTGCAAAACTCCCAGCATGCTTGGACAGTCAACGGCTGTCCGGCAATACTGGGAGTTGTTGTTTTGCAACAGCTGGAGGCTCCATTTTGGAAACAGTGGCGTACCAGACGTTTTTCATTTTTATTGGGGAGGGGAGGGGGGCTGTGTAGGGGTATGTGTATATGTAGTGTTTTTTACTTTTTTATTTTATTTTGTGGTAGTGTAATGTAGTGTTTTTAGGGTACAGTCACACGGGCAGGGGGAGGGGTTACAGCGATTTTCCCGCTGCGAGTTTGAGCTGCCGCGCAAAATTTGCTGCATCGCAAACTTGCAGCCTGATACTCACTGTAAGCCCCTGGCCATGTGAATGTACCCTGTACATTCACAAGGGGGGGACCTCCAGCTGTTGCAAAACTACAACTCCCAGCATGCACAGTCTATCAGTGCATGCTGGTAGTTATAGTTTTGCAACAGCTGGAGGCACACGGGTTGGGAAACATGGAGTTAGGAAACAGACAATGCTTCCCAACCAGTGTGCCTCCTGTTGTTGCAAAACCACAACTCCCAAACATTCTCAGGCATGCTGGGAGTAGTAGTTCGGCAACATCTTTAGAGCCAGATGTTGCCGAACTACAACTCCCAGCATGCTTGGAGTTGTAGTTTGCAACATCTGGAGGACTACAGTTTGCAGACCACTAATACAGTGGTTCCCAATCTGTGCCCTTCCAGATGTTGCAAAACTACAACTCCCAGTATGCCAAAACTGTCCAGGCATGCTGGGAGTTGTAGTTCTGCAACATCTGAAGGGCCAGATGTTACAGAACTACAACTCCCAGCATGCCTGGACAGTAAGGGCATGCTGAGAATGTGTAGTTTTGCAACATCTGGAAGGGCACAGTGGTCTCCAAACTGTGGACCTCCAGATGTTGCAAAACTGCAACTCCCAGCATGCCCAGATGCCAAGGGCTGTCTGGGCATGCTGGGAGTTGTAGTATATAGGGTCCCAATACAGCAATGCATGTCGCTTTACGGCGACGTGCATTGCTGTAAAGGGCCCGACCGCGGCTGAAGATCTACTCACCTGTCGCCGCCGCCATCTTCATCGCCGGGATCCGGGTCTTCAGGGACGAGGTAAGTACCGGGGCCAGTCCCCAGCACTCCCCCGTCCCCCGCCGCGTCCTCCGGTCTTCCTCCCGTCCTCTCCGGACTTCAAGGGGCCGGGCAGGACGGGAGGAAGTAACCGCCCCCCCTCCTGCGATTGGTCGGTTAACTGTGATTGGTCGGTTGCCACCTCACTCCTAGTCTTCAGCATGGTCCTGGCTGTCTGTGACAGCCGGGATCATGCGAAATTACCGGGCGGTCGGGTCCCAGAGACCCAATCAGCCCGGTATCGCCGCAGATCGCAAGGGCGATTTCCCTTGCGATTTGCGGCGATCGCCGACATGGGGGGCCTACATGGCCCCCCTCGGCGTTTGCCCTGGATCCCTGCTGAAGGATTTCAGCAGGGATCCGCTTCCGATCTCCGCCGGGTGAGCGGCGGAGACCAGGAAAAGACATGACGTATGCATACGTCATGGGTCCTTAAGACCCAGGGTGTGATGACATATGCATACGTCATGAGTCCTGAAGAGGTTAAGCGTGGCCAGGGTCCCAATGTTAGCATATGCAGCGTCACCATAAAGTGGCCTAAGAGAACCGTGGTTCCGATGTGGTGGTCCAGCCTGCTGCATCACCCAGTGGCACGCCGCTCCCTGTTTCAGCCAGCCAATGCTCCACCACCTCAGCCGAAGGAAGCTGTGTGTCATCCCCATCTTATGTCGCTCCAGATGCTCCTGCTCCTCCTAGTTCGAGTCAGTCATTCCACCAGCAATCCATCGGTAAAGCCATGTCCAAGAGACAACAGTATGCGCCCATTCCTCCAACGGTGCAGAAGCTGAATGTGCTCCTGTCCAAGTTTCTGGTCCTGCAGTTGTGCCGAGCTGAGGTGGAGTCCCAAGCCATCATTTCTTTGTGAAAAAGACAGTACCAGCTCTGCACAATTTTGTGGAACAGAAGGTGGGCCAGTTTTTGAGCCTGTCGGTGTGTACCAAAGTGCACGGCAGCGCCGACGTTTGGAGCAGTAACTACGGTCAGGGAAAATACATGTCCTTTACGGCGTACTGGGTGATTATGGTTCCTGCACAGCCACATCAGCAACTTGGACAGTTCACGCCGCTTCCTCCTCCACGCTCTCAGGCCGTTGGTCCTGTGACAGTGTGTGACTCCGCCTCCTCACCCTCCACTGCACGGATAAGTCTCAGTGCCCCTCCAGCATACCATGTTTGCAGGGCACAGCAGTGTCACGCTGTTCTTCACATGGTTTGCCTTGGCGAACAGAGTCACACAGGGGAGGAACTGCTAAAAGTCATTCATCAAGAAATCGAATCATGGCTTACTCCAATAAAACTGGAAATGGGAACCATGGTGACAGACAACGGGAAGAACATCTTGTCTGCGCTGCGACAAGGAAGCCTGAGCCATGCGTCCTGCATGGGACATGTGTTCAATCTGGTTTTCAAGTGGTTCCTGAAATGTTCCCCCATCTGCAAGACATCCTAACAATCGGAAGGAAACTTTGCATGCACTTCAGCCACTCGTCCATCGCAAAACACATTCCTTGAGCTGCAGGGTCAGAATGGTATCCCCCAACATAGTCTGATTTGTGACGTCTCCACACGTTGGAATTCCACCCTCCATATGTTGGACCGACTATGCGAACAGAGAAAAGCCATCACCGATTTCTTGATGATCCAAGTGGATAGGGGTACTCCCCTGTGTAACTTCAATGTCAACCAGTGGCAGCACATACGTGACACCTGCCATTTGCTCAGGCACTTTAAGGAAGCCACATTATTAGTTAGTCGCCAGGATTACGGGATGAACGATGTCATTCCACTGCTTCATTTCCTACAACACGTGTTGGAAACGATGGCTGGTCAGAGCAATGGAGACGTGGCGCCTACATCTCACGTCCACATGAGTCCTGTGTGGACTGAACTGGAGGAGGAGGGGGAGGGGCACAGTTTAGGTTTTGCGAAATGGGCGGTTTTACTAGTCATCTGACAGGAAAGGAGGAGCAGGAGCAGCCAGAGGAGCTAGAGGGTTATGAGGAAGGCGAGACAGAGGACCCAGGCACACCATGGCCATATGCAGTGGAGATGGAGACAGGGAGTCCCTCCGAGTCGCTTGCACAAATGGCACGATGCATGCTCACTTGCTTGCGTAGTGACCGCCGAATTGTCACCATTTGGCAGCGGGATGACTTCTGGCTCTCCACCTTATTGGACCCTCGCTACCGGCACAAAATGGGGACCTTTTTTTACACCCACTGTGAGGGAGGACAAACTTACCTACTACAGAGACATCCTACGTAGTCAGTTGGCCAATGGCTATCTGCACTATCGTCCATCCTCTCGCAGTGGGGCCATCTGCGCTCACCTTCCAATGCCATGGCGGCTGGGGAGGGGTGGGGTAGCAGGAGCAGTACCAGCTCCATCAGCAGCAGCCTAAATCTACAGTTGCTGATGAGTAGCTTTCTTCTCCCGCATAGTGAAGCAACTCATCAGCAGCAGGTACACCTGGAGCAGGACCTGAACCAGTAGGTGGGGGCATACCTTGACATACCCATGCCAAAACACCTTGAAGATCCGCTTGACTTCTGGGCAGCCAAACTTGATTTGTGGCGCAACTACCAGAGTTTTCCCTGGAAAAGCTGTCCTGCCTGGCCGGTAGTGTGCCATCAGAGTGGGTGTTTAGTGCGGTGGGGGCCATAGTAACCCCAAGTAGAACTCGTCTGTCCATAAAAAATGTGCAGAGACTGACCTTTTTGAAGATGAATCAGGCATGGATCAGCCAGGATTTCAACCCACCAATGCCTGATGCATTAGAGTACATTGACCATGGTGCCACACCAACACTTCACAATTATGGATAGTGCAAAACATATTTAAGGTGCTGCTCCCCAGTTACATTGCTCCGCATCAGGCCACAAGTAAGTATTGAGGATATGCATTAGCTAAAACTTAACTTTTCTTAGGATAAAATATATGTACCCAAAATGTTTTTTGAAATCAAACAAAAGGAAATGTGTGCAAAAAATACCATGTGCCACCTACACCTCAAGTATTGATGTGTTGCCGTACAGGGGAATTTTTTACCCCCACCTGCTTCAATGGACAATACGTTGTTCCCTTCCACCTTTTCGAGGAAAGTGTTACTCGTCTTAAAAAGGGCGGCCCCACACAGAAACCTCTTCCTCCTAAAACCCTGGGAAATGGCATTGTTTGTACGTGGAAATAGGGAGAGGTTTCTGTATGGGGCCGCCTTTTTTAGCCCTTACAGGGGAAGTTTTAATCCCCACCGGTTAGAATGAACCATACGTGGTTCCCTTCTACCTTTTAGAGGTCTTTGCATCACATCAATACTTGGTGGTGTAGGTGGTACATGGTGTTTTTTGCACACCTTTCCTTTTGTTTGATTTAAAAAAAAAATTGGGGTACATATATTTTATCCTAAGAATATTATTAAAAGTAACGTTTTACGTAATGCATATCCTCAATACTTGTGCACACTAACACTTTTACAAAAGAGACAGTTTTATTCTGCCTACCTGCCTCATCTAGTATTCTGATCCTGCCACCCGCCTGATGCCACACATCTGATGCTAAGTTCTCCTTTTTTCATCCACCTTCGCAGGCTGTATAATACTGCCACCATATGTTCTCCTCATGCTGCTGCCACCTCCAGGCTGTGTCATTCAGCCACTATATGGTCTCCTCTTGCTGCTGCCTACTCCAGGCTGCGTCATTCAGCCACTATATGGTCTCCTGATGCTGCCGCCAACTCCGCGCAGTGTCTCCTCATACTGATGTCACCTCCAGGCTCTGTCATTGTGCCACTCTGCAACAGTGATTCTAATAGCGATGCCTCTAATCTGCATGTCATACTGAATAACAGTATTATTTCACTAACCCAACACACAACCTATGCATGTTACAAAGTGTTCAACACCTCTATTGAGGCTCTCTGTAGACCAGAAATAGCCATTTTTAATAGAATTTTGCCACAATTAAATTCAGACTGAACCAATTTTTTCGAAAAATTTGGCGAATCCGCCGAATCGAATTTTTCTAAAATTTGCTAATCTCTGGTTTTGTCACATAAAATATATGTTGTTTGTCACATTTTAATGACAGGAATTCTCTAAAGAAGTTGATGCCAAATCTTCACTGAAGTCATCTGTCTTAAGCACTGGAAACCAGTTGCTTCGGCTGAAAAAAGTGGATACAGCGTCACTTCGTTCAGAACTCGCAAAAATAGATAACCAATGGACAGAGCTTCTCACACATATTCCAGTAGTACAAGAGAAACTTCATCAGGTAAGATAAACTATTGTGTTGAAAATATATAATGAAAAGTTACACTGACATGATCATCATGTGCACCATAACTAGGACATATCAATTGAATGTAGTGTACAAGCCAGATAAATTTCCAAATTGCCTGCAAGATGAACAAGGCTTCTGTGGTTACATGGCATATAGCCAAACCCATGTATTTAGTTTTTAATGTCCAGAGTCACTGAATACAACCATATAACAGTATTGAACAAAATATAGACCTGATAATCTTAATTTTTTTCACTTTTTCTTTTGTTACTTCTGGTTTACACTAATTCTTTTTGGTAAGGCTGGCCTAAATGCAATTATTATAAGCAGGCTGCATTGCTGTATAAAGCAACAATACGTTGTATTATAAAAAATAAGTGCTGTAGGATCAATTCCTAGTAACACCAAGTACACAAGAAGTAAAGATTATCACCATACATATTACCATTTTACTGTTACTAAACAAAACCCTGTATAGCAAAACCAACATTACCAACATGACACTGTACAGTATGTAAGGGACAAATAATACCCCCACATCTTGACCATATTTCTACCACAAAGTAATTAAATAATACCACCATACGGTTGCCAATATGTTTCCATATAGTGCAAATACAGAGGAACATACCAGCTCTACATAGGCTCTGCAGACATATTGATGACACAAGTGATTACAGTGCAATAACATCCGGTGACATCTAGGGTATATACATTAGACTCAGTATATACAGTATATACACTTATGGGGCTTCTGTGAATAGAGAATAAGTGTCTGACAAGTTGAGTTTCCCAAACTACCCCAGATATTTTCTCATTCATAATTTCTGATGTTTTGTTTGGCAGCTACAAATGGACAAGCTCGCTTCACGGCATGCTATCACCGAAGTCATGACTTGGATCTCTCTGATGGAAAATGTTATCAAGGAGGATGAAGAGGCTATCCGGAATGTTGTGGGCTGTGAAGCTATTCATGAATATCTTTTGAAATACAAGGTGATGACAGGAAGAAGTTTTATATTGTCCAAAGCAAAAAAATACATCATGTTGTTTTATATGTAATTGATACAGTGAATTTTGTCAAATATTCCTCGGTTGTGTATTTTTGGTATCAAATAAATAATGCTCATTGTATTATCTGGTGAAATGTAGATAGAATGACCAACCTCATTCTGCTGACTGAATAGACAGCCTTTAATGTTGCATTGAATTTGTTGTAGATTTTCTCCATCATAAAAGTGAAATATGTAGTAGAATTGTGTCTCTAATCCCTAAATACAGGGCAAGCTGCAGATTTGAAAAATTCACAGCATACACTTGAAAAATATTTAGGAAAACTCCACTATAACACACTTAAAGAGGTACTCCGCCGCTGGCATCTTATCCCCTATCCAAAGGATTGGGGATAAGATGTTAGATCGCCGCGGTCCCGCTGCTGGGGACCCCGGGGATCACCGCTGTGGCACCCCGCCATCATTACTGTACAGAGCGAGTTCGCTCTGTGCGTAATGACGGGCGATACAGGGGCCGGAGCAGCGTGACGTCATGGCTCCACCCCTCATGACATCACGGCCCGTCCCCTTAATGCAAGTCTATGGCAGGGGGCGTGACGACCGCCACGCCCCCTCCCATGGACTTGTATTGACGGGGGTGGATCGTGACGTCACGAGGGGCGGAGCCGTGACGTAACGATCCTCCGGCCCCTGTATTGCCCGTCATTACGTGCAGAGCGATCTCGCTCTGCGCAGTGATGATAGCGGGGTGCTGCAGGGGATAAGATGTCTAGGGGCGGAGTACCCCTTTAACCAGTTTAGAATTATATTTTAAGATATTCATTTTTATAGTCTGAATTTATTTTCTTTGTGTAGGGGTTCAAGATTGACATAAACTGCAAGCAGCTGACAGTGGATTTTGTGAATCAGTCTGTGCTTCAAATCAGCAGCCAGGATGTGGAAAGTAAGAGAAGTGACAAAACTGATTTTGCGGAAAAGCTGGGAACTATGAACAGGAGATGGCAGATCCTGCAAGGGTTAATAACTAAAAAGGTAACTACTGCACTATAGGTCTCATGGCTACCCCACTTTTGTTAATATGGATAACAACAGATATACATGTAACTGTATTTGACTATGACATCTAAGACCATCTCACACAAATGACAACATGAAATGCTATATTGGTGAGCCAACAGTCCTTGGATTTGTCACCATGATGTTGAACCATTGACCCCCTCGAATCAAGCCCATTTTAAAACGAAATACTGCAAAAAATAACAGTATATAAGCAGGCTGGGGTTAGGACTCCTTGCTTTGTCAGCCTGCTCACTAAAGCTTTGATTGAGAAATAGAAATAAGGGTTGTAGATCCAGACTTTCATGATGCTCAAAGGATAGTACAGCAGTGTGCATTATATAATGGTAATGTCTTATAACTTTACATGCTAACCGTTATTTGATCATTTATTTATTTTTAAGATTCAAATGCTTGAGAGATTATTAGAATCATGGACAGAATACAAAAACAGTGTGCAGAGTCTGAAATCCTGGTATGAGAAGCAAGAAAAGAAGTTACAGAAGCAACAAAGCATTGGTGATCAGGTGTCAGTCCAGAACAGCCTAAAGGAATGTCAGGTAATTCATGTACCCTAAATACCCTTCTAGGTGTCATAAAATGGGGGTCAAGAATAAATAAGATGCACAGTAGGCTGTTCTACTCTGTTTCTTTATCTTCCACTGAAGTGAATGATAGTTGTAGAAACAGCAGAACTCACCGCCGAGCTGTGTCTGTAAGTCCTATTCACTCAATTCATGATGTGAGACATGTACAGTGGTCCCTCAAGTTACAATATTAATTGGTTCTGGGATGACCATTGTATGTTGAGACCAGAACTCTATGGAAACCTGGTAATTGGTTCTAAAGGCACCAAAATGTCATCTGAAAATAGGAAAAAGTGAGAATTAATAAGTAGATAAGTAAGAAAAATAAGTAGATAACTAATATAGATAAAGCACGTCCTTACATATAAAGGTAAGAAAGAGCTGCTGGGAGCTGTAATCACTGTCTATGTCAGTGTTTCCCAAGCAGGGAGCCTCCAGCTGTTGCAAAACTACAACTCCCAGCATGCCCGGACAGCCAAAGGCTGTCCGGGCATGCTGGGAGTTGTAGTTTTGCCACAGCTGGGGGCACCCTGCTTGGGAAACACTGGTCTATGTAGAGGACAGGAGCTTCTTCAGGGTCCTGTACAGTACATGCAAAGTCCTAAAAAAGTAACATGGAGTCGCCCTATCCTGGTGTCCAAAGGAGCAGGTAACGCTGGTACAGGTAAAGAGTACAGAACATGTAATACCTCACTGTATTGTAGGGGGCGCTACCAGACACCAGTCAGTGCATGCACTTCAGTAATAGAGGGGTTTTACCAGTGAATGCCCATTCTAATTGATCAGTTCTTCCAGACATTGATACGTTTCACAGATCTGGACTGTCTGTACATTGTACGTTGAGTCTGGTTTCAACTTACAATGGTCCAGAAAAGACCATTGTATGTTGAAACTATTGTATGTTGAGGCCATTGTAAGTTGAGGGATCACTGTAACAGCAAAGAACAACGCACTTGGCTAATGCTGTAATCCTGGTCACCTCTGGCTGCTGAGTTTTGACTGGTATTCACTTTAGCCACAATGAGAATAGCACTTTAGTTACATCATTGTAAATAATATAAACAATGTAACATAGTATAGTATAATTTGAAATGTACATCTCATTGTACATTTAGAAATAATCTACTAAAGTCCTTTGGTAATAAGATGTGTATCTTTGTGTTTAAAATAAGCCTTTTCAGTACCGACCAGAAGATGTCTCCAAAGAACTGGTGTATGTAGGTAGACTGTTAGTAGGTAGTGCATGCCAGAAGAAATCTTTGCCAAATCTTTATATATTGAAACATACATTATATTTACCTGTCTTCTTTACTGTCATACCATAAATAGAAAAAAAAAGAAATAAATATAACATTTTGGACAATTTAATGAAGAACGCCCTTTTTTTTCTATGCTGTACATACTGGTTTGTGCAAAGGTCCCTAGAGTTCTGTCAAAGTGCATTGGCTTCCATAGCAAGGTCAGAGGATGAACAAACATTTATTGAGCAGCAAAATAGATGTGCTGTTGAGTTGCCCTCAATTATTACTACCTGCACAAAGCATGTTCTGCATTGTGGTTTACATTATAAACTATGATGCAATGCAGAATATGTTGCACAAAAAATACCAACTGCACCAAACAAACACAGTTAAGGTGAAAACCTTTATTTTTTTTATTTTTTTTTTTAATCAACTGGTGCCAGAAAGTTAAACAAATTTGTAAATTACTTCAATTAAAAAATCTTAATCCTTCCTGTACTTATTAGCTGCTGAATACTACAGCGGAAATTCTTTTTTTCCCGTTTGAAACACAGAGCTCTCTGCTGACATCATGAGCACAGTGCTCTCTGCTGACATCTCTGTCCATTTTAGGAACTGTCCAGAACAGCATATGTTTGCTATGGGGATTTCCTTTTACGCTGGACAGTTCCTAAAATGGACAGAGATGTCAGCAGAGAGCACTGTGCTCATGATGTCAGCAGACAGCTCTGTGTTTCAAACGGGAAAAAAAGAATTTCCGCTGTAGTATTCAGCAGCTAATAAGTACAGGAAGGATTAAGATTTTTTAATTGAAGTAATTTACAAATTTTTTTACTTTCTGGCACCAGTTGATTTAAAAAAAAAAAAAGGTTTTCACCGGAGTACCCCTTTAACTTATTATGGGATATAGGAGGGTTTTCGAAAGGGTCTATCATTTTGGCAGAGTAAAACAACATTGGATGCAGTGCTTTTTTCCTATTAAAACAACTAACTCTGTGGTGGGAATCTTTTTTTTATTTTTATGAATTTTTTTCTTTTTTTTTTTTTCTTTATGAAAAGGTTAGCTTTAGGGTATGTTCACATCTGTATTGGAGGCTACTTTAGGAGCCTCCAATACAGATGTGAACATACCCTAAAGCTAACCTTTTCATAAAAAAATAAATAAAAAAAAATTACATTCCAGACAATAAGATAAGAGACATCACAAACTATTTATGTCTCATGATTATTTTTCAGGAACTTGAAGAAGCTGTCAAAGCCAAAGAAAATGATTTGGAGAAGTTGGGACAGACAGGAATATCCTTAATCCAGAATAAGAAAGAGAGAGCCTCTGCTATAGTTATGGATACCCTCAGTGAACTAAACCAGTCTTGGGCAACTTTGGACTGTAAGGTCAGTGGTCTGGTTCCCATTCATGATAATTTTCATAGACTACAAGCCATACACAGAGTATGTGATTTATGACAAACTAAATGAACAGAGACCTACATATTGCTGACCAGTGTAGTTCACTTTCATTCAACATGACATGGCTACTGATCATACCAAGTAGTGTGTAAGTTATTGTGTTGGGTTGGGTTAAATTATTCTTATGGAAATTCGTCCACTTGTTTATTAGTGGATGAGTCCTGAGGCTGTATTCCATGATCTGTACATGACAAGTTATGCAATATATTTTCAAACCATGTATAAAATGTGAAAAATTTTCCATTTGTGAACCTAAGCTATACTGTTCAAGCTGCTGAGTTAGTAAGGAGATGTTTCACAGTACCTGGAAGTATTTGACGTTGTGGCTGACATGTGTCAATTTTTGTGGTAGAAACTTTGGATGCTTTATTTTGCGATACAGTGTACTTTAGCTTAGTGGTAAATTTTGTTATATATATTGTGTGTATTCGAGGGCAGTGTGGAAGGCCTGACTACTAAATGGGTTCAGCGTGGGGAGCGTAACTACAGGGTGGGTCATTTATATGGATACACCTTAATAGAATGGGAATGGTTGGTGACATTAACTTCCTGTTTGTGGCACATTAGTATATGTGAGGGGGGGGAAACTTTTCAAGATGAGTGGTGACCATGGTGGCCATTTTGAAGTCGGCAATTTTGAATCCAACTTTTGTTTTTTCAATAGAAAGAGGGTCATGTGACACATCAACTTATTGGGAATTTCGCAAGAAAAGCAATGATGTGCTTGGTTTTAATGTAACTTTATTCTTTCATGAGTTATTTACAAGTTTCTGACCACTTATAAAATGTGTTCAATGTGCTGCCCATTGTGTTGGATTGTCAATGCAACCCTCTTCTCCCACTCTTCACACACTGATAGCAACACCGAAGGAGAAATGCTAGCACAGGTTTCCAGTATCCGTAGTTTCAGGTGCTGCACATCTCGTATCTTCACAGCATAGACCATTGCCTTCAGATGATCCCAAAAATAAAAGTCTAAGGGGGTCAGATCGGGAGACCTTGGGGGCCATTCAACTGGGCTACAATGACCAATCCACTTTCCAGGAAACTGTTCATCTAGGAATGCTCGGATCTGACACCCATAATGTGGTGGTGCACCATCTTGTCAGGTGTCAGGTCCGATCATTCCTAGATGAGCAGTTCCTGGAAAGTGGATTGGTTGTTGTGGGCCAGTTGAATGGCCCCCAAGGTCTCCGGATCTGACCCCCTTAGACTTTTATCTTGAGGGTCATCTGAAGGCAATTGTCTATGCTGTGAAGATACGAGATGTGCAGCACCTGAAACTACGGATACTGGAAGCCTGTGCTAGCATTTCTCCTGCGGTGTTGCTATCAGTGTGTGAAGAGTGGGAGAATAGGGTTGCATTGACAATCCAACACAATGGGCAGCACATTGAACACATTTTATAAATGGTCAGAAACTTGTAAATAACTCATGAAAGAATAAAGTTATGTTAAAACCAAGCACATCATTGTTTTTCTTGTGAAATTCCCAATAAGTTTGATGTATCACATGACCCTCTTCCTATTGAAAAAACTAAAGTTGGATTCAAAATGGCCAACTTCAAAATGGTCGCCATGGTCACCACCCATCTTGAAAAGTTTCCCCCCTCACATATACTAATGTGCCACAAACAGGAAGTTAATATCACCAACCATTTCCATTTTATTAAGGTGTATCCATATAAATGGCCCACCCTGTACTATATGGGACACAGGGGTGACCTGACTTTTACATAGAAAAATAATAAATAGATCACTCACCATGAAGAACTTTTTTGCTTGTTGTTTTATTTTGAGTGGAACATCATACAACAGTGTGCAGGGTATTGCAGAGCAGATCGTGCAGGTGCATTCACCGGCAACTTCATCATGCCCATTGGCCCGGAGTTGGGCCTTATAAAACACCAAAAGGAGTAAACCGCCTCTACACGATTTGCTCTGAATTGCTGTTTGATGCATTATGTTCCATTTGAATGAAATGACTAACAAAAAAGTTGGGCTGTTTATTGATGCTGGACTTCATCACGTGTAGCGAAGCCAATAACAATTATATCCAATATTGCCTTACTTTCTGCTGACTACCGTATATACTCGAGTATAGGCCGAGTTTTTCAGCACGATTTATCGTGCTGAAAACACCCCCCTCGGCTTATACTCGAGTGAACTCCCCCACCCGCAGTGGTCT
This sequence comes from Hyla sarda, assembly GCF_029499605.1. Lineage (NCBI taxonomy): Eukaryota > Metazoa > Chordata > Amphibia > Anura > Hylidae > Hyla > Hyla sarda. Next base: position 329,749,223 of record NC_079191.1, read on the forward strand.
TCAACCTGCGGACCTCCAGAGGTTTCAAAACTACAACTCCCAGCACGCCCGGGCAGCCATCGGCTGTCCGGGCTTGCTGGGAGTTGTAGTTTTGAAACCTCCGGAGGTCCGCAGGTTGAAGACCACTGCGGCCTTCAACATCATCCAGCCCACTCTCACCCCCTTTAGTTCTGAGTACTCACCTCCGCTCGGCGCTGGTCCGGTCCTGCAGGACTGTCCGGTGAGGAGGTGGTCCGGTGGGATAGTGGGCTGCTATCTTCACCGGGGAGGCCTCTTCTAAGCGCTTCGGGCCCGGCCTCAGAATAGTCACGTTGCCGTGACAACGACGCAGAGGTGCGTTCATTGCCAACGTAATTCTGCGTCATTGTCAAGGCAACGCCTCTATTCCGGGCCGGAAGCGCGGAGAAGAGGCGCCCCCGGTGAAGATAGCAGCCCGGACCACCTCCTCACCGGACCACCTCCTCACCGGACAGCCCTGCAGGACCGGACCAGCGCCGAGCGGAGGTGAGTACTCAGAACTAAAGGGGGTGAGAGGGGGCTGGATGATGTTGAAGGCCGCAGTGGTCTTCAACCTGCGGACCTCCGGAGGTTTCAAAACTACAACTCCCAGCAAGCCCGGACAGCCGATGGCTGCCCGGGCTTGCTGGGAGTTGTAGTTTTGAAACCTCTGGAGGTCCGCAGGTTGAAGACCACTGAGGGCGAATGATGAGAAGAGGATGATGAAGGGGGGGTGTGGGGATGATGAAGGGGGGTGGGGATGATGAAGGGGGGTGGGGATGATGAAGGGGGGGTGTGGGATGATAAGGGGATGATGAAGGGGGGATGTGTGGGATGATGACAAGGGGATGATGAAGGGGGGATGTGTGGGATGATAAGGGGATGATGAAGGGGGGATGTGCGGGATGATAAGGGGATGATGAAGGGGGGATGTGTGGGATGATGACAAGGGGATGATGAAGGGGGGATGTGTGGGATGATAAGGGGATGATGAAGGGGGGATGTGTGGGATGATAAGAGGATGATGAAGGGGGGATGTGTGGGATGATGACAAGGGGATGATGATGAGGATGTTAATGACGGGTCTGGATGATGACAGGGGGGGATGAGGTATTTCCCACCCTAGGCTTATACTCGAGTCAATAACTTTTCCTGGGATTTTGGGTTGAAATTAGGGGTCTCGGCTTATACTCGGGTCGGCTTATACTCGAGTATATACGGTACTTTATGGGACACAAAGGGGCTTAACTGCTATATGAGGACAGAGTGGCAGGGCCTACAGGACTGTAGTTATGCCTCACCTGATCACATGTTTCTATCACACTGTATACAAAGATGGCAGTAGAATCAGTTTGAGGATCCTGTTTCTTATTGGAATTTACTTTCATATTTTATTTTGTTTATCTTATATTTTATTTTGTTTATCTTTATATTGTCTTAGTGTTTAAATTATTTTAAGCTATTATTTTTATACCTCTACTATTCCCTCTACTGAAGAAAATAATTTTCATTGTAACATATTATGATGGTAAACACTTTTCACTCTAGCCAGCCTCTCCATATGGTATTCTGTTGTCTCCAGTGTACCTGTTGGATTGCATTCAATAACAATTATAAGACAAACTGTTGCCAACCAAATGCCTCAGAAGCACAATGTACTTCTTGGTCCAGTCACTTCTCCTTTGTAGATGGAACAGCAGTGTAAATAACCAAGAACAGGGGGACTGAAGTTACAAAAGCGAATTGCTACTAAAACCTAAAATCTTTTGTTCTTCCTTTCACCTGAAGCCATGGACAAAGAAAGTAAAAAGCAGAAGAAAGTCACGTTTGTTTTATGTCTCTATTGTTTTTCCTAGGTGTGTCAGCTGAAGATATTGTTACAGTCGGTACTTGATCAGTGGAGCATTTACAAGGAGGTTTATGAAGAGCTGAACAGCTATTTGATGGAAGCCAGGTATTCACTGTCCCGCTTCCGGCTCTTGACAGGATCCATGGAAGCTGTGAAGGTTCAAGTAGACAACCTACAGGTGAGAGACCATCAGACTGATGCACTATGAAATTCTCACTGGTGGAATACCATTTGCTGTGACGTGTCAGCGGAAATAAGAATGTCATTGAGTATTACCCATGAGACAAGTGTTATGGAATGCAAAATCTATACTGGTGCTTCTTAGTTGCATATGGTCGGTGCGTTGAGGACTGCAGGTTGCAATAAAGCAGGTATAAGCGTGGAATTTGATATTCAACAGATTTTTATGGAAACGTTCCTACAGCTAAATGAGGTGGTAAAGCTAACAAAATTTATCCTGTAACCTAGTATGTTGTGTGGGGATTTTTTGTCTATTTTTTATATTCTCTTACTAAAACCATAGTTAGGTCAGTTCAGTGTTGACTTCAAGTTTACCTGTCGTTTCAAAACATTCTTTTTTTTTTTAAACATGCATGGTTTTATTAGAATTAACCACGCACAGTGGCAACAAGGTGATTTTAGACCTCTCACTGCTGTTATTGACCCCCGGAGTCCCATGGGGCATAGCTATTTAAAAATTTTTACATCTCAGTGGATGGGACCAGAGCCAAGCTGCTTGTCAGAAATATACATAGATGGATGTTTTTCCCTTGCTTCTCTGACCAAACACAGGAAAGGGCTACGCTAAGCAAAGTGCTGTTGTTGCTACTACTGCTAAAAAGCTAAAGTGTGAGGGGAGGGGGAGTTTACACTGCAGCAATTTGGACATATAAATTACAGCTGCCCTAAGGGTGGTGATTGAGAGGGAAGCCTTGAATTTTAAAAACAGTGTAGGTCATCTTCAGTAGGCAGACTGGCTCAACTAGATGCACAGTCCAGACATTCTCAGGCCTCTTTCCTACACATGGTAAACCCTGTCACTCTTCCTGTCATTTGCCCTGATCTAGCTATTACTAGAGACAACAAAAACCAGATTGGAGCAGCACGTCCTATTGTATCATAGTGCTGGTGCAAGCGGCGAAAAGAGCCTGGTCAAGACAAGTCAGACATCTAGGGAGGATGCCGCAGCACACAAAAGTAGTTTGAGTGTAAAAAACAGTGGTTTATTCCATGAAAATACAAGCAAGCGACGTTTCAGCTGCCAGTGCAGCCTTTTTCAAGCAACACAATAGTGACCATACAAAGTATTTATATGTAAATGAACAAACACATCAATCAAATAGGTGGTACATCAATTAGTGAAAGGAAGTTACAAAAGGTGCATTTAAGATATAGGGTCACTTCGACCACTATAATGACAATATTGCACAAGTGCCCAGTGATATATTAAAATTAAATTACATATGAAAAAGCTACACATATTGTAGAAATGACATTTTAACAATAATTACAACAGGTAAATCGGATAATTAATAAACAAGCAAGGCGGGGGCAAGGTGGTCGCACCCATCGTACCTGTCTCTATGTGTAGAGCCATCGTTGCTATGGGTAACAGTAGAGTCCGATTGTGTAGTACATATCTCCGCGCGTTCAGAACGCCAGGAGCGGCCCAGTGACTACCCCACGTCACATGACCTGGGCGTCACGTGACCGCTCCCTAGTCCGCGAGTGCGCACAAGGAGAAGAGTGTCGATGCTGCCATGATGTATAAGGGAAGACCGGGCAGTCAAGCGGCGTGATCCGAGGCGCGCCCAACCAAGGGCACGAATCAGAGCACAGTCGTGGCCGCACGGTCTGAATATGTGTTGAGATAAATCGTATGATCTTAAGTGCGGCACAGAAAAAAGGGCGTACACCTGATCACAGGCAGTGTATATATGATCAAGGTGCATGGATGCAATAAATAGAAAGAGTGAAGAAACAAATGTGTGGGTGTGAATAGAGTGTGTGAGTGAAACATAGAAAGTGATAGAGTAAAAGAGTGTGGTGTGAATAGAGCAAAGAAAAAATAAAAAATAAAATAAAAATAAAAAAAGGATAAAATGAATAAATACTAAATAATAATAAATATTAAATAATAAAATAATGAATAATAAATAAAAATAATGAAAAAGTAAAGTAAAATGATGGATATAAGACTTGGTGCAGTCAAGGCAGTAATCCCGGCTCCCCACATAAATGTCACACACATCGGGCTATTATTCGCCCAAACCCCTCGACTGCCCCTGCTCGTCCCAAATAAATGGGGGAGTCACCACGAGGTCCCCGTCTGCAGCATATGTCAGCTCGGGTCCATGGTGGTAGGCTTCTGGAGGTGGGTGTTTTACCCAGGGCAGCCCCGCGATCATCTATCACTCACTGAGCACGGGTACCAGAAAGTATTTGATGCCATCTATATAAACATTGTAAATTAATGCTCACTAGAATAAATCCAAGTTGGAGTAAAGTCAAAATAAGATACATTAAAATTATAAAAATAAAATAAATGAATAAAGTAAATAAAATAAATAAATAAATAAATAAAGTAATGAAGTATGTAAAAAAAGGCAAAAACAAAAATGAATAACAAAAAATAAAGATTAATAATGGCAAATAATTGATAAATAAATAGTAAGTAAATAAAGCCAAAATAAAAAATATATAAAATATATAAAAAATGAAAAAAATAAAAGCAGGAATATAGTGTGAAGAAAAGAGCATGTGTTCATATATTAGAAAGAAAGGTGTAGGTGAATACAAATGTGTGAAAAATGCACTAATAGTGAAGCAACGTAACATTTATTTTTTACCATGGCAGCAAAGACAAAATCTCTAGTAATTTTCTATACATGTCACATTTAAGAGATTGTAGGTAGGAGTATCTGCGGCCACCTTGTTCCCAAAGTTATCTGAAGAGAAAAGAGAAAGGAAAAAAGCATTTTATTAAAAGACCATAATGATATTAAATTATATTTAGAGTAGTATATGTAAACGGTCACTACCCTACTCAAAGAGTACATCAATTCATTCTGACACCAATGTTATGCATTGTAAATTTGAGGCGTAATGGTAAAATCTACATTTAGCCCCCTAGGTTTGAGGGCTTGCCTCAAACCTAGGGGGCTAAATGTAGATTTTACCATTACGCCTCAAATTTACAATGCATAACATTGGTGTCAGAATGAATTGATGTACTCTTTGAGTAGGGTAGTGACCGTTTACATATACTACTCTAAATATAATTTAATATCATTATGGTCTTTTAATAAAATGCTTTTTTCCTTTCTCTTTTCTCTTCAGATAACTTTGGGAACAAGGTGGCCGCAGATACTCCTACCTACAATCTCTTAAATGTGACATGTATAGAAAATTACTAGAGATTTTGTCTTTGCTGCCATGGTAAAAAATAAATGTTACGTTGCTTCACTATTAGTGCATTTTTCACACATTTGTATTCACCTACACCTTTCTTTCTAATATATGAACACATGCTCTTTTCTTCACACTATATTCCTGCTTTTATTTTTTTCATTTTTTATATATTTTATATATTTTTTATTTTGGCTTTATTTACTTACTATTTATTTATCAATTATTTGCCATTATTAATCTTTATTTTTTGTTATTCATTTTTGTTTTTGCCTTTTTTTACATACTTCATTACTTTATTTATTTATTTATTTTATTTACTTTATTAATTTATTTTATTTTTATAATTTTAATTTATCTTATTTTGACTTTACTCCAACTTGGATTTATTCTAGTGAGCATTAATTTACAATGTTTATATAGATGGCATCAAATACTTTCTGGTACCCGTGCTCAGTGAGTGATAGATGATCGCGGGGCTGCCCTGGGTAAAACACCCACCTCCAGAAGCCTACCACCATGGACCCGAGCTGACATATGCTGCAGACGGGGACCTCGTGGTGACTCCCCCATTTATTTGGGACGAGCAGGGGCAGTCGAGGGGTTTGGGCGAATAATAGCCCAATGTGTGTGACATTTATGTGTGGAGCCGGGATTACTGCCTTGACTGCACCAAGTCTTATATCCATCATTTTACTTTACTTTTTCATTATTTTTATTTATTATTCATTATTTTATTATTTAATATTTATTATTATTTAGTATTTATTCATTTTATCCTTTTTTTATTTTTATTTTATTTTTTATTTTTTCTTTGCTCTATTCACACCACACTCTTTTACTCTATCACTTTCTATGTTTCACTCACACACTCTATTCACACCCACACATTTGTTTCTTCACTCTTTCTATTTATTGCATCCATGCACCTTGATCATATATACACTGCCTGTGATCAGGTGTACGCCCTTTTTTCTGTGCCGCACTTAAGATCATACGATTTATCTCAACACATATTCAGACCGTGCGGCCACGACTGTGCTCTGATTCGTGCCCTTGGTTGGGCGCGCCTCGGATCACGCCGCTTGACTGCCCGGTCTTCCCTTATACATCATGGCAGCATCGACACTCTTCTCCTTGTGCGCACTCGCGGACTAGGGAGCGGTCACGTGACGCCCAGGTCATGTGACGTGGGGTAGTCACTGGGCCGCTCCTGGCGTTCTGAACGCGCGGAGATATGTACTACACAATCGGACTCTACTGTTACCCATAGCAACGATGGCTCTACATATAGAGACAGGTACGATGGGTGCGACCACCTTGCCCCCGCCTTGCTTGTTTATTAATTATCCGATTCACCTGTTGTAATTATTGTTAAAATGTCATTTCTACAATATGTGTAGCTTTTTCATATGTAATTTAATTTTAATATATCACTGGGCACTTGTGCAATATTGTCATTATAGTGGTCGAAGTGACCCTATATCTTAAATGCACCTTTTGTAACTTCCTTTCACTAATTGATGTACCACCTATTTGATTGATGTGTTTGTTCATTTACATATAAATACTTTGTATGGTCACTATTGTATTACTAGAGACAGATTTCCACTGACTATACAGCTTTTTTTTTTCTGGGGTAAGAAGTCAGTTTTAGCTAGTGAAGTTTTTTACAAATATGTTAGGAATCACATTTCCCTGCACGGCAAGAGCCCATGTAAGTCCAGCCCATGATGTTTTTTATTTTTTTTGGGCTGTTTAAAAAGTTTGGCCGGACTTAGCTGTCCTCTTGTCGGTCAGAAAAACGCCAACAGAACGCTTGAGCCGAATTTGCCTTATAATTACATATAAAGCTGGAACCATGATGACTAGCCCCATTGTGTATCTAGCCATGTGCTTGTTTACACCCATTTTCCTGCTGACAGGTCTGCTTTAATATTTCACCACCTTAGGTGGGCATATTTTCAGCACCTTTAAAACATCTGTATTATAGTTGCAATTCTACATCACAGAACACACACACACATGCAATTCTACTGAACCAGATGATTATAGGCCTTGCAGCCTGAGGCTGCTTTCACACTATAAAATTCATCAGTTTTAAAGATCCGTTTGATTTTCCGTTATGAAAACCCTGAAAATCGGCCATTAAACGTCCGTTAGAAAATCCCATACATCCGTTAGAAAATCCCATTATAGTCTATGGGATTTTTACATTATCAGTTTAATCTGTTATAGTCCGTTATTAATAGCGGACGTTATTTTGTGACGGAAGAATGAACGGAAGAAATAGTACATGCACTATTTCTCCCGTTACTATCTTCCGTCACAAAATAACGTCCGTTATTAATAACGGACTATAACGGATTAAAACGGATAATGTAAAAATCCCATAGACTATAATGGGATTTTCTAACGGACGTTTAATGCCCGATTTTCAGGGTTTTCATAACGGAACATCAAACGGATCTTTAAAACGGATGAATTTTATAGTGTGAAAGCAGCCTTACATAGGAGAATCTCTGAACATTGTGGCAGTAAAACAGATGCTGACATGCGCCAGCATTATGGCCATAAAATCAACGTTAGGTTGAACCATACCATCCTTCAACCATAGTTACTTTCCTGCATTAGTGTCCCCTTTGTAAGCACTTCATCATTTTAATTGTAGCCGAACATTTTACACAGGTTTTCTGCTTCCATTAACCGAGCTGGGTTCACACTTTGCATTAACAGAGTCTTCAGGAAGAGCAGGAGAAGCACGAGGCAGTTTTAAACAAGTTTGGTTCTGTCACCAACAAGCTCCTGAATGAATGTAATTCTACTGTGGGAGTAACACTGGAGAGCACTTTAAAGGAGGTCACTACAAGGTAAAAGCTGATTCTATTTATATCTACGTAGAGCTTTCTTCACTCCTAGCATTTCAGATACTCTTTCAAAACATTACTGAAACTCTAAATCAGTGTATATGAACCTCTTCTAACACAGATCACAAGCAACTAGGGCCAACTGTTCTAAGACACTTAGATGCTTCTGTTCAAATTCTAGATAGCTATTTCATCAGACTATTCTTTCTTGAAAAACAATAAAAAAGTAATGCTTTGTAAAACAGGGAATTCTAGTTAACAGATATGAATGCCCTACATTAGAGACTGTTATGTTAAAGGGGTACTCCGGCGCTAAGACATCTTATCCCCTATCCAAAGCATAGGGGATAAGATGCCTGATCGCAGGGGTCCCGCTGCTGGGGACCCCCGTCATCTTCCACGCTCGCTCCGGGTCTGATTACTAGCGATCACTAGGACGGAGCATAGTGATGTCACGGCTCCGCCCTGCGTAACGTCACGCTTCGCCCCCTCAATGCAAGCCTATGGAGGGGGCCTGTGGAAGATCACGGGGGTCCCCAGCGGCGGGACCCCCGCGATCAGGCATCTTATCCAAAGGATAGGGGATAAGATGTCTTAGCGCCGGAGTACCCCTTTAATAAACCAATATAGTTAAAGGGGTATTCTCGTCTCTACTAAAATTAGTAGGCTATGTCAAGGTTAATATTTTTGTAAATACATTCATATATATATATATATATATATATATATATATATACACACACGTGTATATATACATAAATACTCATGCAACACAATTCCACTCATTTCCATTAGCTGTGATGCAGTAGAATTCAGGCAGCGCAACTGGCTATCCTTTAGCTGTAGGTTTACTGCTAGGCATTCCTCTAAAATGTAAATTATACTGATTTTTACACTTATCTTTTCCTCCAATGTAACCAAGGTTTTACTACAGTGCTGTAAAAGTTGTTGTTCAGCATTGTTTTAAAAGAGGTCTGTCAGTAGATTTATACTGCCGAACCACAGGCAGCATGAAATCCTCATAGACTCCCTTATCAAGACAACTAACTTTTATTCAGAGGCACTGTGGCATTTCAGGGAAAAACTTACTTTAGAACTGAGCACTGGGGAAGAGTCTGATCGACAGTGTCCTTAGTTTTTCCTATATACTTATTAATCAAACTGTTTAAGAGACCTGTTAATCAAGCTGGTGCTGGCAAGGGGCAGCCAGGAGACTGTCTGCCAGACTCCCAGTTCTACAGCTGTATACTGCATTTTTCCCTGAAATTCTGTAGGTTTTCAGAGAATAACTAAATTGTCAGTGAGGAGGGAAGCTGATTTCAAGCTGCCCATAGTTCAGGCAGCATAAATCTGCTCACAAAGGTTGGCAATCAAATGAACTAATTAAGGATGTATTATATGTCTTAAGGTGGAATAGTTTATTAGAAGATATTGCAGAGCAGCTGCACTCCAGCAGGACTCTACTCCAGCTGTGGCAGAAATACAAAGATTTCTGCATTCAGTGTTCTAATAGCGTTCAGCTACAAGAAGATCGCACCAATCAGTTACTTAAGGCTGCCACTAACAAGGACATAGGAGATGAAGAGATCGCCACCTGGATACAAGAATGCAATGTACGTATTCATATACATTCATAATTTCATAGAGCACTATGGCTGTGGCCACACACAGTGGAAATGTTAAGATGTTGAAACAGTTTGGAAATTTGCACCAAAGTCTGCAATCAGATTTGATGTGGATTTAGCTGTGGATTTCACCTACTGTAGTACAATGTATGAAATCCATGCCAGAAATCATGCCAGATCTGAAAGCCCCCAAAAAGTACGGCAGAGCTTAGGGCCATACCCGCCCTCCCCCCAGGCTGATTTCAGTAGCTGGGGGCCTCCGCTAATAGCCGGCATGCAGACAGCTATTAACCCTTTAGATCGCTGCTCTGAAAGCTGACAGTGGTGTCTAAAGGAACATGTAAATGCTCCCTAGTTGGCTAGTGCGGTAGATCACCCCCCACGGTGCGATCGCAGGTGGGCAAGGTACCACTGTAGAGGTAGCCAGAGAGCTTACCTCTTGTTCCATGGTGTCCATGGCTCTGTCATTGATAGAGTCTAGCTAGACCAGGCTTTATTAATGGAGAGCAGAGCACACAGATAAATGGAGGTCAATAGAACTACATTGATCTGTATGGGGAATCTAATGTTTCCTCCTAAAAGTCCCCCAAGTGTCAAAAAAAGTTTAATAAAAGTTTAAAAGACACACCTTAACCCCTTTCATATTAAAAGTTCAAATTCCCCCCCCTTATTCCTATATAAAAAAAAATGTAAACATAATAAAAATAAACATATTTGGTATCACCGCATAAGTAATTGTCCGAACTATTAAAATATAACATTATATATCCCATACGGTAAATATAAGAAAAATACCAAACCCCAGAATTGCTATTTTTTTATAACATCCTACAAAAAAAGTAAAAAGTGATTAAAAAGTTTGAGCAATTCCAAAATGGTACTGATACAAACAACAGATTATGGCGCAAAAAATGAGCCCTCATACAGCCTGGTATACGAAAAAATTAAAAAGTTACAGGGGTCCAAAAATGCCAATTCAAAAAAATAAATTAATTCCCGTTTTAGTCCCTTGGGCAAGTAGTTTAAAAAAAAAAAATGTCCACACCCCTGTTTAAGGAAAACAAAATATAGCTGTCTTCTATGAGGAAGATTTATCAAAACTAGTGCTAAGGAATAGTGGAGCATTTGCCCAAAGCCACCAGCCATTTTTGGGCTCTCACATTTTAGTCATTTTGAAAAAGGAAAGCAGCAACCCATTTAGAAAGATTTATGTTTAGGAACATCAGAAGGCTTTTTCTTTTACATTTCTTCTGCCTTTCTTCTTCCATTGTTGTGTTTTTTATTCCATTCAGGTTATTTTGAAAAACTTGGGCACTGCTAAGAGTTCATTGGCTATTCTCCAAGAGACTGGAGAGCAGCTTAAACAACAAGTCGATTTGTCTGCTGCTGCAACCATCCTGTCCGATCACCTCTCCATGAGTCAGCGCTTGTCAGTATTGGAGCATGCACTCCAACGCCAACAGGCAATCCTGCAGGTATACGGATTTGTGAGAATGTATATACAGATCATTTATTTTCTAGATGGCATGCCCAAGTAGTTTTAAAGTTTGTCCACTCTAGTTTTTGGAAGATAAGGGGGTTCTCTCTTAATCGCTGGCTCCCACTTTTGCATGCACGGGTCCGCCACTTCTTCCTAGTGTGCTCTGACCCCCACCTTCAGCGATGCACTCATGCTGAACAGAAGATATGGTCACTTCTGTTCAGCACTAGGAGGCAGTAGTGCACTGGGGAGAAGTGGCGGACCTGTGCATGGTCTCATTCAGGAGGGGGATATAATACTGACAAGCAAAGATTGTCCTTAGTAACTCAGTTACTGAAATATTACACAATCCATTTTCATGTTGCATTCCCTAGCCTCCACATGGCCTTTTTCAATAAAAAAAAATATTTAGGAGTTTCCTTATAGGATACACAGCTGGGTAACATTATGTTTATGAGTTGCATATTTAAATTTTTCCTTAAAAATTTGGCTTCATGGGGTTTTTCCACAATTACATGTTATCTCCGGACAACTTATCATAGTAATCACAGATTTTGTTGCAGGCGGGTGTGTTGGATTATGAAACATTTGTGAAGAGTCTTGAAGACCTTGAAACATGGCTTTTCGAAGCAAGAGATGTTCTGAATGGTCAGGACCCTAATCGATCATCAGATCTCTCCACAATTCAAGAGAGGATGGAGGAACTCAAAGTAAGCCAGTGCTTGGATATGTGTGGACAACAGAATGGAATGGGGAAGTTACGAAGAATGAACTTGTTCACACATCTCCTATATTTCTGTGTTGCAGAGGCAGATGTTAAAATTTAGCAGCATGGCTCCAGACTTGGATCGTCTCAATGAGTTAGGATACAGACTACCACTGAATGATAAGGAAATCAAACGCATGCAGTGTATGAATAGAACATGGACAATGATCTCATCACAGACGACAGAAAGGTTTAGGTAAGGTTAATACTTGTATTATCAACATATGCTCAATATATGAAGAGTTTAGTTTGCAATTTCTGATGAATCTTTGTAGTCTTATTATTGCTTTATATCTACCAGAATTTTAGAAACTAGAGCTTTTAGAACACAGAATATAAAGTTGTTCTAAAACCTCTTTTTAAGGTTGGGTCACTTTGTAATTTACAGTGGGTCTGTTAGTGCCGTATCCTAGAAAACATTTCGTATGTGTGACTCCCATGGAATAACTTGAATTTGTTTCTTTTGCAGCAAATTACAGTCTTTCCTACTACACCATCAGACCTTTTTGGAAAAATGTGAAACTTGGATGGAGTTCTTGATTCAAACAGAACAGAAGCTTGCGGTGGAAATCCCAGGAAACTACCAGAATCTTCTAGAGCAGCAAAGGGCACATGAGGTAAACAAAAGGAGAAGACTCGGTGATGTATCTAAGGCTGTAAAATAATGCACGTTCTCCTTCACTATATACATAATCTGCTTAAATTTGAATATATATATTTTTTTATTTTCAAATGGGGGATATTCAAAGAATTTAGCGCCACTTTTTTCACATTAACTGTGCCATATTTGGTAAAATGTGGCACAGTTATTAGCTCCACATATCTGGATATTTTACATTTGTTTTATATATTATTAGCACCTTGCACACCATTTTTTTAAAGAAGCATGGCCTTGTGTTTTGTGCATTATACCCTAGATATTCAAAGGTTTATTGCCACTTTCTGGCACATAAAAGTGTCTCAAAGCTTTACTGGTGGTAACTGTGCCATCCTGAAACAGTACCTTGCTAGTGTGAATTAAATAATTAATTAATCATAGTATTAAATTAAAAAAACCTTTGGCATTCTTTATTTTTCATGTACATTTTCAAATATATATATCTTTTTTGTTAAATGTAAATAAAAAATCCTTAATAGGCTGTTCCACAGTTTAACCTCTAAAGGAGACATTTGGTTACATTTCAGAAGTATAAAGTGCATTCACAAGCTGAGTGAACTTCTTACCTGCTGAGTTTCAGCTACTATCAGCAGCCGGGATTGTCGCTACTGCTGGACATAAGCATGCTAGGCAATGTCCTACATTAACTCTTCAGATGCCACAATTAAAGTCAATTCCGATATCTAAAACTGTTAAATAATGTTGCTGCTTAGATAGTGTGGCTCTTCTGGACCTCCTTAGTGCCTTTGCAGGTTCCCTAACCGTTAACATCACAGCTCGAGAGTACTTACCTCTCCCTGGCATCACATATGTGGTCTGACTATACAGGCCTCCTCGGCAGGCTGTGTAAGCATAGCTCCAATAACCACAATCATGCTATGGCATAGCATTGAAAGTGTTCCCGAAGGGTACTAAAAATAGTGGTAAAATTATTAGAAAATTGCATTATTAAGAGGCATCTTCCATGTAAATTTGAGCTGTTGCTGGCAAAGTGTCTTGGTACAGTGATTCTTAATCACTTCCTTTATTATAGTCCAGGGTGCATTCATAATTCATCAGGCTTTGAAGCAAAGATCTCCGAGTATTCTTAGTTGCATTTGTTTCCCAAACTTACTTTGTTGAATTCCATTATGGGACATGTAATACTTAAACTAGGCCCTGTCCAGTTATCTTTACAAAATTTTGCACCACAACATATTAAAAGCTCAGCTATACTGATAGGGCTGTCAAAACGTTGTGTTCCAGGAACAGCCAGCAGGCTTGTAAATGCAATTTTATACTATAATTCCAGCTATAACTCATAACTAGTACAGAAAAAGTTATGCAATATGTTTTCAAGATTACTTAAAAAGGTTATCCAGGAATTGAAAAACAAGGATAATTTGTTTCAAAGTTCCATTGAAGTGAATGGAGCCAAGTTGTGATACCACTCCCAACCTGAAGACAGACAGGGAGCGGTCTTTGAAAGAAATTAGGTCTGTTTTTCGAATCCTGATAACCCCTTTAACCTTTAATTCAAGAGAACTATGCAGCCCATTCAAGTTTACAGATCTGTGTAAAAATTGTCATTGTCACCAGTTTCTTTGCTACCCAAACTGTAAACAGCATAAAACTGGTGCAGGCAGCTCAATCCTGGCACACTATGATTTACTCTTTCAAGGGTGTTTTAGAGATTTTTTTAGTTTAAAAATGCCACTGGAACCCAGGTAGCTAGTCATTGGGTGGATCCTGACGTGATAAGTTATATGTCTTTACCTATCTTTGTATAGGGAGAGATGTATCACTCAAGGCACGTGGGCTGGAAGCAGACCACTTATCTTGGTCTTGTTGGCATTTTTAAACTATGATTTCTCTGAAACACATTTCAGTAAATAATAGTTTGCCTGGATCACGCGGCCTGCACCAGTTTTATGCTGTCTGTTGATTTGTGCAACATAAAACTGTGATAGGTTGCCTTTAAAAGTTTGTACAAATATTAAGTATACCCTTCTTTTTGCAAGTCCCATCTTCTGCCTTTCCATGGTAAATCATGATAGTCCTTTGACAAGAGGTGTGCATTTTATGACTTAATGGTATATAAAAAATGTATAACTTCTGTCACAATGCATTTCTGAAAGAGTGACAATGTCTTCATATGGTGGCAGGTTTGTTAATATCAAGGGAACCACGTGCCAAATCCTAAATCTCTCCTTAACTAGCACATCAATACTCTTCAAGGAGTTATCTGTCACAACCGTTAACATGTATTTTTCTGTTCTCAGCTATTTCAAGCTGAAATGTTCAGCCGCCAACAGATTTTGCATTCAATAATTGCCGATGGACAGAGGCTTCTTGAGCAAGGACAAGTGGATGATAGGTACTGAATCATTACAAATGTATTGAATGTGATAAAGGGACCATTTCTTTTCATGATTTTGGTTCATTTTATGTGCCTTATGGAATATGTTCATTAACATAAAATGTATTTAACATTACATTATTAAGATCTTGTACATCATGAATGAGCAGATAGTTGCCATCACTCTTTGAATACATTTATTGAGCCCTGTTATCTCAATCTCTTAGGGATGAGTTCAGTCTTAAGCTAACCCTGCTGAGTAATCAGTGGCAAGGAGTGATCCGTCGTGCTCAACAAAGGAGAGGCATCATTGATAGCCAGATACGCCAATGGCAGCGTTACAGAGAGATGTCAGAAAAGCTGCGGAAATGGCTGGTGGAGATGTCCTACCAGCCAGTGACTGGCCTGGGAAGCATCCCTACACCACTCCAACAAGCCAGAACCCTTCTAGATGAAGTCCAGGTATATGTTTGCCTTCACTGAATCAATAGAGATGTCTTTCATTACTATTATATAATGAGCAGAAAGATTTGGTATCGTTGAAGTAAATTATACATTTATACTTCCATATTCTCACACTCAGAATTTCAACCATGTGCACAGAGCAAAAGAATCCCATTGAAAACATTGGGAGGCTGCTTCAAGCTGAATTATTCATGTTAACCATTGGATAAGCATAGAATAAACAATAGCATGTTCAGTTCATTAGGTCTTCCATGCAATGTACCAGACTAAGCAGTGGATTTGGCCATAATTGGCCTCCTACTTAGACTCAACACACATATATGCTTAGTAAAGGATCCTTTTACCTAATTTCAGTTTTGATTTTACAGTTTTGGTAACCATTAAAATAACTGCAATTTAGGCTTTTTTAATACTTTTTTTTCTTTGTTGTTGGTTTGACTCTATTAGTTGACCATGTCTGGTTTCACTGGGGTGCCTGCCATTTTGGTAGGTAAAATATCCTACATACAGTGCTATTTTGCCCCTCAAAGATGACAGAGTTTGTGATGTATTCTCCTGACAGATCCTCCATTGCTTTTGTAACCAAAGCTATACTGTTAGCAGCTGAGACTGAAGCAGCATAGTGGCTTAGTGTCTATCACTGTTCCTTCTGTACATCTGTATGACTTTTTAGTTTCATCTGGGTACTGTCAGTCCACTGGTACTCCAATACCATCCTAGTGGGTTAACAGGCTTTCTTGACATTAGCCTTAAAATGTGTGCACCTGGTATAAGGAAGTTAGGCCATGAGCCCTTGTGAGAAGAAGGATATAAGCGACTACAACTTGTGGTATATGTTATATAATGTGTGTATAATGTTATATACTCTCCTTTGGTATTGCAGCTTAGAGACCGAGTGCTCCACAGGCAACAAGGGAGCTACATCCTTACTGTGGAGGCTGGGAAGCAGCTGCTTCTTTCTGCTGACAGCGAGGCGGAGGCTTCCTTACAGGCAGAACTCATTGACATTCAGGAGAGATGGAAGGCCACCACAGTGAGACTGGAAGAACAGAAGAAGCAGCTTGCATTCCTGTTAAAAGTATGTGTATATTTTTTCTCATAAACATCTAATTTTTTTCAGTTGTTAGATGCAACAGTACATTACAGTGCTGGAGTAGAATGGAAGCACACAGTGGCTATGCTACAGAAAATATTTTATTTTATGAACTTAGATTGTAAAGAATACATGTTCATATTTATGGGATTTGCAAACAATTATACTGTTTAAAAATATATATAATTATTGGTGTTGAGTAAGTCCATACAATGTGTATGAGTCTGCATTGTCTATTAGCCTTGGAATCAATCCTGACCTTGCAAGGTTTCCACAGGAACACTATATCTGAGCTCCGCAGTGCACACTTTACGACCGTTCACAGACACAAAATCCTTTGTAGGCTCAGAATCGCACATAGCGAATGACAACATTGAAATATCTCTGTAATTTCAGGACTGGGAGAAGTGTGAAAAGGGAATAGCAGAATCTTTGGAGAAACTGAGGACATTCAGGAAAAATCTCTCTCAGCCGCTCCCTGATCACCATGATGAGCTGCATACAGAACAGATCCGCTGCAAGGTAAACAGCAGTGCTACCTAGTGCTGCAGCATTGACAGTGTGGGCTTTATGAAGCGGTGTGTGGGAGGCAGTAGGCTCAGACATCAGTAAATCATCATGTTGCATGTTATTCTTTCTAGTTGGTTGGATGGGAAATGCTGATAATGACAGCATCACATTGCAGCAGCGTTGTTTTCTTCATTGCATTAGACCATAACATGACCTAAGTGCAAAATATTATTAGTTATTGGCATCAAGGCATTATGCCGTTTTAATGGTCTAGTAGCTGTTAAATCCCTGATAGGTTTCAGTCAGTCTCCCAAATCACCTTTTTGCTATCTAATAATATAAAATATTTTCCATCATAGTGCTGACCATTTTGTGTAGGAAATTCCCTTTCACTATATTCTGTGTCTTCCTGCCCCCTTTTAAAATTCATAATAAAAGAAAGTAGAGCGTGATGTTGATGTGGCTGAATGGGCCAAAGCTGCATATAGATATCTTCAAGCAGTTATCCCTATAGATCCAGTTCTTTATTTTCTTGTATTTTTAGTCAGGTATTTACTATGAGTTAAATGTTTACTTGCAAACTCTAAACGGGTGAAAACATGTAAAACTTGTGTTAACCCCTTCCCGAACCATGACATATATGTACGTCATGGGTCGGGTGGGCGGATATGATGGGTGCCCGCGGGTCGGGTCCGCATCATGATTGGGAGATGTCCGTGGCTATCAACAGCTGCCATCTGCCGGCAATAATGGACTTCGGAGATTGCTGGTGTCTAGTGGTCTAGCATTACATTGATCTAAGTAAGGCATCTGATGATGGCTTATGATAGGCGCCATGGGGGGCAAAAAAAAGTGTATAATAAAAAAAAGTTAAAAAATGTTTTTAGAAATAAATAAAAAATCCCTCCCCTAATAAAAATGTAAATCACTCCCTTTTCCCATTTTTTTTAATAAAACACTGTACAAAAAAAAAAAATACACATATTTTACACATATTACAATTACCGTATATACTCGAGTATAAGCCGAGTTTTTCAGCACGATTTTTCGTGCTGAAAACACCCCCCTCGGCTTATACTCGAGTGAACTCCCCCACCCGCAGTGGTCTTCAACCTGCGGACTTCCAGAGGTTTCAAAACTACAACTCCCAGCAAGCCAGGGCAGCCATCGGCTGTCCGGGCTTGCTGGGAGTTGTAGTTTTGAAACCTCCGGAGGTCCGCAGGTTGAAGACCACTGCGGCCTTCAACATCATCCAGCCCCCTCTCACCCCCTTTAGTTCTGAGTACTCACCTCCGCTCGGCGCTGGTCCGGTCCTGCAGGGCTGTCCGGTAAGGAGGTGGTCCGGTGAGGAGGTGGTCCGGGCTGCTATCTTCACCGGGGAGGCCTCTTCTAAGCGCTTCGGGCCCGGCCTCAGAATAGTCACGTTGCCTTGACAACGACGCAGATACGTCGTTGTCAAGGCAACGGCTCTATTCCGGGCCGGAAGCGCGGAGAAGAGGCGCCCCCAGTGAAGATAGCAGCCCGGACCACCTCCTTACCGGACAGCCCTGCAGGACCGGACCAGCGCCGAGCGGAGGTGAGTACTCAGAACTAAAGGGGGTGAGAGGGGGCTGGATGATGTTGAAGGCCGCAGTGGTCTTCAACCTGCGGACCTCCGGAGGTTTCAAAACTACAACTCCCAGCAAGCCCGGACAGCCGATGGCTGCCCGGGCTTGCTGGGAGTTGTAGTTTTGAAACCTCTGGAGGTCCGCATGTTGAAGGCCGCAGTGGTCTTCAACCTGCGGACCTCCGGAGGTTTCAAAACTACAACTCCCAGCAAGCCCGGACAGCCGATGGCTGCCCGGGCTTGCTGGGAGTTGTAGTTTTGAAACCTCTGGAGGTCCGCATGTTGAAGGCCGCAGTGGTCTTCAACCTGCGGACCTCCGGAGGTTTCAAAACTACAACTCCCAGCAAGCCCGGACAGCCGATGGCTGCCCGGGCTTGCTGGGAGTTGTAGTTTTGAAACCTCTGGAGGTCCGCAGGTTGAAGACCACTGAGGGCGAATGATGAGAAGAGGATGATGAAGGGGGGGGGGGGGGTGTGGGGATGATGAAGGGGGTGGGGATGATGAAGGGGGGGGGTGTGGGATGATTACAAGGGGATGATGAAGGGGGGATGTGTGGGATGATAAGGGGATGTGTGGGATGATGACAAGGGGATGATGAAGGGGGGATGTGTGGGATGATGACAAGGGGATGATGAAGGGGGATGTGTGGGATAAGGGGATGTGTGGGATGATGACAAGGGGATGATGAAGGGGGGATGTGTGGGATAAGGGGATGTGTGGGATGATGACAAGGGGATGATGAAGGGGGGATGTGTGGGATGATGACAAGGGGATGATGAAGGGGAGATGTGTGGGATGATAAGGGGATGTGTGGGATGATGACAAGGGGATGATGAAGGGGGGATGTGTGGGATGATGACAAGGGGATGATGAGGATGTTAATGACGGGTCTGGATGATGACAGGGGGGGATGAGGTATTTCCCACCCTAGGCTTATACTCGAGTCAATAACTTTTCCTGGGATTTTGGGTTGAAATTAGGGGTCTCGGCTTATACTCGGGTCGGCTTATACTCGAGTATATACGGTATTATGTTTGTGATCCTGCACGGTGAGAGGCTTAAACGCAAAAAAATTCTGCTATAAAAAATGTCCACAAAAAAATGACATAAAAAGTGATCAAAAAGCCAGAACTACACAAATTTGGTACCGTTAAAAACTACAGCTCATGGCGCAAAAAAAATCCCTAACACAGCTGCATAGTGGAAAAATAAAAATTATAGGGGTGAGAACATGGCAATGAACAAAGTTTATTTTTTATTTTTCAAGGTTTAAACTTTTTTTTTTTAACCATAAAACGAAAAAAAATTATTCAAATTTGGTATCATTGGAATCGTCAGATTTACCGTATTTTTAACTCACAAAAAATTATTGGCATACAAAATCGTGCAAGTCCATATTTTTTTCACTCTTGCCCTACATATAATTTTTTTCTGGCTTTGTAATACATCATATGATAAAAAAAATAAAATAAGTAAAACTCGCCACGCAGATAATAAGCCCTAATAAAACTTTGTCAGTAAAAAAATAAATAAAAAAGTTATGGGTCTTAGAAGGTAAGGAGGAAAAAAACATAAAAAAAATGAGCTGGGTCATAAAAGGTTTAGAGAGGAGCTGTCAGCAGGAAAACAGGGGTGTATATAAGCACATAGCTAAATGGGGATTCTAATTGGGATTCTGGGCATAACTTTTTTATCTCAATAGTCCTTTCTTTATATCAGTCCTTAGTAGTGATATAAGCCTTTGTGTTAATATGTAAATGAGGCTTAAGAGCCCAGTAGACAATCCTTAGCATGGTAAAAAGCCCAAGCTATGTTTTTCTTTTTGCCGTCTCTGTAGCACTTGCATCTGCCAACACCATTTGACATATCATACTCTATCAGATGTCATATTACCCCATAAAGGTGCTGCCTCCTGAAGACCACTACTGAAGACCACTACATGTGCTTTAGTAGACCATATTTACTTCTTGCTAGATGTAGTACCTATTTTTGATGGATTCGAGCCATCCTTGTTTTACATGGAGCCTCTACAGCACATATTGACTGACTGGCCATGACCTACCATGGCAAAATCTATTATTTGGAAGGAGTGCAGGGATTTGAACCCAGGCCGATCAGCTCATTACTGCAGTGGCTACTTTTTGGAAGAAGCCTCTGCTGAGACATCCCAATAAATATGGTATTGTAGAGAGTGTCATGAGATCGCTGTTAGCTGCACATATTTGCTGCAGGAGAATTCTAGATTATTAAGGTTAATTGAACAACAATGCTTCTGCCCTATTCACATGTATTATAAATGTATTCAGTGCTCTCACTATAACTTTACTTTTTGTACAGGAGCTTGAAAATGCAGTTGAAGGATGGGTTGAAGACCTTGCTCATTTGACAAAACTGAAGAACTCATTTTCACCCTTTATCAGTGCGGATGACATATCCATTGTTAACGAACGCATTGAACTGCTGCAGAGACAGTGGGAGGAACTCTGTCATCAGGTACTATATCGGTGGATCTGCAAACCTCCTCTCTATTATCAGTGGTCATGAACAGAGACAACATGTCTATAGGATCATTGTTAGTTTAATGAGCCTTTTACGTGGCATAATGATTGTCGGCTGCATTTTCTCTGTTTTTTTACATGGATATGTGCAGCCAAACAATGATTTTTTTGGCCATTCATTATTAGTCTTTTTGTCCAATAGTCACCCAGTGTAAAGGGCCCTTAAAGGGGTATTCCAGGCCAAAACTATATTTTATATATCAACTGGCTCCGGAAAGTTAAACAGATTTGTAAATTACATCTATTAAAAAATCGTAATCCTTCCAATAGTTATTAGCTTCTGAAGTTGAGCTGTTGTTTTCTGTCTAACTGCTCTCTGATGACTCACGTCCCGGGAGCTGTGCAGTTCCTATGGGGATATTTTCCCATCATGCACAGCTACCGGGACGTGACATCATCATTGAGCAGTTAGACAGAAAACTTCAGAAGCTAATAACTATTGGAAGGATTAAGATTTTTTAATAGAAGTAATATACAAATCTGTTTAACTTTCCAGAGCCAGTTGATATATATAAAAAAAAAGGTTTTGCCTGGAATACCCCTTTAAGAAGCAGTTCAATGGGCCTCATTTACTAAGGCTTTTCTGAGTAGATTTTATAGGGTTTTTTTTGTGTTACATGTGTCATGCGCCAGAATTTCTGCAAAAAAAAACCCTACTAACTCTCCACTTTACTCAGAAAACCTGAAAAAGGGGCATGACTGCCAGGAAAAGGGAGCATAGCCACTAAGAAGGGGCATGACCACCAGGAAAAATGGGGGTGTAGCCACTAAGGGGCATGTCCCCGCCAGTTTTGAAACATCCTAAGGGTATGTTCACACTGGTTAAGGTGTGAGCGGAATGTTCGCTTACAAAATCTGCTCCAAAACGCAGTTTTTTTATGCGCAGAATTTGCGCGGGATTTGCGCAGAATTCTCGCGGAATTCCGCTCTGATTTCCTTGCAGAAATGAAAGAGGATAGGACACACAGTAATGCACGAATTCCGAGCAAATTCCTTGCGGAAGCGTGGCAGAATGCCAAAAATGTTTACATTTACTTCTATGGAGTTACGAGCCGAATTCCGCATGAAGAAAGAACATGTTCATTCTTCATGCGGAACGGAATTCTGTGACAGAATTCCGCTAGCGGAATTTCCTCAGTGGGAACTGAGGAGAGGAAAGTTAACGGCTTACTATAGGGTTTTCACTGCTGAATGAATTGGAGAGGAATAAGCGAGCAGAATTACTTGTGGAAATTCCTCTCCAATTCCTCAGTGTGAACATACCCTAAGACATTTACTGATGTTTCAACATAAAATGTGGTGGATTAGAGCTCTGGAAAACCCGACAGCACAGTGCAGTTGTAAAAAAAAAAAAAAAAAAAAAAAAAGCAAAGTGTATGGAATAGATGGAATAGTCGAAAAAATACCTGTCAGGAAAAAAAAAACCACAAGGCAAACTCCACTCCACTCACAGTAAATGAGGACCAGTGACGGCGAATGGATGTTGTTTTTGATACCAAGACACAAAATAAGGATGTAATCGTGTGAGTTTAGGGCTATGAACAGAGTGCACTGTAAAAATGTTATGTTAATATAGAGAGCACCCCATCCTATATTGTATAACTTTCTTGCTGATAAGAAAGGTGCCTTTTTATTGCAGTTTAGTTAGCTTACCGCAAAATTTGCAATACTGCTTTTCACCAATGGGGGCAGCAGTGCTACAGCCAGTATAGTAGCAATGAAAATAATTCTCAAATGACCTTTTAGTTTATACTTGGTTCTTAAGCATCTAGGTGTAGACAAGAGCTTTTATGTTTTTACCTTGTGACTCCAAGCTAGAAATTGGTGTTTTTATGGCCTTTGGAATAGTATATGCACTAATATATGCAAAAAAAAAAACATGCAGATTGCAAACGAGCATATTCTTACATTCTGAATAAGAAAACCTGTCAATGATTACAAAGTCTGCATTTTGTCTAATATTGCCAGGATGTGACAATTATTTAGCATAACTTAGTAGTTTCCTGTCTTCGCTTTCTGAGGTGAAAACAACAGGAAATGTACTATCATAGAATGTATATAAAACTGATCTTAGCACAGAGACACTTATTCTGACAATCTAGAGGAAACTACAGCTGACTGTCTAAGGTTCATGTAGCAGAGTGAATCTGTGAGTATAGGACTGCTGTGTCTGTGAATATATTTTATTAGGTGTTAGCTGTGTTGAGTCCAGCAGTTTTACAAGTGACATTTTAACCCCTTGTGCAGGAGAACAAAAGTAAATTGTCACTTATCTCTGTGATCTCTGTTAAAGGTCTCTGTACGTCGGCAGCAGGTCAGTGAGAGGCTTAATGAGTGGGCTATCTTCAATGAGAAGAACAAGGAGCTGTGCGAGTGGCTGACTCAAATGGAAAGCAAAGTCTCTCAGAATGGGGACATCAGCATTGAAGAAATGATTGACAAGCTCAGAAAGGTATCACCATCATCCTAGCTCCAAATAATAGCTTGTTTTATTTAGATTTATAAACAACAAAAAAAAGATATACGGTAGTAAACTAAGTCCCTATGTAAGTTCCAAGGGAATTGCATAATGTCCAGTTCCATGATATATCACTATTAGTGGAATCACAAATTCCAATGCAATCAGCAAACTAATAAATCACTGATTACAGGTGTCAGTAGTCTGCAGATGACATGCTGACAGCACTGCATTTTCCATTAAATACCCTGTACATACAATTTGGAAGGTATTTATGACAGTTGGTTAAATTCTTAAAAATACAGTACAGTATCATGTTGCCCTCATACAGAACCAGTCTGCTGCAGATTTGCAGGTACATACAGGTATTTGTGCTGCTGAGGATATAATTGCAGATATGTAAATTACGAAAAGAAGAAAAAAAAATCTATTATATTTAAAGGGTACCTTTCTTTTAAAAATTTTTTTTTTTTGATATATTATAGATTAATGTATGGAGAATAACTTTCCATTTGCATGTTATTAAAAAAATAGGCTTCTTTCTATTTAATTTTCCACTTCGAAAAAATTACCACTAGGGGTCTCCCTACCAGTCCTGGCAAGCCTTTTTTTTTTTTTATAGATTTCAGACTCATGCTGGAGTCCTAAATCTCAGACTGCAGCCGGGACACAGACAATCTCAGCACTGCTCCCTGCCAGGCAAATACCTCACTGTTATACACCTGCACAGACTAAAAATAGATGACGTTTGCTTCTATGCTGGACCAAATATTATTATTTTTGTTAATTTTGCTAATATTAAAAAGTTAATATCCCTGATATGTTTAGCAGCTTTACCTGTTGTTTCCAAGATGTTTTTGTTATGAGGTACTGACACTGATCCAAGTAATAGCAATAGTCACATGAAAAATCTAAAACAATGTTTTATGTGCTAAATAGGATTACCAAGAAGAAATAAATGTTTTCCGGGAAAACAAAATGCAACTTCAGCAAATGGGAGAAAGACTTGCCAAGGCCAGCCATGAAAGCAAGGCATCAGAGATAGAGTACAAGCTGAGCAAAGTGAATGACAGGTGGCAACATCTCTTAGACCTTATTGGTGCACGGTAAGTTACTTAGAAACAGTTCCATAAGATTTTGTACCTGTAATTAATCATTTTTTTCGGAGGCTAAAAGTCCTATGGTATATGGATATCATATACTTGACCAGGATCACTCTATTACCAAAAGCAGAGAACCACTGTAAAGAGCTACAGTATTTCCACTCTGGTGGATAGTCATTTGAGTAGCTGCCATGTAATACTACATTTCTCATGCTTACCCAGGTAATTGCAGGGTGTACATAACTGGGATGCCCAGCAGGTCACATACTTACATGTTCAGTAATAAAAGTTCCCAATAGTTAATACTGCAGTCAAAGTGCATTATAGTATGTAGGATTCCATGAACTATCTATGGGAAGTCATACACAGTGGCCCTGATTTATCAAAATGTGTGAGAGAAAAATATGGAGAGATTTTGCTCACAGCAACCAATCACAGCTCAGCGTTTACTTTACCAGAGCTTGTTAGGATATGAAAGCTGAGCTGTGATTGGTTGTTATGGGCCAAATCTCTCCAGTTTTTCTCTCACTTATTTTGATAAATCGGAGCCATTGTCCTTACTGTCTTTCTGCTAAGTATGGAATTTCTAAGTACCATTATTGATAAATGACTGGCCTTCTCTGCAAATAGTAGGACAGTTGTGACCAGTAGGACAGCATGCTGTTAATTGCTATAGTATCAAGTGACAAACTAGGGAGGGACCAGAGCTTCAGCTGCTTTATGTGTAAGTGAAATAAACGGTCTGCAGCCCATCGCTTGGCAGGCAATAGTCTTACAACAAGGTGTTTCCTTTCATTAGTTCCCTATATTAAGGGCATGTTCACTCTGTCTAGGCTAGGTTTACACAGGATGTTTGTGTAGTGTGATTTCTGTTTGGACAGTACTTTTAGAGTACTCTCTACTTTTTAGCCTCTGCCCTGCTGTTTTAACTTCATCATTTTCAATCTTAGGAGTTTCTGTGTCAGTTTTCGCAATGAACTTAAAGGGGTACTCCGGTGGAAAACTTTTTTTTAAATCAACTGGTGCCAGAAAGTTAACCAGATTAGTAATTTACTTCTCTTAAAACATCTTAATCCTTCCAGTACTTATTAGCTGCTGAATACTACAGAGGAAATTCTTATATTTTTGGAACACAGAGCTCTCTGCTGATATCACGAGCACAGTGCTCTCTGCTGACATCTCTGTCCATTTTAGGAACTGTCCAGGGCAGCATGTGTTTGCTGTGGAGATTTTCTCCTACTCTGGACAGTTCTTAAAATGGACAGAGGTGTCAGCAGAGAGCACTGTGCTTGTAATGTCAGCAGCAAGCTCTTTGTTCCAAAAATAAAATAATTTCCTCTGTAGTATTCAGCAGCTAATAAGTACAGGAATGATTAAGATTTTTTAATAGAAGTAATTTACAAATCTAAACTTCTCGATCCAAGGATAATGAAGAAAAACCGGCACTCACCCTTCTTCTCTTTAATTTTCTTTCTTTATTGCAAAATGCTCACAGGTAAAAATGTAGATAGGGGAGAGGGATCGACAAGGGGGGTACACAAACAGGCCTGTTTGTGTACCCCCCCCCCCCTTGTCGATCCCCCCCCTTGTCGATTAATTCTCTATTTAGGTTATGTTTCCTATATTATATAAGGTAAAATAAACCATGGTAACCTCTAAGAAAGTTAGAACTTCATAGACACGTGTCTGTTCTATAACTTATGTCATTGGATACAGCTGTCATGACATTCAGAGGACCTTATGGTTAAGTGACTGGTCTTTGGCCTCAGGCAAGCATCTGTTTATTTACACACTGTGACTTAGATAAATCATGTGACATGTGGTAATATACAGTGACTGGTTCTTGGTGAGTGAATGACGTGGGGCATCTCAGGTATTCTGCTAGCTCATTTACATCCATCAAGCTTTACACAAGGGGCTTTAGTTATGATCTGGCCTTGTTGGCTCTCTGAAGTGCTTCAGCCACAGTATGCACTTTCTTTAGGTTTACTCCACCAATAACACTGATCTCCAGCCTGTGGTACTCCATATGTTGTCCAGCTGCAACACCCCGCATATGTTGACAGTTGCAGGCATGCTGAGAGTTGTAGTTTTACAACAGCTGGAGATCCAGAGGTACTTTACCCCAGCCTGTTTCATAGAATAGCCTGTGTGATATGTTAATGTGTTAGACTAGATACCTCTTTACGGCAGTATGTTGTCAGGTGCATTCTATATACAAAGTATGCATTTCACTTGGCATAATAAATTGGGGTGTAAACTTTTGTAATGCGCCAGGTTTCCTGCAGCTCTGTTCTCCTTTGCAAGGACATATCACATTTGCAGACAACATTCCTGGAGACCGATCCCCCACATTCTCCTGAGTGGATCCTTTTTATAGAAACATGACCAGTTGTCCAAACACTCATTCTCACATTGCAGCTCCAAGTGTTTGACTTGTTGGCTGCTTTCATTGCTCTTCTGTCTGCAGAAGTGAGCGGGTCTTTACTAAACAGTGAGCATTAATTTGCTCATGATTTTGCTCTTCCTGATGAGTACGTTCATGGTGCTGGCAGCAGCCATTGCTGATTTGGGTCCACATATGATGGCAGAGGACAGCATTGAGGATTCTGAACTCCCAGACTGCGACTGTGATGTCTCAAGGCAGGAATCTTGTATTATACTGCATGCCCATATTGTCATTACAGATACTGTCATTATGTAGACGTACCAGGCAACCTATTGTATGTGTTTAAGTGTACACATATCAGTAGACATTTTAAATACATTTTAAAGGCTTTTAGGTATCAATACTGTATCTAAATTTTATGTGTGCATCATTTTTCTTTGCAGCTATAGATTTGCACTGATTATATTGTATTGTATCACTATTTGTTCTACGTTTATTTTATCTGTGTAAATAAATATTTTCCAAGTAATTGGCATATTTTCCAAGTAAATATTTTCCAAGTAATTGGCATATTGAAGAGCCCATCTAGTCATATGACCCTTGTCTTACTGGTTTTTATCTGTTGACCCTGAATAAAAAAAAGTAAATTCAAATATATTCTTGTTAACTAAACTTTGCCCTTACTTCACTCTTTTGTGACCCCTTAGTTCATTAGTATTAATGATGTCTTACTGTAATGTGTGCCCGTACCTGTGATTTTAAGGCCGGCATGCTGCTGCATTATTCAGTATGAACATTGCATCTGTATTTACTGTAGACAACAAAGTTCTGGGTTCCATATTACATATCTTTGTCAGGAGTCTACTACAGTCACTTATGTACCTGGTATACTATGAATAGAATTGTTTGCATCTCTTGAATAGCTTGCTAATAGTTGTCAAAACCTAGAACAGGATGCACTGACTTTTGGTGATTTGCACTATACCAGTCTTAAATAGCTGCATTGTAATATTGTATAGCGAGAGGACACGTAGCTAAAGGCAGGAGCGGAACCGGATGACGTGGATCAGTGAGTGGCACAAAGTGCCAGCAACATTTAGCTTTCTCCCGCAGGTCAGCCCACAGAGTACCACAGAGTACCGGCCCCAGCTTTGGAGCTCTTGTTGAGAACTGCTTGATTTGTCTGGAACTTTGTTGGTCCTGTAGACGGACTTTCTAGTAACATATTCTAAGAACGCTCTCTTTATTCACAGGTGAAATACAGTGCCGTCATTTTATGCCCACAATAACGAGTTATGAACGGACAAAATTTGGGCATTTTGCATTTTCTACAGGTGGAACAGACTGTTGCAATATGAGCAATTAAGGCTCAATATCCATGAATATAAATTCCACATTTTGTTTTAAAGGTGGTTTAAACCAGTGGTCAAGTCCTGGAAAAAAAAGTGTGGGAACTCTTCCACATAAGGGCTGGTCCTTCAGCAATCCTGCTAATAGGAACTGTGTTCCTGCTGTGGAAAAAGTGCAGGAACTCAGTTCCCACACGTTCCTGCAGGACTTGAGCCCTGGTTATCCAGGAAAAAACTTTTTTTATATATCATCTGGCTCAAGAGAGTTAAACAGATTTGTAAATTACTTCTATTAAAAAATCTTAATCCTTTCAGTACTTGAGTTTAGAAGCAAATGCCCATAGCAAACCTCTTCTAAAATGGGCGGTTCCCAAGACACTTGTCATCAGAGAGCACTTAGACAGAAAAGAACAACCTTAACTTCAGAAGCTCATACACTTTCATATTATAATTGAAGCACGATCCAGTCATCATTTTTACCATTACATCACTGTATCAGGCAACTGATGCTATCCTAGAGGGGTTGGCTACTTTTTTAGTTTAATTTACAAATCTGTTTAACTTTCTGGAGCCAGTTGATATATCAAAAAAAGTTTTTTTCCTGGATAACCCCTTTAAACCCATAATTCCAGTGTGTTACATATATGATTAAGTGTGTGACAAGCTGAAACTGTTTAAACATATGGCTATCTATATAATTGCTAATTTTAGTAGTAATAGATATCCCACTTTCTTTTATCATATTCTGTGTTTTATTATATTACATTTTTTATTTTATGGTTCAGCTGGCTCCATCCAATCATTTAACCCTATACCGCCACACACTCCGCTTTTGGATTGAGTGAGACATTGAGGACTGCTCTGTTTGCTTTTCTTGTCATTTATACTTTTTTCTCTTTGAGTGAGAGAGTTGCAGTTAAGCTTGTGTCTTCTATTGTGAGCACCACAACTCATTTAGTTATAATATTGTATAGTGTAGGATTCAGTTTTGGAAAGGTACTTAGCAGATACAGTGTTGTGTTGTGTTGTGTTGTGTTACCAGCCCTAAGCAACCAGCCTGTTGTCAAGAGTGGTGTCTATAGTAGTCTAAATATACCCAGGCAAGTTAAAGGTCTACGACATGCATTGTACTAGATTAGATCCAGTTACATTTAATTACTGTCATACTAGTTTTCTGTTGGGCTATTTGTTCATGTGGTAATAGTCATGTTGCATGGGTGTAGAGTTGTATTATGACACCCATTTATTTAAATATATTATCTTGTCTTTTTAACATACCAATAAATAGAGAGAAGCCCCTTAAAGTCTAGTAAAATTCATTTATTAAAGACATAGAACCACTTATGCCTAGAGGAACAATAAAGAAAGTCTCCAACAAATATAACTACCGTATATGAAGGTATAAGGCTTTGTTCAAATTATTATTTTAACAATGCCACAATGGATTCATTCTGAACTAATTGGGTCTTTCTGAATGTTTTTGAACTGACTAAAAATTTGTCTAAATCAGTCTAAACCAAAATGTGCTCTACACCACTCTTTTTATATTCTAAGTATTGTAGATCACTTTGGTAGTCATGTATGGGCTATGTGTATGTAGTTTTTTTGTTTTGTTTTTTTCAATAAAGCATTTTCTTGATTGAGCTTCTTCCAAATAAATAGGAAGAAAAACATAAATGTCATCAGTGTCCAATAAGTGGGGGTCTGGTAGCTGTGGTTAAATGGGAAAAGCTGAGCCAAGCCAAAAGGAGATGTCAGGGCACTTTCTTTGTATATCTGCCATCTATGCATCCAGTGTCTGAGTGTTGGTTATCATACAAAAGTCAACTCATTAAATTTGTTCCTACCCTACTCTATGCTGGAACATCGGTTAATAGAGATGCATAGCTTTATCTGACTAGTAGATGTAGAATTTTAGTAGGATTAACATTCAGTTCTGCATGGGTATCTGTTAATGTTAACACCCTAAGGGTCTATTCACACATACAGTATTCTTTGCAGATTTAAAGCACAGGATTTGAAGCTGTATTGTCATTGAGTTTACATTGAAATCTGCAACAGAAAATCCTTTGCATCAAATCTTCGCACAATACTGTACGTGCGAATACATAGTAACATAGTTCATAAGGTAAAAAAAAGACCAGAGTCCATCAAGTTCAACCTATAACCCCAATGAGTCCCTAGTGAGTTGATATAGATCTAGAATCCATAACCTGTAATGTTATTATTCTCCAAAAATGCATCCAGACCCCTTAAATTCTTTTACGGAGTTCACCATCACCACCTCCTCTGGAAGAGTTCCATAGTATCACTGCTCTTACAGTAAAGAACCCCCGTCTGTGCTGGTGTAGAAACCTTCTTTCCTCTAAACGTAGAGGATGCCCCCTTGTTATAGATACAGTCCTGGGTATAAATAGATCATGGGAGATTATATATTTATACATAGTTATTAGATCTCCCCTAAGCCTTCATTTTTCTAAACTAAATAACCCCAATTCTGATAATCTTTCTGGCTACTGTAGTCCCCCCTTTCCCCGTATTACTCTAGTTGCCCGTCTTTGAACCCTCTCCAGCTCCACTATATCTTTCTTGTACACTGGTGCCCAGTACTGTACACAGTATTCCATGTGTGGTCTGACTAGTGATTTGTACAGTGGTAGAATTATTTCCTTGTCATGGGCATCTATACCCCTATTGATGCACCCCATGATTTTACATGCCTTGGCAGCAGCTGCCTGACACTGGTCACTATAGCTAAATTTACTATTAACTAAGACTCCTAAGTCCTTTTCCATTTCAGTCGTCCCAAGTGTGCTCCCATTTAATACATAACCCCAGCCCGGATTTTTCTTCCCCATGTGCATTACCTTACATTTATCAGTATTGAACCTCATCTGCCACTTCCCAGCCCAAACCTCCAACCTATCCAGAGCCATTTGTAACAGTGCACTGTCCTCTATAATGTTTACTGCTTTACAGAGTTTAGTATCATCTGCAAAGATTGCCACTTTACTATTCAACCCCTCTACAAGGTCATTAATAAATATATTAAATAGAACAGGACCCAAGACTGACCCATGTGGTACCCCACTAGTAACAGTGACCCAATCAGAATAAGTACCATTAATAACCACCCTCTGTTTCCTATCACTGAACCAGTTACTTACTCACTTACACACATTTTCCCCCAGCCCCATCCTTCTCATTTTATGCACCAACCTTAAATGTGGCACCATATCAAATGCTTTGGAAAAATCCATATATACAACATCCAGCGATTGCCCCTGGTCCAGTCTGGAGCTCAGCTCCTCATAAAAGCTGATCAGGTTAGTTTGACAAGACTGATCCCTCATAAAGCCATGCTGATATGGAGTCATACATTTATTTTTATCAAGATATGCCAAAGTAGCATCCCTTAGAACAGTGTTTCCCAACCCAGTCCTCAAGGCACACCAACAGTCCAGGATTTTAATTTTTTTCCTGTTCTATTCCAATGGAGTAACTGAAAAAACCCGGAATGTTGGTGTGCCTTGAGGACTGGGTTGGGAAACACTGCCTTAGAAAACCCTCAAACAATTTACATACAACAGAGGTTAAATTAACAGGTCTCTAATTCCCCTTTTTTTAACCCCTTTATAAAATATTGGCACCACATTTGCCATGCGCCAGTCCTGGGGAACAGTCCCTGTTACTATAGAGTCCCTGAATATTAAAAAATAGGGGTCTGTCTATTATATTACTTTATTCTTTTAGAACACTGGGGTGAATGTCATCTGGACCTGGCTATTTGTCTATTTAGATTTTTTGTAGGCGGCACTGTACTTCTTCCTGGGTTAGACAGGTGACCTGTACTGCGGAGTGTACCTTATCTCGCTGTATTTCACCTGGCATTTTCCTCGGTGTATACAGTGGAGAAGAATTTGTTTAGTATATTTGCTTTTTCCTGATCCCCCTTTATAATTTCTTCCTCATTATTTTTTAAAGGGCCAACACTTTCATTTTTACCCTTTTTGCTATTTATATAGTTAAAAAACATTGTGGGGTTAGTTTTACTCTCTTTGGCAATAAGTTTTTCTGTCTCTATTTTTGCAGCTTTTATCTGTTTTTTTTCACATATTTTACATTTTACATTTTACATTTTTAATGCTTCTTCACTGCCATACTGTTTAAATGTTTTATTTTTGTTATTTATTGCCCCCTTAACATTTTTATTCATCCGTATTCTTTAGAGCCTAAAGAAAAAAAAACTTTTAGTTCACAGTGTAAAAAGTATGATTTTTTTGTTTTCTGAAATGTTAAAGGATAAATATTAAAGTTTACTTCCACTCCACAGAGTGAAGAAATTAAAGGAGACATTGCTTGCAGTACAACAACTGGATAAGAACATGAGCAGCCTGAGAACATGGCTGGGTCATATTGAGTCTGAGCTGTCCAAGCCCATCGTTTATGAAACCAGTGACTCTGAAGAGATACAAAGAAAACTTAATGAACAGCAGGTAAACCCTAAATAAGTATGGTATCTCACTCCTCCCTATAACAGGAGTAAACGGTAAATAGCATTGGCTCCACATCAGGGAGGTCCAAGTGTACAAGCACACTTGGCTATCAATGCATCAGCGGTGGAACTAAGAAAAACAGCTCAGTGGCCACCATTCATACAGGTATGTTACCACGGTAAAATGGATGAGAGAAACTGTGCAACACTAACATCTTAAATGCATGGTGTATGAGGCTGCCGAAACGTTTCTCCCCTGCATTTTAATATTGTTCTCAGCTTTTTGCTGCCAAACATGTCACTTAATCCTAAGAAAATGTGTATAGTATATTAACCCCTTAACAATGTAGGACATATATTTATGTCCTGCGCCGACTCCCGCGATATAATGCGAGGTCACACGGTGACCCCGCGTCATATCGGCTCAGTCCCGGCGGCTGACGATAGCCGAGACCCGCGGCTAATATCAGACATCACCGATCGCGATGATGCCCATTATTAACTCTTCAGACAAAGTTGATCGCCACGTCTAAAGTAGAAAAAAACATTCCCGGCAGCTCAGTCGGGCTGATCGGGACCACCGCAGTGAAACTGCGGTGTACCGATCAGCTGGGCGAACACGAGGAGGGTCCCTACCTATGTGCCTGAGATCCAGGCAGGAGCAGTCGAGCGCCAAAAACACTAATCTATGCTATGGCATAGCATTGATCAGTGTGGGCAATCGGTGTAATGCATGTTATAGTACCCTATGAGGGCTATAACATGGCATAAAAAAAATTAAGAAAAATGAATCACCCCCCTTTACCCTTAAAAAAAAACTGTGTAAATAAAAATAAATATAAGCATGTGGTATTGTTACATGCGTAAAAGTCCGAACTATAAAAATATATAGTTAATTAATTCAGGTAGAAGAAACAGACATGGTCGCACATCTACATATTGTAATTTGATCTAATTGCTTCTCAGCATAAATTCAAAAACTAACAGGTTGTTAGTATACATTTTGATCAAAAGGTACATGTTCACTCGCCACGTCAAGGCCACCTAATTAGAGTGGGTCCCTGACGTCCCTAGCATAAAATGGCATAGCACTGGGCGGCGACCACCACCGCCGCGACACCAGTGTCCACAGGGGGAACGACCCACTGGCAGAGCGGCCCCAATGCCACTGAAACCAGTCCATGGGCCGCACAAACCAGTCCATGGGACGTTAGGGACCCACTCAAATTAGGTGGCCTTGACATGGTGAGTGGGCTTGTACCTTTTGATCAAAATGTATACTAACAACCTGTTAGTTTTTTAATTTATGCTGAGAAGCAATTAGATCAAAATACAATATGTAGATGTGCGAACATGTCTGTTTCTTCTACCTGAATTCACATTGTGTTTTCTATCCCCTCCTTTTTTTTTTTTTTTTTTAACATGTGTCTGCACTCTGCCCCACCCCCTCAGCTCAACCCTATATAAGTAGTAGTTAACTACACAAGGGCCTTTTCTTTCCTAGGAGCCTCCCAGTCTGACTGGGAGCGCATGGTAAGTGAGCTTTTACACCCTGTTCACACTGGTGTGGTGCTGCGCGGCATCCGTTGCTGCCATGGCGCCGTGTCTGTGGGGAGGTGCGACCCATGGACTGGTTTGAGTGGCATTGGGGCCGCTCTGCCAGTGGGTCCTTCCCCATGTGGGCACTGGTGTCGTGGCGGTGGTGGTCACCGCCCAGTGCTACGCCATTTTATGCTAGGGACATTAGGGACCCACTCAAATTAGGTGGCCTTGACGTGGCGAGTGGGCTTGTACCTTTTGATCAAAATGTATAC
The DNA here is from genome assembly GCF_029499605.1 of Hyla sarda. Taxonomy (NCBI): domain Eukaryota; kingdom Metazoa; phylum Chordata; class Amphibia; order Anura; family Hylidae; genus Hyla; species Hyla sarda. The sequence continues at coordinate 329,784,051 of NC_079191.1, forward strand.
TAACAACCTGTTAGTTTTTGAATTTATGCTGAGAAGCAATTAGATCAAAATACAATATGTAGATGTGCGCCCATGTCTGTTTCTTCTACCTGAATTCATATAGTTAGTTATTAAACCGCACGGTCAATGGCGTACACGCTCCAAAATAGCGTATTTTCGGTCACTCTTTATACTATAAAAAATTTATAAAAAGCAACCAAACATCCAATCAAAACAAAAATGGTATTGATAAAAACTTCAGATCATGCCGCCCCGTATGTGGAAAAATAAAAAAGTTATAGGGGTCAGAAGAGGACATTTTTAAACGTATGAATTTACGTGCATGTAGTTACTATTTTTTCCAGAAGTAAGACAAAATCAAACTTAGATAAGTAGGTTATCATTTTAATCGTATGGACCTACAGAATGAAGAGAAGGTGTCACTTTTACCGAAAAATGCACTGCGTAGAAACGGAAGCCCCGAAAAGTTAAAAAATGGCGTGTTTAAAAAAAAAAAAATTTGTCGCACAATGATTAATTTTTTTTGTTTCGCCATAGATTTTTGGGTAAAATGACTAATGTCAGTACAAAGTAATACTGGTCACGCAAAAAAAAAGCCATCATATGAGTCTGTAGGTGCAAAATTGAAAGTGTTATGATTTTTAGAAGTTGATGAGGAAAAAACGAAAATGCAATAACAGAAAAATCCTGTGTCCTTAAGAGGTTAAAGGGGTACTTTACTGGAAAACAAATCTTTTCAAATCAACAGGTGCCAGAAAGGTAAACAGATTTGTAAATTGCTTCTATTAAGAAATCTTAATCCTTCCAGTATTTATCAGCTGATGTATGACCCAGAGGACGTTGCAAGGTTCTATTTTGTCTGATCAGAGTGCTCTCTTTTGACAGCTCTGTCCATGTTAGGAACTGCCCAGAGCAGGAGAGGTTTGCTATGGGGATTTCCTCCTTCTCTGAACAGTTCCTGACATGGCCAAAGGTGTCAACAGAGAGCACTATGGACAGACAGAAAAACAACTATACAATTTCCTGTGGGGCTAAAGCAGCTGATAAGTACTGGAAGGTATAAGATTGTTTAAAAAAATTTTTTCACAGGAGTACCCCTTTAAGGTAGAATAAGCTTCTATTTTATAGGCTAATATAACTCCCAGAAGTAAAAATAATACAGGAAATTTGTGTCAGCTCTCATGGTCATCCAGTTACTCAACTGCTAACTAGAAGCCGAACAGCTAACCTTTGTAAGCCAAAATTTTCAAGACCCTCCTACTCAACAGACAGCGGCCTGTAGCATTTTGGGATATAGAGTTTTATAAAGGTGTTATGTTGGTTTATTTGAAATGGAGTGCTAACTAAACATACAAGTTAAAGGACGCCTTCATCTGATGGTCTTTTGTGGCAACCACCATTAAGATGTAGGAGATCCCATTAAATACTGTACAGAAATTAGTGATTTTTGCATGGTAATATGAATGGAATGAATGTCCCGTTCATGTGCACTAATTGCATGTACAGTATAGTGGTAATGTATATAGCTAATACAATGCGCTTCTTAGTTTGACTAGTATGTTGCCCAGGTGTAAGGAGAAAATTCAGCTGATTTCCATATAGATAGTAGAAACTGTAAAGTAAAGCCATACAGGAACACTATAAGAATTACAATGTGAAATGGGCATTGGCTAGAGACTACCGTAAATTTCAAGATGCAGTTTATGAACAGGTCATTGTCTTAAATGGTCTCTACAGCCTACTGCAAATGAGTATGGCTAAGTTTACTAAACATTGGACAAAGTCCAGTTGAGATTCTTTTAACATGAAACGCTAACGGACAGGACTTTACATGTTCTGGCAGGTTAATAAATACCTCAGATGGAGTTACTTCCTCAAAGTGTTTGCTATGTGTATGCCTGCTTAAAAATGATATCATTGAAACAAGAAGATTTTGTATTTTAAGTCTTATGATGTTATCTTACGAAGTCGAGTTATGGTGTAATTTTCATTAACTTGCTGGACTAGAACTGCATAGCTATCTGGGCATAATATATACACTAGTAATCCAGGTATACTTGCAGTGTGCCATCAAGTAAATGATATATTTGTGTATGTAGAAGCTTTCACCTGCTTCTCCTCTCACGGGTGAAAATGTTTTGACACTAGTTGACACTTTAGGTTGTCTTTTGCAGGAACTGCAGAGAGACATAGAGAAACACAGTACAGGCGTTGCTTCAGTTCTTAATCTCTGTGAAGTTCTTCTCCATGACTGTGATGCCTGTGCCAACGACACAGAGTGCGATTCCATCCAGCAGGCTACTCGTAGTTTGGACCGTAGGTGGAGGAACATCTGTGCTATGTCTATGGAGAGGAGACTCAAGTAAGTGACATGCATCCAATATTACATTAGGTACTCCAAATAAATAAGAAATACACTATTGCATTTAAGAAGAAGAAACACTTGGTCAGATTATTATTTCCTATATTAATGTCACTACATACCAGTCACTGAGAAAGTCATAAAGACGTCATCTACAATTTTGAATTCATATACAGTATCTCACATAAGTGAGTCCACCCCTCAGATTTTTGTAAATATTTTATTATATATTTTCATGTGACAACACTGAAGAAATGACACTCTGCTACAATGTAAAGTAGTGACTGCACAGCCTCTATAACAGTGTTGCTGTTCCCTCAGAATAACTAAACACACAGCCATTAATATCCCTAAGGGTAAATGTCCAAATTGTGCCCAATAAGCCAGGTTCCCTCGCTTTTTTCATGTGACTTGTTAGTGTTACAAGGTCTCAGTTGTGAATGGAGAGCAGTTGTCCTAAATGTTGTGTTATTGCTCTCACACTCTCCAATACTGATCACTGAAAGTTCAACATGGCAAAACCTTTCTGAGGATCTGCTAAAAATAATTGTTACTCTGCATAAAGATGGCCTAGGCTATGAAAAGATTGCCAAGACCATGAAACTGAGCTGCAGCAAGGTGGGCAAGACCATACAGCGGTTTCACAGAACAGGATCCACTCAGAACAGGCCTTGCCATTATCCACCAAAAAGTTAAGTGCATGTTCTCAACATTATATCCAGAGATCTATGGAAAATAGATGTATGAATGCTGCCAACACTGCTGCAGAGGTTGAAGGGGTTGGAGGTCAGTCTATCAGTGCTCAGACTATATTCTACATACTGCATTAAATTAGTCTGCATGTCATCTCAGAAGGAAGCCTCTTTTAAAGATGAAGCATAAGAAAGCCCACAAACAGTTTGCTGAAGACAAGCAGACTTAGTTTATGGATTACTGGAACCATGTCCTGTGGTCCGATGAAACCAAGATAAAACGTATTTAGTTTTCAGATGCGTGTGTGGCGACACCCAGGTGAGTGTCTTGCCTATAGTCAAGCATGGTGATGAGAGTGTTAGGCCATGTTCACACATCCATGTTAGGCCATGTTCACACAATTTCAGTGCGGAAATTCACACATGGCACAAAATTTTGATTCATTTTTAAACAGGGATCAATTTTTGTGGGCGGGTCAATCCCAACTCTGCCCAGAGTTGGGATTGGCCCGGATGGTGGCAGCCAATCCCCGCTCTCAGCGTGAAATATAAATGAGAACACACACACTACATTTTTATTATTGTCGGCTACATTTTTAGTGCCCTGCCCACCCACATAAATTGATCCCTGTTTAAAAATGTCCTTATAAAAAAGATACATTTCGTTAAATACAATTTTTCCATCACTACTGTATCTTTTGGATTATTTTTTTTAATGGTACCCTAGAAAATTTTATTAAAAAAAGGTATCTCCATCACTTTTTTTGGATCGTTAAAGTCCAAAAAATAATAAAAACCGCCTGCCAAAACGCCAAAATTAAAACCCTCATGTCATTTTTCATGGCATTTTTTTACTCCCATAGACTTCTATGGGAGAAACTGCCACGATTTCAGGGGAAAAAACGCCATAGGCTGCAACTTTGCAAATCTGCCAAGGAGCTGAAAAATGCCAATAAAGAGTGAAAAAACGCCAAACTGAAAAACGCTAAGTGGAAAAAGAATTTTACGATTTCTCATTGATTTACAGGTAACATCTGTCCGCAGCGTTTTTTCAATGAAAAAAACGCCATGGGGGATATTGTGTTTTTTTTTTTATTTTTTTTATTTTTTTTTTTAAACGCACAAATAAAATCAAGTGGAAGCTTAGCCTTAAAGCCGTACCTATCAGATCCAATAAAAAACCTTATATATATATATATATATATATATATATCACTCAGTACCTAATCCTGACCATGTTCGTCTAATTTTAGATGTCTAGTACCTTTATTTATTATTATTTTTTTTTTTATTACACTTTTAATTTAGCTCACTAGTCTGAATTCCTCTGAAAGGGAGGGGGCGTGGCCTCACTGTGCAGGTCTCCACCCCCTCCCTCAGTATGCTGTCTGCTCACATCTCCCCTAGAATTAGGGGAAAAAGTGGAAAAAGAATTTTACGATTTCTCATTGATTTACAGGTAACATCTGTCCGCAGCGTTTTTTCAATAAAAAAAACGCCATGGGGGATATTGTGTTTTTTTTTAAATTTTTTAAATTTTTTTTTTTAAACGCACAAATAAAATCAAGTGGAAGCTTAGCCTTAAAGCCGTACCTATCAGATCCAATAAAAAACCTTTATATATATATATATATATATATATATATATATATATATCACTCAGTACCTAATCCTGACCATGTTCGTCTAATTTTAGATGTCTAGTACATTTATTTATTATTATTTTATTTTTTTTATTACACTTTTAATTTAGCTCACTAGTCTGAATTCCTCTGAAAGGGAGGGGGCGTGGCCTCACTGTGCAGGTCTCCACCCCCTCCCTCAGTATGCTGTCTGCTCACATCTCCCCTAGAATTAGCAAAACTACAACTCCCAGCTTGTCCTCACTGACAGTAGGAGGATTTGTCCTCCAGTTGTGAGCCCTGCGCTCACACCTGTCAATCAAGGAAGTGTGTCCATGACATAGGTGATGATGCATGGACACAGCAGGACTAGTATGTGTCCAAGCAGGCAGGGGGGCAGTTTTTTGACTGGCGTTTTCAGTATGAAATACTGAAAATTTTCTAATGAAAGCAATTGCATAAGCTAGTGGTTTTGCATGCTTTACAACATATCAAAAGTTTTTGTATCTGACATTGCCCATTTAAGGCAGTGCTGCAAAATAATGGTGACTACACAAAATATTCACAAAATATAACTTTGTGTTAATTTGGACATTTCCACTTTTGTTACCAAGGTTTAGACATTAATGGCTATACAGATTGCACACTCACTACTTTACATTGTAGCAGTGTCATTTCTTCAGTTTTTTTGTCACATCAAAAGATATAATAAAATATTTACAAACATTTGAGGGGTGTATTCTCTTATGTGATATACTGTATGTTTTTTCATTTCTATCTAACATAATTCATTATCGCAGATACAGCTCAAGCCTCACCCTTGTCCTTCTTCTAGCCTCACCTCCTCCTCGTACTCTGACATTCAGTACTTCAATCAAGTATCTGTGTCACTGAACACTCTCTCACGTTTGAAGATGTTTGGGAAGGGGCAGTGCCTACTGTATTTATTTGTTGCATATGTACAGAGGCTTGGAAACTCATCTGTACACTACAAAAACAGATATTTGCATCACCTATGCAAGTAATAGGCCATGTTCATATTTGCATTTAAGCCTCTGTTAGAAACCTTATTTGGCAAATTTGAAATAAAAATAACTATTAGATGTGATATACCTTCATATCAGTATGTAGAGTTTGTCGGTGCTATTTGAGCCTGCCATATAATGGATCCAGCACAGATCCCCGGCTTCCATTATGAATAGCCCTAGCGTAGCCCTAGTTCAATGAAAGCGCTTTCTTTTTATTTTATTTTTTTATCAATTATATGTATCCTTTATAAGGAGAACATTATTTATTCATATGCTGGTAAATAAGGGTGTAAAAACATGCTTGTGTTAATCTAATGAAAACAAAGTTATTCAGCACACTGTGCCATGCGGGCATAGGCTGTGTAGCAGAGTAAACAGCGTTACACTGGCATACCTGCCTTATTCATGTACTGTATTGAGCGAGCTCCAGCATGTTTAAAATGCCCTTTTGTTCAGTCCTCAAAGTACTGATTCAGCTAGAAAGCAACTGGTTTAATCCAGCAAAAGCAGTTGTACATCTCTCAAGTGTAGATGCCATGACCTGGCTAGCCGCCATAGTAACTGCCCCATCTGTTGCTTGTAAATCATTCAGTAGCAGACACCAGCCTGTATTATGACTTGATCAGGTAAAGTCTCATGCTGCTCACCATGCTAAAGGGTCATTGGAAGGCTTCCTTCATACATACCTTTTTCTATGCCTTTAAGTGTTTATGGGTGGTGTTTTTATCCAGACAGGTTACCATGTGTTTTTTGTGTCATATTTAATACCATGCAGAAAGAACACCAAATTAAACACCATACTTAGAAATGCTTTATTTTGAAAAAAAAATGAAGTCACACAAAACTGAATGATGATGTTTATATCCCGCTGTTGCATAAAAAAACAAAACAAACAAAAAAAACTATAAACACTGCTAAAAAAAAACATCAGGAAGTTTGTCCCAAAAACACTATAGAGAAGAAGTATCAAAACCTGTCCAGAGGAAAATTTGCCCAGTTGCTTATAGCAACCAATCAGCTCGCTTCTTTCGTTTTAAACAAGGCCTTTGCAAAATGAAAGAAGCAATCAGATTGGTTGCTATGGGCAACATTTCCTCAGGACAGGTTTTGATGAATCTCCCCCTATGTGTGAGACCACCGTTACAAAGCTTTCTACTTCCCCTTGTAGAATTGAAGAGACCTGGAGACTGTGGCAGAAATTCTTGGACGATTTCTCACGGTTTGAAGATTGGCTGCAGATTTCTGAGAGGACCGCTGCTTTTCCTAGTTCTTCTGGCGTGCTCTATACAGTAGCAAAAGAAGAGCTGAAAAAATTTGAGGTAATTTTACTTTCATTTAAAGAATACAATTAACCCCTTAGCGACGAGCGCTGTAAATGTATGGCGCTGCTTAGCGCTACTTAGCACACAGCGCCATACATTTACAGCGCTGCGTTTCTTGATCACCGCCTCTCCAGACGCGGTGATCGGAACAAGATAACTGCTGATATCTATCAGCAGCCGTACCGGCATATCGCCTAGGGGGGCTCTGAGACTCTCAATTCTAACCAGCGAATCACAGATTTTCAGGGCTGATCGGGTGTCTGGTGACCCATTTGCCCGGAAAATAGGGATGATCGGGGCCACCTTCTCCTATCCCCTGCGATTTGTCGGCCAATCACAGGGCGGGGATTAAAAGGTGAGATCCCCCACTCTGCCCACCCCTGGAAGTCTGGGAAGAGCGGGTGAAGATGGCAGCGATGGCTGCAGGCCATTGAAAAAGGGGGGCCGGCGCAGGCAGCGGCGAGGATCGGCGGCGGAGAAAGAGGCAGCAGTGAAGATATAGTAAGTGATCTTCACTGCTGCCTTGTAGTTTAACAAGTACAACTCCCAGCATGCCCAGATAGCCAAACACTACATATACATGCCCTTCCACTGCCTCCCCCCCCCCCCCAATAAATATTAAAAACGGCTCATACTGCAGTGTTTCCAAAACGGAGCATCCAGCTGTTGCAAAATAACTGCCAGTATTCCCAGAAAGCCATTGATTGTCCAGGCATGCTGGGAATTTTGCAACAGCTGGAGGCACCCTTTTTGGGAAACACTGTATTTTGTAGGCAGAGGTATGCGCTATGCTTTCATCCGGTTCCACCCCTATGCAAATCCCTATTTCACGCCTCAAATGCGCATGGCGCTCTCCTCCACTTTACTGCTATTCCTGTAAAACACAAACGTTTTGAATGTCATTTTGAATACTTTAAGGGGTGCAGTTTTCATAATGGGGTCCATAATAGGGTATTTCTAACATAAAGACTCTCAAATTCACTTACAAAGGGAACTGGTCCCTGAAAAATTCAGATTTTATAATTTTCGTGAAGAATTGGAAAATTGCTGCTGAACTTTGAAGCCCTCTGATGTCTTCAAAATGTAAAAACATAAATGCAAACATAAAGTAGACATATTGTATATGTGAATCAATATATAATTTATTTGGAATGTCTATTTTCCTTACAAGCAGAGAGTTTCAAAGTTAGAAAAATGCAAAATTTTCAAAGTTTTCATAAAAATTTGGAATTTTTCACTAAGAAATTATTTAAGTATCAATGAAAATTAGATAAATAAAGTAGAATATGTCATGAAAAAACTGTCTCTCTGAATCAAGTTAATATGTTAAAGCATCCAAGAGTTATTAATGCGTAAAGGGACAGAGGTCAGATTTGCAAGAAATGGCTGCGTCCTTAAGGTCAAAATGGGCTGCGTCCTTAAGGGGTTAAAGATTAAATATGCTTGTCACATTAAACCATTATTATCAGTATCCATATTTATCATAATGGAGTGTCTGAGTTTGGCAACTTGGAAAAAAAAAGGGGGGGGAAGATTTATCATTGCCTTCCTGACATTTTATTGGCTGAAATGTAGTGCAGAATTTCAAAATTGACAACTTTGGCAAAAGTGACTGTGAAATGCAGTGCTTCATTCATGACTATGCAGTAGATGAGATTAATTTACTGCGTCCTTTTTTAAAAAGGCGCAAAAATAATGTTCAAATGCAAATTCATACCACTTCTGCCTTGCCTTAGAAAAGTGACATCCTATAGCAAGTTCTGAGGTGATTTTTAACGTGTGCAAAATGTATCAAAGTCTGTGTCTGCACATAAGCTAACAAACAGTCTGTGAACTGTCTGTGAGTCAATGTGAGAGTCACATGAAAATGGAATGCATGTTCTATCACAGCTGCCCACAGCGCCCCCAGCTGCTACCATCCAGACACCTGTTCTTATATTATAATCGCTCCTTATTGCAGGAACAGCTGATAGAAAAAAGAGATTTGTTTTCATGTAGTCATATATATATAGTGTGTGTGTGAATACATGTGTTTAGAGCCTTTTACTCATTGGTTTGTGTCTGTTGTGTATTCAGGTGACACCTAATACTATTGATGAGTCCATAAGGCTAGATCTTATTTTAAACACTGATCATATCCAAGTAGTATGCACACATATCTCCACGACATAGTCATACTCATAGCTGTGATATTTCCGGTAAAAAGATCTATGTACTTCGATATCTTTGGTAACTTTCTGTCCATGCAATCGATTTTCACGATGTATCTGTTACTGTTAGATCAGTTCTTTTCCTATAGATAAAAGTATGTAAAAGTAATGATGTACCTCACATGGACAGTCCTTGTAGAAAGGCTTTCTAAACATGTGCATTTATGTTTTAGGCTTTTCAAAGGCAAGTTCATGAAAGTCTTACACAGCTGGAGCTTATAAACAAACAATACCGCCGCCTAGCCCGAGAGAACCGCACTGACTCTGCATGTAAACTAAAGCAGATGGTTCATGAAGGAAACCAGCGGTGGGACAACCTGCAGAAAAGGGTCACCTCCATTCTCAGGAGATTAAAGGTTTGTCTGATATACATTCTTTGTGTCTGGAGTCCTGGAATGTTCAATTTAACCATGTCCTTGGAGCTGGTCTTCTCGGTTAGAAAGTTGTGCAGTCAGATCCTCCATTTGTCTTGGATCTTTTACTTTTTGAATCCATAGTTTTAATGGAGGAGGCTCCAGATGTCTCCACAGTGCGGGGATGCAAGCCCTGGCAATGCTAACCAGGTGTCTCAGAAGAGACAGGTAGTACATGCCATTTTTTCAATGAAACTGATGGAAAATACTGAACAGGACCACAGTCTGAGCCTTGTCTTTATTTAGAAAAAAGTGTCATGAGCTCTGCTCACCAAAACATATTATCAATGATTGACATAACTTTTATCTGCCCAATTCAATTTAATCTCTTCTGGTTTGTATCTTTACAGCATTTTATTGGTCAGCGAGAAGAATTTGAGACTGCCCGTGACAGCATTTTGGTGTGGTTAACAGAAATGGACCTCCAGTTAACAAACATTGAGCATTTCTCTGAATGTGATGTGCAAGCAAAAATTAAACAGCTGAAGGTAAGCAGTGAATTATTATGATAAAGATCATAGATTGTCTCTCTATCTCTGGAAGACTCCGAACGATATAGTATTACACAGTCTCCAATGAATTAAAGGGGTACTCCGGCCCTAAGACATCTTATCCCCTATCCAAAGGATAGGGGATAAGATGTCTGATCAAGGGGGTCCCGCCGCTGGGTACCCCCACAATCTCTCATGCATACACCCACCTGTGGCAGCTCACGACTACGTGGACAGAATTTCGTGACATCACGACTCCCCCCCGCCCCCTTGTGATGTTATGCCCTGCACCCTCAATGCAAGTCTATGGGAGGGGTCATGACATCTTGTATCCAGGCTAGAGGCGCCCAACAGGGGACTTGAGCCTACTCCAATTGTACAGTTTTCTCGTATAAACTCGTTTAAAGGGGGCCAAGGCATAACTTAGGGGGGGGCATTTACCTTTCCCCCTGTAGTTACACCACTGCAGCCATTGGCTAATTAGATTTTCCTAAAATACTTCATGACAAATCTTTCATTGTGGGATCTCACAAAAATAATTGATTCTTGTGTTTCCATTTTAAATTTCTGTGCTCTATTATCCTTCTCTTAATATTATACAAAGCTAAAAGAAAAGTAGACTATGAAGTAGGATGACAGTAGATGTCAGTAGTCAGACAGAGGCATGGTGTTGTAGAACGTTTAGTAAAGGTAGCATTAAACATACCTGTTGTTAAAGGTTAGAGAGAGTCCAGGCAGTAAAAGAGATAAGTGAGGAAATAATATCATTAGTTCTGAGAAACATCTAATAGGGTCACTGTGTTTTTTCCCCCTAGGCCTTTCAGCAAGAAATAGCATTAAACAGCAGTAAGATTGATCAAATTATTACTCAAGGAGAACAGCTCATAGAAAAGAGTGAACCTTTAGATGCTGCTGTTATTGAGGAAGAGCTTGATGAGCTTCGAAGGTACTGTCTAGAGGTCTTTGGTCGTGTTGAACGATATCACAAAAAGTTAATCCGTCTTCCGGTAAGTTTGTAACATACAGTATCTGGGTACATTGAGATGTGAGAGCAATGGCATGAAATATTTATATAATGGTATACTGCAGTGGGTCATATAAATTTGCACCATAGAGTTGGTTACTTAAGGAATTGAGTTTATTGTGTTGTATTTGACAGCTGGAAATGGTTAGGTCTCTGTTCATGATTTAGTCACTTAAATAATTGATGCAAATAACAAATATTAATTTACTAATGTACCTTGTCTACAACAGGCAATGGCTATATTGTTTGTCAATGCTTACACCTTATAATGTAAAATACTGCAAAATGTATGTTAACTGTATACGTTCCACTGTTGTTTCCTCTAGTTGACAGATGATGAGCATGACTTCTCTGACCGAGAAATGGATGGTGATGAAGCAGCGGATCTGTCTGATCTGCCTTGGCACACAAAGGCAGCTGGTGGCTCACCTTCACCCCTACCCTCATCAAACCACTCACTGTCACTAATCGTTCCTATGAGAAGTGAAAGATCAGGTCGGGATACTCCTGCAAGTGTGGACTCTATTCCCTTGGAATGGGATCATGACTATGACCTTAGTCGGGACTTGGAAACTGCCGTTTCTCAAGTATTACACTCAGATGATGAAGATGATGAACATGTCAAAAATTATTTCTCTCAAGGAGCCGCAAGTTTAACCGGTAATGTTTTTAGTATATATATTTTTTGTTTTATAGTTGTAGTTTACACAAAACTCTTCATGTGAATGTACATTTACATTTTCTAGTTTCTTGACTGTTTATAACCTAACTAAAAGCATATGATTAAGTGAGCGCAAGGCTCCATTTTAGAGGTGTTTTCTTGGACAACCTCCTTTGGGTTTGTGGTTCCTTTAAACATAAATTGTTTGTTAGGATCACATCAGTTTCTGTTGTAGGGTAATCTTGGGCCCCTTCCATCATCTCAGCATGTACTTTGGTGCATTTAACAAGGCAGTATTAAAATAATCTTGTTTAGTACCGGATAGGATGTTTATTTGTTCCATATTGCCTTCAATATGTTCAGATGTCTAACACATTTGTTTTTAAAACATCACTATTTACAAACACAATGTGCATAAACTAGAATATGGAAAAAGTATATTTTAATCTTATTGGCCCAGATTTATCAAACTGTGTTAGAGAAAAAGTGGAGTGATTTCCCCACAGCAACCAATCACAGCTCGGCTTTCACTTTACCAGAGCTCGTTAGCTGAGCTGTGATTGGTTACTGTGGGAAAATCATTCCACATTTTCTCTCACACAGTTTGATAAATCTGGGCCATTGTACATGAACTGGAAGAACAGCATGGGTCTCAAAATAATATTCGGTAACTGTACAATACAGATTTGCAGTATGTGAGACAGTAGTTGGGACCACAGTGACTCCATCCAGGAAATTTACACATATCATAAACACTTAGCTTGTCATTTATCTTTACAGATGTAGAAATTCCTGAAAGTCCTGAAGCCTATATTAAACTTACTGAAAATGTTCTGAAACAGTCCTCTGGTAGGCTAAATGCCAGTATCTGAGAGAACTTCACTGACGTAGCACACTCTGTATCATTTTCATATAATGCTAATTTCACAAGCATTCACCATTCTGCATGTTTATTATAAAGCTATTAATACGTGACCTTCGCAGTCAGTGAGCTAGGCCTGTCTCCTCTTCTTTAACAATACCTATTCATTCTCAAATCTCTGCCTGAAAACACAACCTCACAGAGCAGATTTGCCTGGAACTCATCCTTCCGCTACTAGCACCCCTTGTTTGTAGAGGCCTTAATCATCAGGTTTTGCAGCATCTTGTAAAGGATGCTTCTAACTTGATCTTTAAAACTGGGAAATCCAGAAAGGAGTTTTTGATGAAAGATGTGGGGAAATGGCACATCTCCAGCTATTGGTAAGATGTCAGTGACATTTGGCTCACCGACGTAAAATGATATACATTGTTGAGATGCATCTCTGTAGGTTAGGATAAATAACGTTTATTTAAATGAGTAGAGGACATACTGTATGACTCTTAAGTCTATATGAGATCTAGTATATTCAGAATGTGTCCCTGGAATTCTGGTTATTACTTCTCCTGTATGTGCTGAATGTTTACAAGCAAATGCAATTTCAGGGACTGCCTTGTTGCAGCACATACATTACATGAATAGTCTTCAACTACAACTCCCAGCATACTTGGATAGCTTACAGCTAGCTGATGAGCCTCCGTTACATACTATAAGCATGTCCTCTACCAATTTCAGGTTTTTTTCAGGATCATGGTTTTCTCCAGGAAAGACAACATTTAAGACAATGTTTAGAAGACATTTGAATTAGTAAAATTTAAATGTTCTATATAAAATCACTGAAACAGATGAGTCACTTGTGATTCACCGCAGTTCTGAGAATCAATTTAAAGGAAGAATGTTCTTAATAGGATTCCATATAGACCTGTGAATCATTTGCACATATTATGAAAGCAAGCTATCTGAAGTGATGTTATCAATAAAAGGAATAGTTTAGGATCAGAGGCCACTTTGACCAGTAACAAAACATATAACCCTTTAGTTATTGTCTGTTTATGAGATGATCTTTGACATTGGAGAGTCCTAGGCTATTTTTTGCCAGGGGTGAAAAATAAAATAGTTCCCTTATCCAAAATTAGAACAAAAAAGAGGAACAAGTATTTGGAGATGTTGACTTTTTGAATACTCTTATCATGTTTTCGGAATCAATCTTGTAATGCAGAGAGGTCTTGGATGTCCTTCTAGCCTGCTTCTTTACCTGGGGGAGTTATGTGATGTGGACCGTCCCACCTTCTGAGTAGTTACTTATACAGGGAACAGTGCATAAAACTAATTTTCTAGCTTCACTGTTAACACAAGTTATACATAGTACTAATGGTATGCATGCTAGCTTCTCTAGATCTATTGGACCTCTCATTCATTGTAAATCCTAGGAAGCTCAGAGATCTTGATTGACAAAACGTTTTTTCCTTCCACCCCAGGAGAGTCCTGTTTGTTAGAAACACAGATCCGTCAACTTGACAAAGCATTGGACACCAGTCGCTTTCATTTACAGCAAGCAGAGAATGTCATTCGCAGTAGGACACCCACTGGACCTGAGCTAGATTCAAGTTACAGGGGCTATGTAAGTATTAACCCTGGGGAACGTGTGTTTTTATTTCACACCAGTGATTCTGAAATGTCAGAGCTCGCTTTCTGCATCATTGTTGATCCTCTTGCAAAGGAAAATCAATGCTTCAATGCTACAGAGATCTGATCTAATCTGTGACGTGACATGAAGCATAACAAGGCTTCAGAGATTGTGATAAACACTTTATATTACCAATAGAACTATTTATAATTATTTTTATAAAATGTCGAGTAAAACATGGTTCCTACTACTCATTCTCACTGTGGATTTGCCTACAACAGTAGGTTAGATGAACAGTAACATTTAGTTTCTTCTTTTTTAAATATATAGTTTACTTACTGTATCTCATGTAAAAGAATAAGTATCTATCTACAGTATTTGTATGTATCATAGTATGGAGGATATTTCTGAAGTGCTCTCTCTAACACCTTGGGGACGCAGGGCATACGCGTACCCCCCCACCCCCCGTCCACAAATTCCTAAGGACTCAGGGCGTTCCTGTACATCCTGAGTCCCGTTAACAGGGTTTAAACCGTTTTCACAAGTGGAGAACGGTTTAAACCCCGTGGGTCCCGACTGCTATCAGCAGCCAGGACCCAGGGTTAATGCCGGGCACAGCCGATCGGGACGATGCCCGGCATTAACCCTTTAGAAGCCGTGATCAAAGTTAATTGAGGCGTCTAAAACTAAACCGAAATGATCCCGGCAGCGGAGCTGATCGGGACTATTGCGACATAATCTCGATGTCCCGATCAGCTTACTGGAGGACCCTCCTGGTCATCCGAACGTCGTTCTGCTGCTCCAATCCTGCTCATCAGGCTTGAGCAGCAGAGTGCCGAGAACACTGATCAATGCTATGCTATGGCATAGCATTGATCAGTGTATGCAATCAGAAGATTGTATGGTATAGACCCCTATGGGGGCTAAAAAAAAAATAATTAAAAATTAAAAGTTAATAAAAGTAATAAATAAAAATTAATAAAATTTATCATATGTGGTACCGCCGCGTGCGTAAATGTCCGAACTATTAATAAAATTATTTTAGGTTTCATAATTAATTTAGTGGGTGGTAAATTTAGGGTTCTAGTGATCACTTAGTGATCAATTGTAAATAGCATTGAGTTTTCCACATAAGGCACCAATTTACAATATTTAGTGTTGGAGGCTCTTAAATACTTACTTTCCCATAAACATTTTTTCCTTTGATGGAGATTTTTATATCCAAAGGATAGGGGACCCCCGGGATCTCTGCTCCAGCGCCCCCTATCATTACTGCACAGAGCAAACTCACTCTGTCCGTAATGACCGGCGATACAGGGGCCGAAGCATCGTGACATCATGGCTCCGCCCCCTTGTGACACAACTGCTCCGCCCCTTGTAATGTCACGGTCCCGCCTCTTGTGACGTTACGGTCCGCCCCCTCAATACAAGTCTATGGGAGGGGGCGTGATGGCCACCACGCCCCCTCCCATAGACTTGTATTGATGGGGCGGGACGTGACTTCACAAGGGGGCGGAGTCCCCTGTATCGCCGGTCATTACGCACAGAGTGAGTTTGCTCTGTGCAGTAATGATAGCGGGGCGCTGCAGCGGAGATCCCGGGGGTCCCCAGCGGCGGGACCCCCGCGATCTGACATATTTGGATAGGGGATAAGATGCTAGGGGCAGAGTTTTGCATTTTCGCTTCTTTTCAAAAAACTATAACTCTTTCAATTTTGCACCTACAGGTCCATATAAGAGCTTGTTTTTTGTGTTACCAATTCCACTTTGCATTGACATCACTTATTTTATAATATAGTGGGGTCAAATAAATAAAAAAACACCATTTTGTAACTTTTGGGGGCTCCCGTTTCTACGCAGTGCAATGTTTGGTAAAAATGACACCTTATCTTTATTCTGTAGGTGCATACGGTTACAAGGATACACAATTTATGTAGGTTTTATTTTATTTTAATACTTTAAAAAGTTGTAAACTACATGCACCAAAATTAGTATGTTTCAAATTGGCATCTTATCACCCCTATAACTTTTTTAATTTTCCGTGTACGGTGCCATCTGTAGTGTTTATAGGTACCAAAACTGTAGTTTTTGTTTAGATGGGACTTTTTGATTGCTTTTTATTAATATTTTTATGGTATATGAAGTGACCAAAAATGCACAATTTTGGACTTTGGTATTTTTTTACATGTATGCCATCGCCGTGTGATTTAGTTAACCGAATATTTTAATAATTCTGACATTTACGCACGAGGCGGTACCACATATGTTTATTTTTATTCTTTAGTACATTATTTTATTTTAAAAAATGTGAATAGGGGGTGATTTAAACTTTTAATAGGGAATGGGGTTAAGGAACTTTTATTAAAAAAAATGTACACTTTTTTTTTATTGCATACATTGATCAGTGCTCAGCCATTACAAAGCACTGATCAGTGTAACTGGTGCTCTGCTGCAGTAGATCGCCGATCGGACGACGGAGAGGCAGGGGAAGACCCTCCCGTCGCTATGTTTTGTCGTGATAGTCCAGATCAGCTCCGCTGAGCTGCTGGGATTCTTTTACGTTCGTTTTAAACGCCACGATCAACTTTGATCTAGGTGTCCAAAGGGTTAATGCCGAGCATCGGTCCGATCAGCCGTGCCCGACATTAGCCGTGGGTCCTGGCTGCCCATAGCAACCGGGACCCACCGGGTTTAACCCGTTCTCTGCTGGTGAGAGCGGTTTAAACCCGGTAAACGGGACCAGGGCGTACAGGTACGTCCTGAGTCCTTAAGGATCAGGGATGCAGGGCGTATGCATATGCCCTGCATCCCCAGGAGGTTAAGGTGAAAATGGGCTGAGTACTTAAGGGGTTAAGCACAGTTTTCTGCATCAGAATATGTAAGGCATTAAATGTCACATTAAAGTGCTGTATCTGTATATTTTATAAACACAGAGAACTAGAGCTGTATATTTAAAAGGTAAACGTTACATACAGTCACACTTTATACATGTATCCTCTATATCAGATGACATAAAGCAACAGAAATAAGACCTTCAATTCAGTTATACTTATCTTTGCGTTTACCAGATGAAACTTCTTGGAGAGTGTCGGGGCAGCATTGACAACGTAAGACGAGTAAGCGACAACCTTAAAGAGGAGGAGGAAAAGCTGTCTGGTTTCATTAACTTGAATAGTACAGAGACACAATCTGCAGGTAATACATCAATTATATGTTTACTATAGAGGAATATTTATTATTGTAGACTATGGGAGACAGTTCAACCAGTCTAGGAGCCATTGTCATTTATTAAGTAGTTAGAAAATAATTATGATGATCAGTTGGTATTGATGAAAATAAATTTAAACACATGAGTCTCTGGTTTAAGTGAGTAAATGCTACTATTCTTTTTTTTTTTTCTTTTTTTTTCTATTCTATTGTTTGGGTATGTTCAAATCTAGTGTTTTTGAAACAGATTGTGGGCTTTTTTATCATCTTATACCACCTATATTTAGTATACCACCTATATTTAATGTTAGTGGAATAAAATTAGTGCTCAGTTGAGTCATGCATTCAGAGTTGTGTTTTAAACCTTAGAAACAAAAATAAGTTGCTTTAAAAAAGAACTTGAAAAACACCTAGAAAAAATGCACCTGTACAAAAGGCCACCAATTAAGAATTAATAATTTTTACATGCTTCTTCATTCTTGTTAAATAGTGATACTTTCTATATGGATTGATTACTACATTAAGAACATATTTCCACAACAATAACTTTCTGTTTTTTATGCCTTTACTTTCTCAGGCGTTATAGAGAGATGGGAACTGATCCACGCACAAGCCCTTAATAAGGAGCATAGAATGAAGCAAAAACTTCAGCAATGGCAGCAATTTATGTCAGACCTTGATAACATTTGGGATTGGCTGGGAGAAACAGAGGAGGAGCTTACACAGCTGCAGCGGCTAGACGCTAGTACTGACATACAAACTATTGAACAAAGGATAAAGAAGCTGAAGGTACCTCTCCTGGGTTTATTGGTGCCTTTTTCATTTAATATTTCCTATCTTGCAGCACTCCCAAGTCATATTTCTTTGTATCGTAATGTTTTTGCCCCATGTGGTGAAAATGCTGCAGATTGTTGGCAGAGGAAAATATCCAACACTTCCACAACAAGTTCCTCAGCACAAATTTGCACCAAATTGCGGATTTTGGCGTGAAAATGCTTCTGGTTGTAGGAGCTGGGACACCTTTGTATCCCTGGACTACTTGCTTCTGTACAGTAGTGAACGCTGACACAAACAGTACTGTATGTATTACTGTTCACTGCAGCAAGTGTACGTTCTTGTCAAATGTTAAGTTAGTGGCCATGCATACAGTACTATATGCATTGCTGCTCATTACTGTACAGGTGCAGGGAGTTTACAGGAAAACTGTCACCCTGATCACCCACACTAAACCCAATACACTAGTGTGAGTGACCAGGGATCCAGAGAGGGGTCACTTACTATAATCGGTGCTGTGGTTCCTAAAATATTGGCTGTCGAATTTCCCCTTCTGAATTCAGGGAGTTGCGTGCAGGAGGCGGCGCCCCGCCGGCTGGCCACCCGTGCTTCTTTCCATCTTCTGAATCAGCCGTTCGTTTAGTAAGCATATTCATATTCTGCGACTCCACGTCCTAGTGACGTATGTCACATGAGCGCTGCGCTCTGTCCGTAGTGCGCATGTGCAGGCAGTTTACATACAGCTCAGGACATGAGAGCTGTATAGAAACTTCCGGCGCATGCGCTCTACCAACAGAGCGCAGCGCTCACATGACATCACTAGGACGTGGAGTCGCGCCACTCCCTGAATTTAGAAGGGTTACTTCGCCAGCCAGTATCTTGGGAACCATGGCACTGATTATAGTATGTGACCCCTCTTTGGATTCCTGGTCACTCACTCTATAACCCAATGTATTGGGTTTAGTGTGGGTGATCAGGGTGACAGTTTTCCTTTAAAGATAAATAAGAGCCCCTGCTAGAGATGATCAAATTGGTTAATTCCATTTACTTGAAAATGTGCATTCTTCAGAAGTTTTAGCATTTGTTTTGGGCAAATCACAAAAGTACAGGAGCGATGAGATATACACTGTACGCTCTAAGGCCTTGATAAAGGGTCCTCCCGAATCGCGTTGGTGTTTCTATGCTGTTTTACCTTCTCTCCCCTTTTTTGTAATGTTTTTAAGAAGATGGAGATAAAGCTTTCAATTTTTATCATATCCTGATTGGAATCTGGAGTGCTGGTTTTCTCCCCCAGGGAGTTGCTTCTCTCATTTGATTTTCTACCCGTAGGAAAAATGTCACTACTGTATTTGTGATTACAAGCTGTGGGAGATGCTACTGTTTCTCAGTGCTGTATTATTTTGTCTGGACAAAGCCCTTAGTACTTACAAAGCAGCCATTTATGCCATAGTATAATTAATTTGGAAATGTACCCAGTGCTTATTTAGTTTGATTCATAGAAGTAACACAGTCTTTTTTTGTACACGGCAGCCATCATTTTGTTTTCTACTTACCTTTTTCCAGGAACTTCAGAAAGCTGTGGATGGTCGGAAAGCTATTGTCCTGTCCATTAACCTGTGCAGCTCAGAGTTCACTCAGGCAGATACTTCAGAAAGCAAGGAGCTTCAAGAGCGGCTGAGACAAATGAACCTCAGATGGGACCGTGTGGGCAGCACATTAGAGGATTGGCGTAGTTCACTACAGGATGCTTTAATGCAATGCCAGGTCTATAATATACCTTACTGTTATTCAGAGTTCTTTTATTATTAATATAATTTTTTTTTTGGAAAGTCATTTTACTTGGTATTTCATTTAGCTTTTAACAACTAATACAGTCATTTAAATAATACATAAAGAAGCAAAGAGACTGCACTCACCACGGGAGACGGAGCTTTATTGCAGCATACCAGGTAACAAACAGGTGGAAGGAGGGAGGCGGGGAGCGTACACCAGGACAGGCTGTTTCACGCCGGAAACATCGCTTCTTCAAGCTGAAGAAGCGCCGTTTCCGGCGTGAAACAGCCTGTCCTGGTGTACGCTCCCGCCTCCCTCCTTCCACCTGTTTGTTACCTGGTATGCTGCAATAAAGCTCCGTCGCCCATGGTGAGTGCTGTCTCTTTGCTTCTTTTTGTATTCATCGTTCTCTACACGGACTTTGCACCTCCCATATTGGCATCCCTACGGGGTTCCACGTGCACTCCACCACAGCTGTACATAACTGACGCTGCAGCCTTAATCCTGCTGTGTCGGGCCATTCCATATCTTGTTTTGCACGTACTTAAAATAATAATGTCATAGGAATACCATTATGAGGTACAAAATCCATACTGTTTATAAGCCATAGCAAAGGCGTAAGGCCCTGGATCCTTGGGCTCACAAAGTTACAGATTTCCTTATTGACAAACATATAATTAAAAGAATAGGCAGAAGAACCATTAACTATTTCAGTGAAAGAAGCCTTAGGCTAGGTTCACATGGTGTAAAATTAGCAGAAGTATTTCATTTTATGCTCACTTTTTCAGCTGTAATTAGGGGATTAAAACGGACATGAAAAAAAATGCTGCTGGCAAATTTTACGCTGTATGAATGTGGCCTTACAGCATTTATAGTCAGTATCACATCTTCTCCAGTTATACAGCAAAATATTGTTTCTTTTCTTATCATTTACATTAGATTTATGCAGATTTGCGATTTAAGTGTCTGAGAACATTGAGAAAAGCCCATGTGAAATTTATATGTTTACCATATTAGTTGTCCATCAGCTTTGCCATTAATAATTTCACCACAAAATCTACGGCTAAACCAGAAAAAAATTATTTGTGGGGCAAAATAAAAAATGTTTAGCTGCTTCCATTTCTACGCAGTACAGTTTTCGGTAAAATTTACACCTTATATTTATTCTGTAGGTCCATATGGTGGCAAAGATACCCAATTTATATAGGTTTGATTTTATTTTATTACAAAAAAAAAATTTGAACTACATTCTCCAAAATTAGTATGTTCAAAATGGTCATATTCTGACCCCTATAACTTTTTTATTTTTCTGCATACGGGGCGCTTTGAGGGCAACTTTTATGCGCCGTGATCTGCAGTTTTTATTGGTACTATTTTTGTTTTGATCAGACTTCTTGATCGCTTTTTATACATTGTTTTAGGGTATACAAAATGACCAAAAGTACGCAATTTAGGACTTTGATTTTTTTTTTACGTATACGCCATTGACCGTGCAGTTTAATTAACATAATATTTTTATAGTTCGGACATTTACGCACGCAGTGATACCACATATGTTTATGTTTTTTTTGTTTACATTTTTTTTTATGGGAAAAGGGGGGTGATTCAAACTTTTATTAGGGAAGGGGTTAAATCACATTTATTAACTCTTTTTTTTACCCTTTTTTTTTTTTTTTATTTGATAGCCCCCATAGGGGACTATAACATGCAATACCTTGATTGCAGACACTGATCAATGCTATGCCATTGCATATTATTGATCAGTGTTACGGTCGCTCCACTGCTCCTGCCTGGATCTCAGGCATGGAGCAATAGAGCGACGATCGGACGGCGAGGAAGAAGGTAAGATACCCACCGTCATCCTCTCAGCTTATCGGGATGCCGTGGTTTCGCTGCAGCAGTCCCGATCAGCCCACTGAGCTAACCAGCAAGGGAATTAACCGCTTTTAGATGCCGCAATCAACTTTGATTGCGGCGTCTAAAGGGTTAATGCCGGCCATCAGCCTGATTGGTGATATCCGGCATTAGCTGTGGGTCCCGGTTGCTGTTAGCCACCAGGTATGATGCGCGCTCACCTGCTGAGCGCGCGTCATACCTCTGGAGCTCGCAGTGGACGTACATTCACGTCCATTTGCGGCAAGGGGTTAATTAGAATGAAATTATGAAATGCTCACATTCTATATGTGTAACCCAAAATGAGACCATAACTTGTCTTAATGATGACATAAGAAATCCATTAATTTTGCCTGGCCCAAAAATGACCTTATCATTAACTGGGTTGTGCAGGGAATTTGTTGAAAAGTTATGCCAGCCTGGGGTATAAACAATAAGAAAGGTGTGCATACCTGCCCTGATTCCCTTGCTGCCATTGACCTACCTCAGCCACTGATTGGCTGTAGGGGCGCTTCATGTGTCAAAAATGAGATCAGGAAGTGCTGCGCAGTGAGATTGGGAATAGCTGGAATTACAGAGGCAATGGGAACAGAGCAGATGTGCACAGCTTGTTTATTGTTTTTACCGCAGCCTGGCCAGATTTAACTCTAAAAAGAGTTCCTCGGAAAACCCATGAGTAAGAATATTTGTATTAGCATTCTTGGTGTAGTCACCAGTTTCAGAGGTATAATTTTAATGCCCACTTCCCTCAGATCTCATGTACCAAGCTTGGATCACCCTGTTACCCTAAATGCACCAAGCTTAGTTGTGCATGTGAACCAGACACACTGTACTTTCTTTACATATTAAATTAGGGTTATCAGAGACATAAAAGCTTTGGCACATTATTCTATCAACTAATCATGAGGCTCCATAAAACTTATAAAATGGAGTTAAAAAGAAGCCAGTTGGCATACTAGGTACAATGCTAAATATTAAGAATTGTTGTTTGGGGCTTTGCATTGATAAATTACTTTAAGAAGTACAGAAGTTAAAACAATTAGAATAAAGATTTATGGTATAAGAAACCTATATGTTTTCACTTTGTAGTTTGTTTTCCCATTGAATTTAGAGTTGCAAAATAAGTTATGTGTTACTTTTAGTGCCAAACGTTCCAGTAGTACAATCTCTGCCATAAACAGATGACTGATCCCGAGTCTTAAGCACAGTCAGTCTACAGTAGAGGTTAATAAACACTAACAGTATTGGTAGAATAAAGTGTGCGGCCATGTTACTTGTAAGAACATCAACACTATGTTCTTGTGTCTTCAAATCTTGTTTGAATACTTTAATTCATTACATTTGATCATATCAGTCCATGCTTATTTTTAGCATGTTTTTATAGATAGTTTAGATACTTTTGCCTTGTTAGATTTCATAAATGTAAACTACAGCGGGCATCAAGTAGTGGAGCTGATATTACAACCATATTTACAAAATGGTAAAACCTAGTTATTGATGTGGAAAAATACAGTACCTCTCTACTGTAATGCCATAATAAGAAGGATAAGGCACAGTGCCGGGACTTGTAGTTGCACAGGTGGGTGCTCCACTCTCAAGGACCTGACCCAAAGTCCACAGGTAATCCAGTGTAACAGATAAATGGAAAGTGGCACTCTAAGGTTCCAATGACGCAAAGTAGTTTATTTACCCATCAAGGGAAATATGGTAACATTTCATTAGTGTTGGAGAATTGAAACATTGCTGTGTTTCACTTGATGGGTGAATAAAATAGGTTACTTCACCGGAACCTTGGAGTGCTGCTTTTCATTCATGTTCCTTCTCTACGATAGTAGGTGTTCTATCAGTTATCAGCTATGTGTTTGAGTTTTTCTCATGGTCTCTTTCTGTTTTTTCCCCTTCATGTTACGTCTGTCATTATGGTAAATGATGGATAGACAGTCGTAGAGTTAACATTTTGATATATTAACCCCTTATGGACTTGGCCCATTTTCACCTTAAAGGGTAGCTCCCACCATCCATTTTTTTTGCTGGCCCTGCCTATTGCCCATCTATCCCTAACCCCCTCCCTGCCTTTAATTTTTTTTTACTATATTAAAAACTACCAGGCAGACTTGCCCAGCAGGCACAACGTCACTGATGCCTGCTGGGGCCGACACTTCTGCCCTTAGTTCACTATACAGGGTGCCTCCAGCTGTTTCACCACTACAACTACCAGCTTGCCCTGACATCTACTGGTTGTCAGGACATGCTGGGAGTTGTAGTGGTGAAACAACTGGAGGCACCCTGTGTTGAAAACAATAACTTTGTTAGCGCCGCGGCGCTACCCCGAATATACCCCCAAAATCAAACCTATATAAGTAGAGTATAATTTTAATCGTATGGACCTACAGAATAAAGAGCAGGTGTCATTTTTACCCAAAAAAATTTACTGTTTAGAAAAGGAAGCCCCCAAATGTTACAAAATTGCGTTTTTTCTTCAATTTTGTCGCACAAAATTTTTCCCATTTCGCCGTACATTTGGTGGCACAAAAAATAAGCCGTCATATGGATTTTTAGGTGCAAAATTGAAAGAATTGTGATTTTTTAAAGGTAAGGAGGAAAAAACGAAAGTGCAAAAACGGAAAAACCCTGAGTCCTTAAGGGCTTAAAAGTATACCCATGGTTACATGCATTTCTATTATTGTACTGCTTTTAAAAAAATCTCAAACTTTTTTTTACAAAATCAGTATGTTTAAAATTGCCCTATTTTGACCACCTCTAACTTTCTTATTTTTCTGTATTCAGGGATGTCGGAGGGCTCATTTTTTGCGCCATGATCTGTAGTTTGTTTTGGTACCACGTTTGCATATATATGTGACTTTTTGATAGTTTTTTATTAAAATTTTTTTGCATTTTGATGTGACAAAAAAGGAGACATTTTTACTTTTTTTTTTACGTTTATGCCATTCGCCGTAGGGGATCATTAACATTATATTTTTATAGTTTGGACATTTACGCACGCAATGATACAAAATATGTTTATTATTTATCATTTTTTAACGCTTTTTTGTATTAATATGGGTAAAAGGGGTGATTTAAAACTTTATTTGCGGAGGAGCTTTTTCACATTTTTTTTTCACTTTTTATTTTTTACTTTTTTTTTTTACATTTATTTTACACTTTTTTAGTCCCCATAGGCAACTATTTATGTCAATCATTAGATTGCAAAAACTGTTCGGTGCTATGCATAGGGCATAGCACTGATCAGTATTATCGGCGATCTCTTCTGCTCTGGTCTGCTGGAAAGCAGATCAGTGCAGAAGACCCCGGGAGACAGACAGATTGCCGCGGGCAATCAGATCGGCCATTATAAGTGTCGTACTGCCGCAGATGACGTGATCTGTATTGACTGACAGCCGCCGGCACCTGTAAATGTACGGCGTTGTGTGCCAAGTAACGCTCTGTAGTGCCATACATTTATGGCGCATGTCCTTAAGGTGTTAGTATATGCTGTAGTAGATTTCCTAAGATTTTCCTAACTATAGTAAACATGCTTTTTTTTTTTTTCTTTAAATATCTTTTATGGTAGGACTTCCATGAAATGAGCCACGGGCTGCTACTTTGGTTAGAAAATATTGACCGTAGAAGAAATGAGATAATTCCTATCAATCCCAGTTTAGATTCTGACACTCTACAGGATCACCACAAGCTGTTAACGGTAAAATGAGATTTAATTATTTTACCCAGGATTATAATGGTAAAAATATAAGTGATAAAATATGAATTATTGGATATAGACATTTTTACATGAATGCTCAATTGTGCCCTCACATTGTAAAGTAGTTTGTTAAACATAGAATAGAAATAGTATTTTTCTTGAAGAACAGTCTTTCTAAAATCTGCAAACACTGCTGCAAGTCTAATGTGTAGATATCTACGAGGACACTGCTGACCTTGTCTTTATGTAACAGCAAATCAAGCGTGAGCTGCTAGAATCTCAGCTCAAGGTGGCATCTCTACAAGACATGTCCTGCCAGTTACTTGTCAATGCAGAGGGCAAGGATTGTCTTGAAGCCAAAGAGAAGGTGCATGTCATTGGGAACAGACTCAAAGTGCTCTTAAAGAAAGTGACCCAGCACATCAAACAAATTGAGAAAATATTGGACATTTCCAGCAGTCAGCTGGTAAGTTTTTGGCGCTTAGTGTGAAAGATCAGAAATGATAAAGATAAATGAGGGTTGTGTATTAGTGAGTTGTTGGTACAGTCTTAATAGGGTTAAAATGATTGCAAGGATATATTCTTATTTCCATATTTAAATAAGGAATAGTACTAACACCCCTATATCACTGGTAAAAATCGAGAAATGTTGGAATAATTTCTCATAACTAGAAATATGCAACTAACAGGTACATATTTATATCCCACAACTAGAGATGAGTGAATTTACAGTGATTCAATTTGTCACGAACCTCGCGGCTCAGCGGTTGCTGACTTTATCCTGCATAAATGAGTTCAGCTTTCAGGTGCTCCGGTGGGCTGGAAAAGGTGGATACAGTCCTAGGAGTGAGTCTCCAGCCGGAGCACCTGAAAGCATTTATGCAGGCTGAAGTCATCAACTGCCGAGCCGAGAAGTTCGTGACGAATCGAATCACTGTAAATTTGCTCATTTCTACCCATAACAAAGGAAAATACTGTACTATTGCCCATATTATGCTATTATTATATATTATTTTGTAGCCTTGGGTGCCCTTATTCCAGTGCTATTTCATTTTGTTGCTAAATCACCCTGTTCTCAAGCTGTTTAGTATTTGGTTAATGTTATGCTCATTTTCCTGAAAAGCCAGGTGGGTGTGAACCTGATTTAAAAATGGGTGTAAACACTATGCTACCATAAAGCCTCTTTAAAGGATGATATTATAGTAGTGCATGATTTCTAAGAAATACCTAGGTAATTGTTTTTTTTACTGCTTCTTTTTACAACTAGGAGTTGTCTTCGTGGTCTTCCGCAGATGAATTAGACACTTCCGGATCCCTCAGTCCTGTCTCGGGCACAAGTACCCCAAGTAGGGAGAGAACGGTAATGCAACCTGGCAATATATGAAAATAATAAAAATCCATGGATTACACCAGGCAAAGGTTTCACTACATTATCCGCTAGGAAGGGCAGTGAATACATCCCCCATTCCCAAGAACTGTTCACGCTGCAATGTTCAGCTCTCCTGGCTCCCTGACATTTCATTCCTGCATGACATAAATAAAAAAGATACTTCTTTTACTGAAGCTGGGATTATTCTGGCCTCCCCCTATAATTCTTTTAATTATATTTTAATCAGTTTTGATGGTTTTGGGACTTCCTTTATACTTTAGTTTTATAACATCTGTCCTTATAAACTTTATGATCTTCTTAATTGATTTTCTACATTCATCCATGTAGGTCCTAGTAATAAATTGTCAAGGAAAACTGGCTTTTCAGATTTTAGTTTGCAAATAGTTTATGTAAAATTGATCTTAAGATACATAGCAATTTCTGTATCCATATATAATGAATACACCAACCTAAGTAATATAGCATTTACAGATAGTAAGGGATTTCTAGTACTTATATAAATTACATTTGATGGAATCTTAGTCTATATTCCCTGACAACATATACCATATTGTATTCTAGAATAAAATAAACTTGAAAAGCCAGTTTCCTTATGTCCTTGGTATTGGTCACCTCATGTGATTTTATTTTCTTTTGCTGCACTTTTCATTTTGTTGATTTTATTTTCACCGGTAGCTTGTCTTTTTTTGCCTGGACTGAACATTCTTCTTTCTTTACCCCCTGTTCATTGCAAACAGCCACGGGGCAAATGTAGTGTCTCACAGCCTGGACCCTCTGTCAACAACCCACCTAGCAGGTACCTTATTCTCCTGGTTTCCACATTCTACTCTGGAACACAGAGGATGATAGAATAAGTCCATCAAGCCTGGTTGAAGATGTCAACCCTAGTCCTCTAAAACTAGAAGGTTACTCAGTATGGAGTATACTTTTATTATCCTCTTTTTTCTAGACCTCAGTTTAAGGCTCTGTTCCATAAATTTTGGAACCAGTGTCAAAATGGACTGTCCATTTTGTGGGCATTTGCTTCCTTTGTACTCTTAATTATGAGAACAGCTTCATCCTTATATTTGGTGACGGTTCTTTTTCTTTCTTCTGCTAACCCCACTAATCCCCACTAACACAATTCTCAAACATTTTCAAAAAGTTTCCCCCACTTTTGGCCACCAGAGTGCAGACTTGCTGTGGTAGCTTCTGCTTTCCATATTGTTTTAGTATATTTTGCATCTCTGCATAAATCGTTTCTGTATTTTTGTTGCTGTTATTTTTTTGTGTGCTTCAGTCATTTTTTCCATTTTTTTGCATTAGTTTTTTATCCCCCTTACTTCAGTCCCAAAATGTTTTAGCACAAGAACAAACATAGCACCGAAGACAATGAAATCACAGTACCAATTTATAATGGAAATAAACCCAATATACATAGACAAAGACTTGTAGAGTGCAGTATACCTGAAAATATAGTTGACTTGTTTTCATTTCAAATTAGATTATTTTGCAATACATTTTCGGTAGCTATTCAGACCATCTAAAACATTTTCTTGTTTATCAACTGTGAACTTAATGGTTCTAGAAAGATGCATTGTCATAAAATTTCATTTGTATGGTTATATGGTATTGGGACAGATGTTCGTTATCTATATCCATACATGAGAACAGTTAATCCTGTAGCAATTTTAATCAAATATTGCCAATAGAGATTTATCAAAACCTGTCCAGAGGAAGAGTTGCCCATAGCAACCAATGAGGTCACTTATTAAAATTTTCAGAGACCTTTTCAAAAATGAAAGAAGCGATCTTATTGGTTGCTATGGGCAACTCAGCAACTTTTCCTCTGGACAGGTTTTGATAAACGTTAGACAGTAGAGGGTTTTTTAACTTTCTGTAGTTGTAAGAACTAGAGTAGTCAGTACCATAGCCATAATGGGTGTAGAAGTTGGAGTGGCAGTCTTAAAAGGGTACTCCGGTGGTAAGATGTGTTTTTGTTTTTTTGTTTTTTGCTTGCTATAGTCTTCCTGCTATAACAAAAAAAAAAAAAGAAACTTTTACTTACCACCATCCTTCCCCGTGTGCCTTCGATAGCATTCTGCTAGTAGTGCAGGTGGTTGATCCGTTACAGTGTAGCTCAGTGAATCACTGGTTGCAGGGGAGTCCCACCTTGGGCAGTGATTGAGTGAGTTGCAATGTGACGTATTGAGCCATGGCACCAGAAAGAAGATCACATCAGAAGCTGGGAGCAGGATACTGAAGGTATCGGGGGAGGGGGGAGCGCGGGAGGTAAGTGTAAGTTTGTTTTTTATAGCTGATGGGTACTATAGCAGGCAGTAATACCACTGGATTACCACTTCAATGCCTTAGTGGGCCAAAAGCCGCTCTGCCTCAAAGGAATGCAGCAATTCAGTGTGTGGCATAGACCTAGATCAGAGGTTGTAAGAGCACCCAAAAGCTTAAAGAATGATAATAAGAACCTAATAGCTTTATTGTATAGCCACAAATATATTCTTAATGGCTTCATAAAAGCAGGACACAGCAAAATTTAAAGCATTTGCCTCTTTGCATCATCCCATCCACATGACATTTCCATAAACGGTTTCAGCTAAACAAAAAGTAAGTTGCATTATACCCGATTTAGGAAGGTGCTACCATTTTAGGAGCTTATGCTGACAACATCCTGGA
This sequence comes from Hyla sarda, assembly GCF_029499605.1. Classification (NCBI taxonomy): domain Eukaryota; kingdom Metazoa; phylum Chordata; class Amphibia; order Anura; family Hylidae; genus Hyla; species Hyla sarda. The sequence goes on from NC_079191.1 coordinate 329,813,768, forward strand.
CAAATGTGTTTTAACTTAAAGGAACCAATCATTAGACGTGTCCAAACAGACTTCAGTTTTTCTAAGTTGTATTTGCCATGGGTAAATATATTTGTACCTCCCACATCCCATTGGGATATTACCCGAAGTTTATAATAGATTTCAACTTTTACCAATTGGTATCAGTTGCAGTACCTCTCAGCATGTGTTGTATGGCGGCTGCACAATAACAAGCAGGTTCACTGACAAGCTGATGTGTGCTTTAATCCAGTGTGTTAATAAAAGCATTGAGCTATCATCGCCTCTCCAGCTCACATCTTGCGTTGCCAAACATCTGGTCCAGTGTGTGTCCTAACAGCTTTGCAGCTTTCAGCAAGGTCCACTTCCTAATCCCATCCCAGCGCAGCACTCTTCTTCTCCACCGGCTCTTTTGATTAACACATCTTTTTGCAGTACAGCACAATATTCAATTTGTCATTCAGACAAGCATGGAATACAAACGAGGCGCAATTGAATAGAGAACTTAATCAAAAGCGTAAGTCAGACAGGTTGTGTTTGATGTCAGCTGCAGTAGTAACTGATAACACAGAACAGGCTGTCACTGTGTTCCTTATTATTCTAAATGCTTCTGATCAGAGTACTTTGTGTTTGATCTTGCACTGGATCAGTAAACATTGATAGACTCTGGTTTAAGGCCAGACAAAATAAAGAGGTTTTACAGGATTTTTAATGGCTTTGGAGCATTTTTATGCAGATCTCATGAATTGTTTGTACCTTGACTAACAAGTAATCATTTGGGTTCTTAAGTATTTAATAATCAGCAGAGTGATTAATAAGAGTACTGGCTTTACACACTGGGGCATATTTACAGTGTCGGCTCAATAATCACTAAAAATAAATATAAGCATAAAATCTACAGCATAGAAAGTGTATGTGAATATATCCTCAAGGAGTTTTTTAGGATTACAATATTGATGGACTTTATTGATAAGCTGTTGATATCAGATTGGTGGGCATCTGACTCCCAGCACTTCCACCCCTCGGCTGGTTCACAGGACAGTGATCTTTATTGTTTACTAGGTATTGGTCAGTATATTTGGTCTTGGCTATGCTTAGTATAGCAGCTTAGTCAAGTTTACTTGAATAGGACTGAACTGCAGTTTGCTATAATACCAGGCACAACCATTTCCAAAAGTATGGAGCTGTACTTGGTAATCTTTGAATGGGACTCAGAGCACCGCAGCCCATTTAATCAGTGAATCACTTAATTAGACCATCTCTCTCTGATGTTGATGACATCACTTTTAAAGCCCAGAACCCCCATTTTGGGTGGTTTTACACACACATTTTTTGAACAAAGTGGCCTAAAAAATTTTTGTATACTTCTAGGCATACATATATAAAGATATATTTATTTATTAATATATCTTTATATGGCAAAACTTTTTATTTGTTTGCCTTTTTAGCTAATAGGGTAGTGGGCTTGTTCCCATATTATCAGTCCTCACACAGGGTAGCATAGTCTAATGACAGATTCCCTTAAATAATGAATTAGGTTCTTACTGAAATCCACAGCATTTCCAAAATATAATGAGCACATGGCCCATATTTTCATATGTAATGTACTGACATTTTCTATGGATTTACAATGCAATTCAGACTTCTTTTTTCAGTGGCGCACATTTACTATAAGGCTAAATTTCTACTTGTTTTTTTGTCCTGCGTTTTTTGGTTTGAAAAAAACGCAAGAAAAGATGCCTGAAAAAACGCCAGTGCAATTTCCTGCGTCTGGTGTTTTTCCTGGTGTTTTTTAATTTGTGTGGAAATTGCCTTTTTGGCCCCTTTTGGTGTTTTTTTTTTTTTTATGGTACCCAAAATTTGTTGAGTACCAAAAAAAAACAAAAAAAGATGCAGTAGTGATGGAAAAAAAATGTATTTAACAAAATGTATATTTTTTATTAGGAATTTTTAATAAATTTTTAATAAAGTGTCTGTGTTTCACTTTTTTCCCCTCAATTTTTTGACATTTTTTAGGTAGTACTACTACTCCCAGCATGGAACAGACTGTTCCATGATGGGAGTATTAGTACCTGTACTAATAGACATATCGCCTGATGCGATCGTCCATAATATAGCAGAGATTCGGAGCGGCTCTATACAGCGGTCACATCTCTGCACTATTCTCCGGCCAGTGATGTGAATAGAACATCACTCATTAATATTTTCTGCCCAGAGTGGGGATTGGCCAGATAGTTGCAGCCAATCACAGCTCTCAGGGGGAAATATGAATGAGTGATGTTCTATTCACACCACTGGCCGGAGTATAGTGGAGAGATGCGAGCACTGTATAGAGCCGCTCCACATCTCTGCAATAGATAGGACGATCACAGCGGATGTCAGGAGTGATACCCGCTGTGATCTTTTCCTACTCCCATCATGGAGCACGCTCTGTTCCAGGTTGGGAGCTGTAGTACCTGCAGTTAAGGAAAGATCAAAGTGAATGTCTCTCCTGACACCCGCTGTGATCCTTCTGTATAATGTATAGATGCGGGCGGCCGCTCTTCTATGGTCTCCTGCACTGCTATATATATACACCCACCTATTAATATTTCCTGCAGAGAGCTGTGATTGGCTGGAACCATCTGGCCAATCACAGCTCTCTGTGGGAAATAGGAATAGGTTTATATATACGGCAGTGCAGGGGACCATAGAAGAGCGGTCGCATCTATACATTATACAGAAGGATCACAACGGAACCCAGGGCAATCTGTCAATTAGTACAGTTACTACTCCTATCATTGAACAGTGTGTGTTCCATGCTGGGAGTAGTAGTACCACCTAAAAAATAAAGAATAAAAAGTGAAAAACACACACACTACATTTTTATTATTGTCGGCTATATTTTTTGTGCCCTGCCCGCCCACATGAATTGATCCCTGTTTAAAAATGAATAAAAATTTTGTTATAAAAAAGATGAATTTTGTTAAATACAATTTTTTCCATCACTACTGTATCTTTTTTATTTTTTTTTAATGGTACCCTACGAAATTTTATTAAAAAAGGTATCTCCATTACTTTTTTGGATCCAAGTCCAAAACAGAATAAAAACCGCCTGCAAAAACGCTAAAAAACAAAAAAAGTTAAGACCCACATGGTGTTTTTTTGGCTTTTTTTTTTCTCCCATAGACTTCTATGGAAGAAAAACGCCACGATTCCAGGGAAAAAAAACGCCAGTGGCTCAACATGCTGCGATTTTGGAAAACCGCCAAGGAGCTGAAAAACGCCAAAAAAGAGTAAAAAAAACACCAAAAGGATAAAAAAAAAATGCCAAAGTGAAAAACGCAAAGTGGAATAAGATTTTTGCGATTTCTCATTGATTTACAGCTAACCTCTGGCCGCAGCGGGTTTTTTTTGGCCGAAAAAACGTCATGCAGCAGAATTGGCATTTTTCTTGGCGTTCCCCCCCTAAAAAAAAAAAACAAGTGGAAACTTAGCCTAAGTGTCTAATTCTTAGACTGTTTAAACAGAGTCTGTAAACTTGTAGGTTTTTTGGAGACAGGCCCCTTTTCCCTGATGGCCTCACTCATTAATAGAGTTTTCTGAGTAAAGATAAAAATAATTAATTGTGGTATTTTTTGTCGGAAATTCTGGTGGACAGCACCACAATGCGACACAAAATCTCTTTATAAAGTCTTATCCAGCCTTATCCAAAGGTCCAGAGTGTTCTGTCCCTTCGTTTAAGCAGTTGTTGGGGGGGTCTCAGAATCGATCAAAACGTTTGACATGTTATAGTTTGTTAAAACAATAGGTACCCTGTAAGGATATGCTGCTAAACATTTCCATTACAAACACCGGTTGTGTATTCCTGGCATAGGCTGTCAGATGGCTCAACACCAGGTTGTTGGCTCAACACCAAATTGTCAGAAGCTGACAAGGGCCAATTCAACCTGCATTATTTCCATCATTTGGACTGCACTATTAATCAGGTTTTGGTAAGAATAAATTTAGTTGGAAACCATTTTTTCACTTGGCTTATATATGTTATTATGTAAATGTTTGTTTCTATAGGCTGTAGAGCATATCTCGTGTTACACAGAGTGTGGTATTCAGTTTTACTGCATTATTATAAGATACCAGATTCACGATTATTCTAGGTGCATCATATTTGTTATTAAATCCCTAACTACGCTACCCAGAAACTCCAGTACGTATATATTTTAATATACATTTTTTATTTAATTCGAGTTCATCTAGTTTTGTTTTTAGTTATTCTTAGTTTAGTTATGAAAAATCTAATCCATATTAGCTAACAATTCTTTTCCAGTCTTTTGTGATCCTAGACACCATTAAAGCATCTGAAATGTGGGCTTTATAACATTAGTCTTTGCTTGCTGGCTTTTTTTGATTACAGATGATTAAATTTAAAGTAAAGAGTGTACAACTAAATATGTACACCATCATTCCAGCATTATGAGGGAAGTACAAATTGTCTTTTTATGTAGCACAGATAAATCTAGTCAAAAGAACAGGAGAAGCAAACTGAAGAACAAATGGTTTGCATATGGGCTAATTATTATTTTAATAACTGTTCATCTACTCACATTGACATCATTGTTTTTTATTTTGTTTTTTTTTATCCAATCTTTTTTTTTATTTTTTTAAAAAGTTGACAAATATAACTTACTTAGTCATATATATCTATACAACCAGTCAGTAACGACATAGTTCAATTATGCATTCCCTTTACCCACCCATCCACCCCAGAGAGACTGAGAGGGCGAAAAAACAAAACAAAAAAAAAACAGTCACTTAGGGTTTCCGTTTGGCCCTAAGATTTCTTACCATTGTTTAAGTTCAGGGGGAAAAATAAAATTGTGTGTAAAAACAAAACTACAATACTGTAAAATCCTGGTACTGAAGTTTGTGGGTATAAGAACTTATCTTTACTTGTCTACTGCCAGTCCATACAACCCATACAGCAGTCATATTCCCACCAACCTAATATGAACAGTCAGCGGATAAATATGGATCATGTTTAGTCAAATGCCTTAGTTACCTATAAAGATATTGCTATGTATGGAACTCCTAAATATGGTAGGCTAGTTGCCTTGCAGTAAGTGGATTATACGATTGGTAATGGTACTTAGGATTGTTAGCTACCAGTCTGCTACAACACTAGTTGTACATATTGACAAAATTAATTGCCAGAATAGGGAGCTGAAATCAGGAATGTAAGGCTCTATTCACACCACAGATATGCTCTGATTAGGGATTTCTCGGTACCGCTACTAGTATCGGTATCGGGTCCGATACCCGGCATTTGCATGGTATCGGGGACTCGTTTAATGTCCCCAATACCAAGCTCGATACCTGCTGCAGTGCAACATCCTCCAGTCAAATGCCCCGCTCCGCTGCCCCGTTCTCTCGTCCGCATCATGGCGTCCTATGAAGGAGCATGTGACACACACGTAACTCCACCTCCTCCACTGCGCCCAGTGTAACGCTATGGAGGAAGCAGAGTGACGTGTATGTCACATGCTCTTCCATAGGGTGCCATGATGCGGACGGGAGAACGGGGCAGCAGAGCGGCAACATCCAACAGAGGACAGCCGCAGGTGAGCAACTCCCAGGGGCACTACTGAGGGGGGGTGGCTTGCTGTCTGCAAGGGGGGGCTGCTGTATACAAGGGGACACTCTCTACAACGGGGGGGGCCTGCTGTCTACAAGGGGGGGCCTGCTGTCTGCAAGGGGGGTGCTGTTTACAAGGGTGGGGCTCTATCTATAAGGAGGGGGTGCTGTCTATAATGGGGGCTGCTACTAATGTCTGCAACTATCTATACTACCTACAAGGGGATACTACCTACTATTAAAGGCAATCCTACAGCAGAGTCACCTGCACTAACTTGAATTTATAGGTAGATAGTGCAGGTGACCAGGTTTCTACCGCTGCTCACCATGTGAACATCAGCAACATCGGTCTCGCCGCCAGTGCATATTCCCTGTTCTGCCCAATGGAGAGAAAAAGAAATCTTTGCTCATACTACAGCATCCGCCTCCATTGTACACAACAAGGAAACCACATCAGCACAGTAAGCATGCGCCAGAAATCGGGTCACCCTGGTGTCAGATTCTCTTTAAAAAAATAAAAGTAATCGTAATTGTTTTCGGAGAGTACTAGTATTAAAATATCGGTACTCGTACACGGTCTTAAAAAAAAATGCTGTTGGGACATCCCTAGCTCTGATATAACTATAGGTTTCTATGTGTTAAATGCATTCTAAATATTGTCATTTTGGCATACTTTTGTAGAAGTTCATACATGGATATTCCAGACAGTATTGAAAAGTAAAGTCTATCATGACAGTACATTAAGATACAATATATGGCTTTTTTCACTACATTTGCATATCTGTTGTAGACCTCACATTTATTTCCCAATTGTATTGTATATAGGGCATGAAATATTTTGTCTCCCTGTGCAGTGGCACTAGACTTCTGTAAATTTAAATCAACATTTCTGTAATGTTAAGGTGTTGGGATGAGATTATTAAGCAGTGTATTATATTTACTCTTTGGCTATTGATTCAGTGCAAGATTCTTACCTGTACATAAATTAAGTTGTTTTTTTAATAACATTCATAATATTCCGTACAGTATTATAGTGAATGTATATGCAAAATATAACATTTTACATCTTGTTTGCAAAAAGTACTCTGAATATATATTTCAAGATGGTTTCCAGAAAAAAGCTATTTAAATATATGCTGAAAGAGCTGTTTAGTCAGAAATATACTAGATCTGTAGCATATATATGTGATAATAAGGTAAAACGTGTGTAGAGAGTTCCGAATGTGGTCCAGAAAACTTGGAACTCACTAAAAAGAAGCCTGACGGTGTTTAAACAAACTATTGCTTTATACTCATTGTATTAACTTTGTTTATCAGGTCCAAAGACGATGGCTTAGGTTCCTGCCATTCTGATGCCAATTCGGTTCAAGGACACCAGTCATTCTTTCTACGGGTTTTGCGAGCAGCCTTACCACTTCAACTTCTTCTGCTGCTTTTAATTGGTCTTGCCTGTCTTGTACCAATGACTGAAGAAGACTATAGTTGTACTTTATCCAATAATTTTGCGCGATCTTTCCACCCGATGCTCAGATATACCAATGGGCCCCCACCTATATGAACACCCTGTTTAATGGAAATCACTGTGGAATATATATGAGCTGTTTGCAGCTTTTAATTGCACTTATCATGGCAGCTTTACTTCTCTGAATTAACCTGTAAGTATAAAGCCAATACTGTAGAGGCCCAGTAACTAAAGTGACCCTGGAAAAGATGACATCAGCATTGACCCACAGAAGACTATGCATAGACGGCATCTCTCTAATAAGATTCGGTTCTGTAATTCTCACTCTTAACATTATCAGTATTGGACAAAAAGGCTCTAATTATGAAGCTATTTTAGACGCTTGTAATATAAAATTTTAAAAAGCTTACACGGCAAATATTTTTTTACTTTTCCCTGTTGCATTTTTGTTTATGGGCTTTCTGTGTGTTGGTGTGTTGAGAGAAGCATGAAATCATTATAAACTCTAGTTCAATTATGAAGGATGTACAAATAAATGGCACATTTTGGGCTAATAAACTGGATGTAAGAAATAAAATCATGATTTGAGAATAATCTAAGAAACGTTCAGAGATAGAAAATATTATTTATGTATGTACAGTTTGCTAAGCAGAGTTCTGTTTGTATTAATTTCTTGCAATTATAGACATTGTAAAATATAATGGTGTCTGTGTCTTCTTTATTTGTTAAGTTGTGTGCCACCATTGACTCATAATAATATGGCCATATTAGCAATCTAAATCTAGTGTCTGCTGTGTATCTTTATTGACATTTACTCCATTTTTAAGCACTTTTTTTCTTAAACAGATCTTTTTTATTAAGGTTTTTGCATTATAAATCATAACACAATGCGTAAGAAAACAGTACAAAATTTAAACAAGTGTACATTAAGGTTTGCAGGTTCAAAGGGCATGTACAGGACATAGAATAAAATGCACAGTTAATCAGATTTAAAAAAAAATGGATTAGGGGACCAGGGAAGGGTTAATTTGAGGACAGCGATTTCCATTATTAATTTTAATCAATAATATTGATTATTCATTGGAGCACTATCTATGGCACTATATTTTGTTTCATTAGTCTATATTTGTAACTTATACTAGTTTGTACATGTATGTATTTGTACTTTGGGGGTATCCAATGTGGACTGTTGTCCTATAGTGTCATGGTGCTCCAATGATTAATCGATATTATTGAAAAAAATGAATAATGGAAATCATGTCCTCGAATTAACCCTTCCCTGGTCCCCTAATACCGTTTTTTTTTTATAGCTGATTAATTAATGATTCAAACCAATAATCGGACAACTAATCAATTTTACAAATAAGCATTAGTTTGCTATCATTTTTTTCTCCAACAATAAGCAAATAACAAAGATTACATTACTTAAAGGGGTACTCCCCTAGAAAATATTTTTTTTAAATCAACTGGTGCCAGAAAGTTCAACAGATTTGTAAATTACTTCTATTAAAAAATCTTAATCCTTCCTGTACTTATCAGCTGTTGTATACTCCAGAAGTTGTTCTTTTCTTTTTGAATTTCCTTTCTGTCTGCGGTGCGGTGTTGTATAAAACTGTGCTATTAAAGGAGTTATCTGGTAAAAAATAACTTATCCCCCATCCTTAGGGGATAAACTATAGATAGCGGGGGGTCCGAGCATTGGGCCCCCCGCTATCTCCTGCACGGCTGGAAGGGGGGCATGCCGTACCCGTACAGAGCGCCGGCCAACACGCCCCTCCATGTACCCCATAGAGATACATGGAGGGGGTGTGCCGGCCGCGGCTTCCTGCGGGGTACAGATGTCAGCTTCCAGCAAACTGCCAGGGCCCATATCCTTGGATAGGGGATAAGTTATTTTTCACCAGACTACTCCTTTAACAGAAGGGCAAACCCAAACTATATGGAAGCAACTATTAACAGAGGGGCCTACCCAAACTATATAGGGGGCTCCATATACTTTGTGTAGGCCCCTCTGTTAAAGGAGTAGTCTGATGAAAAATAACTTATCCCCTATCCAAGGTTATCCAATAGTTGCCCCCCATAGGTGTAGCTAAAAACCACAATGCAAATGCAAAAAATAACCTCGAGGCTCCCTACCCATCCCCCAGGGCCATTTTTTTGGTGGGGGTCTAACTGATGAGACCCCCCACCGATCACCTCGGTTGAAGTGGTTCTCCAGAAAGCTAAAACTCCCATCATGTCTGGAGAGCCTCTGGCAATGGGAGTTGTAGTTTTGTAACAGCTGGAGAGACACAGATTGGACAGTTTTACCCATCATCACTGCAGAACTTACAAGTGACTACAGCTCTGATGGGACAGTCAGGAGAATACACAATGATGTCAGTGACCTGAGTGACGTCTTCTGACTTGAGTGATATCTTCACTGTTATCTTTTCTTCTTCATCTGGTCCAGAGACCAGGTCTTCCTCCAGCTCCATCTTCTCTGCAGAGTCTGTCATCCAGACATTGTTGGCTCCTCACTTTGTTAGCAGATCCTCATCCTCTGCATGAAGACAGTAATCATTATAACCTTGCCAGAAAGTGTACCCTATGAAAAATACTGCACCACAGTGTACCCTGAATATAATACTTCTATACACTTTACAACTAAATATAATCCTGCAACACACTGTACCCTGAATATAACACTGCTATACACTGTACCCACTAAATATAATACTGCCACACACTGTACCCTGAATATAATACTGCTATACACTGTACCCTGAATATAATACTGCTATACACTGTACCCACTAAATATAATCCTGCCACACACCGTACCCTGAATAAAATACTGCCATACACTGTACCCACTAAATATAATCCTGCAACACACTGTACCATGAATAGAATACTGCCATACACTGTACCCACTAAATATAATACTGCCACACACTGTATCCACTGAATATAATGCTGCCACACACTGTATCCACTAAATAGAATACTACCACACACTGTACCCACTAAATATAATACTACCACACACTGTACCCACTAAATATAATACTGCCACACACTGTACCCTGAATATAATGCTGCCCCACACTATATCCACTGAATATAATACTACCCCACACTGTATCCACTGAATATAATACTACCCCACACTGTATCCACTGAATATAATACTGTACTGCTATACACTGTATCCACTAAATATAATCCTGCCACATACTGTACCCTGAATATAATGCTGCTCCACACTGTATCCACTGAATATAATACTGCCACACATGCATACTTATCATATATATATACATATACAACCCCTCTTATCCTCTGTGTACTCATCACTCCTCATCACCCCCATAACCCCCCGCCAAACCTCTCCTCATCACTACTATAACCCTCCCCCCCCCCAGCACCTCTCCTCATCACTACTATAACCAGGGGGGTGATGAGGAGAGGTGCGAGGGGCACCTCTCCTCATCACCCTCCATAACCCCCCCTGCACCTCTCATCACCCCCATAACCCCCTGCACCTCTCATCACCCCCATAACCCCCCTGCACCTCTCATCATAACCCCCCTGCACCTCTCCTCATCACCACTATAAGACCCCCTGCACCTCTTATCACCCCCATAACCCCCTGCACCTCTTATGACCCCCATAACACCCCCTGCACCTCTTATGACCCCCATAACACCCCCCCACACCTCTCATCAACCCCATAACACCCCCCGCACCTCTTATGACCCCCATAACACCTCCCCCCCGCACCTCTTATGACCCCCATAACACCCCCCCTGCACCTCTTATCACCCTTGCACCTCTTATGACCTCCATAACACCCCCCTGCACCTCTTATCACCCCCATAACACACACACCCCACACCTATTATCAACCCCATAACACCCCCCCCCGCACCTCTTATGACCCCCATAACACCCCCCCTGCACCTCTTATCACCCTTGCATCTCTTATTACCCCCATAACACCCCTGCACCTCTTATGACCCACATAACACCCCTCCCCTGCACCTCTCATCACACCCATAACACCCCCCCCCCATCACCATTGTAGTCCCCTTACCATCATGCACCCCCTTGACCCCGCCCCTGGGCCACGCGCCAGTTTACTCACCTTGCCGGGGATCGATGCAACTGCGTGAGGCTGCTGCTCCTATTCCTGTCACTTGATTCTGGAGGTCGCGTGGGGACGTGGGTAGGGTAGGGACAGGTCAGGTGATTGGTGTAGACGTGCGTGCCGTGACGTCTCTACTCCAATCAGCCCCTGACCTGTCCGGCCATGCTTTGTTTCTTAAGGGGCCCGCGCCCTGGGTAAATTTAATAGAAATATGTGGGCCCCCCGGACTATGAGGCCCGGTCATAGTCCTGGGGGAACCCAGTGGTCAGTGAGTGACAGTCGTGAGTGACAGTGACAGGGGGGTAGAAGTGACAAGCCAGTAAAAAAAAAAAAAAAAGGTCCAGGGACATCCGGGTCCCCTGAAGCTCCGGGCCCCATATAGGTGTATGGTTTGTACCCCCCTGATGGCGGCCCTGGCCAGACGGAACCCATCTGCATATGACAACTCCGAAAACTATTCCCCGGACCCAAGGTCCTAAACTTTGGATCCTATAAGCTTGGTGCAAATGAAGGGTTCCTTAAAATCAGTATAAATGAGGAAGTGGTAGAAAAGAAGAGTGAGGGGCTCACCGGTGTAGAGCACTGCAAAATTGTAGGACCCAGAGAGGGATGGGAATGTAAAGAAGGCGCCTGAGGGTGATCTAGTCAAGGGACACAGGGCAGGGGGATGCAGGTGAGTGACTGCTCGATCACAACCCAGTACTTTAGAGCACCATGGTGAGGCCAATCAACTAATAGACTACTTACCAATGAACTACTTATCTTGGACTATATTCCTACTAGGAGGTCCATTTACCTACGTACCTACCTGAGACAAATTTCCTAAAAGAACTTGATTTGCCCAAAGTCATGCAAATTTTGTATATGGGGCTCTTCGAGTCCCAATACATCGCGTAGTCATGCTGGTCTGGGGATATTTTAATTTATCGGAGATTTATTGATGATTTATTTTTTATTTGAACAAGCACTAGGGAAGCGGCCCTTGAATTTATTGCAAACCTTAACCCATCCTTGGGGGTCTCACTTTCTCACCTAATATTTCTGATTCTCATATAGTATTTCTGGATTTGGAAATTTATAGGAACTCTGAGGGTGCTAAGACTCGTACACATTTTACAAAAGTAGATGTAAATTGTCTACTTGATGCTAGGAGTTGTCATTACCATAAGTGTATATATAATATCCCTTATGGTTCCGTAGGGTTTGAAAAAATTGTACATTTAATGTGAATTTCTATAAACAATCTAAAATTTTAAAGAAACAGTGTAATTGAGTTAAACCACGAGAATCTAATGGTTTAAGGGGGTATTCCAGGCAAAAACCTTTTTTTGATATATCAACTGGCTCCGGAAAGTTGACAGATTTGTAAATTACTTCTATTAAAAAATCTTAATCCTTCCAATAGATATTAGCTTCTGAAGTTTTCTGTCTAACTGCTCAATCATGATGTCACATCCCGGGAGCTGTGCATGATGGGAGAATATCCCCATAGGAACTGCACAGCTCCCTGGACGTGACATCATCATTGAGCAGTTAGACAGAAAACAACAACTCAACTTCAGAAGCTAATAACTATTGGAAGGATTAAGATTTTTAATAGAAGCAATTTACAAATCTGTTTAACTTTCCGGAGCCAGTTGATATATAAAAAAAAGTTTTGGCCTGGAATACCCCTTTAACCCCTTAAGGACGCAGCCCTTTTTCACCTTATCTCCTTGGGGACAAAGGGCGTATGCATACGCCCTCGCGTCCCGTCACTTAAGGACGGAGGGCGTATCCATACGCCCTCGGCATTTCCGATCATTGCCGCTCGCCGGGCGGTGATCGGACCGGGATGCCTGCTGATATCTATCAGCAGGCATCCCGTGGCAATGCCTAGGGGGGTCCTGAGACCCCCCCATATCCGCGATCGCAGCAAATCGCAGGTCAATTCAGACCTGCGATTTGCCGCGATCCGGGCAAATGGGGTCACTGGTGACCCGATCTCCCGGAAAATAAGTCTGATCGGAGCTGTCAGAGACAGCTCCGACCAGCCTAAAGCATAGGAGCGAGGTGGCAGTGTTGCCACCCCCTCCTATCCCCTGCCATTGGTTGGTCAGGCTGACCACCAATGGCAGGAGGGGGCGGGGGGTTACAATTCATTTCCCCCCGCTCTGTACCGATCGAAGTCGGTACAGAGCGAGGGGGACATGGCCCAGCTTACCTGGACCTGCGGAGGCGGCGGCATCCCGGAGCAGCGGCGGCAGGAGGAAGAGATCGCGATAAGTGATCTTCACTGTGGCCTTCTAAAAGCTGCAAAACTACAACTCCCAGCATGCCCACACAGCCAAAGGCTGTCTGGGCATGCTGGGAGTTGTAGTTTTGCAACATCTGGAGGGTCACAGTTTGGAGACCACTGTGTAGTGGTCTCTGAACTGTGGTCCTCCAGATGTTGCAAAACTACAACTCCCAGCATGCACTGACTGTCTGGGCATGCTGGGAGTTGTAGTTTTGCAACATCTGAAGTGGCACAGTTTGGAGACCACTATATGGTGGTCTCCAAACTGTAGCCCTGCAGATGTTGCAAAACTACAACTCCCAGCATGCCCAGACAGTCAGGGATGCTGGGCGTGTAGTTCTGCAATATCTGGCCCTTCAGATGTTGCAGAACTACAACTTCCAGCATGCCTGGACAGTCTGGGCATGCTTGGAGTTGTAGTTTTGCAACATCTGGAGGGCTACAGTTTGGAGGCCACTGTTCTTCCCCAGTTGTTGCATAACTATAACTCCTAGCATGCCCAGACTGTCCAGGCATGCTGGGAGTTGTAGCTCTGCAACATCTGAAGGGCCAGATATTGCAGAACTACACGCCCAGCATCCCTGACTGTACGGGCATGCTGGGAATTGTAGTTTTGCAACAGCTGTAGGCACACTGGTTGGGAAACACGGAGCTAGTGTTTTCTAACTCAGTGATTCCAACCCGTGTGCCTCCAGCTGTTGCAAAACTACAACTCCCAGAGTGCACTGACAGACCGTACATGCTGGGAGTTGTAGTCTTGCAACAGCTGGAGGCACATGGGTTGGAATCACTGAGCTAGAGTCTGTTTTCTAACTCAGTGTTTCCCCCCCCCCAGTGTGCCTACAGCTGTTGTAAAACCAACTCCCAGCATGTACGGTCTGTCAGTGCATTCTGGGAGTTGTCATTTTGCCACAGCTGAAGGTTTGGGGCGCCCCCCCCCCCATGTGAATGTACAGGATACATTCACACGGGCGGGTTTACAGTGGGTTTCCTTCAAGGAAATTTACTGTGAACCCCTGCCTGTGTGAATGTACCCTAAAAACACTACACTACACTAACAAATAATAAAAAGTAAAACACTACATATACACACCCTTATACGTCGCCCCCCCCCCCCCCCCAATAAAAATGAAAAACGTCTCATACGGCAGTGTTTCCTAAACGGCGCCTCCAGCTGTGGCAAAACCACAACTCCCAGTGTTGCCGGACAGCCATAGACTGTCCTGGCGGGCTGGGAGTCTTGCAACAGCTGGAGGCACCCTGTGGGAGACACTGCTGTA